>NC_044033.1:108896524-109204882 GCF_901765095.1 Microcaecilia unicolor
TTTGTATATTGTAGACATGGGGGGAAATACACCAAAGTCCCGGTAAAGCACCGATCACTATTTCCACCTCAGTAAAAATTACTGAGCTGGAAATAGCGAGAGATGCTCAAAATAATCGGCATGCAGAAACTGTGAGCAGCTTGGCAGGGGGGAAGCCAATCAGTCACCTGAACATGCGCACATGCTACAGACATCTTTCATACACGCATACAAACTGAGTGTTTGAATGCAGTGTTTTTTTTAAAAAAAATTTCAGAAGTTTTTTTTTAAATCACCATTAGACCCTTGGCAGCAGTACAGGCAGGGAGGGAAGCATGAGAGAGCGAGGTGACGGAGAGAGTGAAGGGATGCTCAAAAGAATCGGCATGCAAATGAGCTGCTCGCAAAAACAGTGAGCAGCTCAGCATGGGGGGAAGCCAATCCGTCACCAGAACATGCACACATGCTACAGACGTCTTTCATGCATGCGTACAAGCTGAGTGTATGAAAGCTGTTTTTTTCTTTTTCAAACTTGTATTATCACTGCCAGACCCCCGGCAGCAGCACAGGCAAGGAGGGAAGCAAGGGAGAGCAAGGCGAAGGAGAGAGTGAAGGGCTGCCGTGCATGCTTGGCGAGCAGGGATGAGGGTGATCTCTACAGATGCTGCAGCTCCCCTTAGCCATCAGACAGCTGCTATTTCAGTGGAAATGGGAAGGAAAAAGCAGTACTGGCAGCTCCTGACCACCCATAAAAATTTCATCATAAAGGTAGGCGGTCCTCTCTGTGCATTGCTAGGAAAATGGCTATGCATCACACAGAATACACATTTGAATAGTAATTAGCTCATTAAAATAGCTTTGCATGCAATTTTTGTTAGCTGCTACCATGACAGGAAAAAAGGCTGCAGAACCCTTTTATGCATGTCTCGCTGAACTCCGTGCTCACTAAACTGGCTAGAACCATTATAAAAAGCACGTTGCCAGATCATTAAGTTTTGTCCATCTGGTTCATGGAGGCAATTCTATAAGTGGGTGCCTCATCCTGATGCTGCATGGTGACAGCCTATTCTACAATGGTATCTGGGCACCCAGATTCCATTATAGAAGACTAGCTTAACCCAGTACTGGCGTGCCTAGCATTTACACGCCTGCAGTTACATCAGCCAGACACCGGGCATAATTGCAGGCACCTAAATGCATCAAATTCATGTGTCATGTACTGCATTCTGTAAGTTGCAGTTCGCCCATGCCCTCCTATGCTCCACCCATATGAACACCCCTTGCTTTCAAGTGCTAAGCCACTTACATGTGCCCTTATAGAATTGCAAACAGTTGATTTACTGCAACTTACGTGCATAAGTACATTTACATACACAAGCGACATAACTGAAAGCATAGGCACCGACTCCGTGGGTGCTGTGGGTGCTCAAGCACCCCCAATAATTGAGGCAGTGGCATGTGGGCATAAAGTGCCTATCCCTCCCGCTCCCTGCACCGTCCCAACTCCCACTCCCTGCCCTGCACCGCTGTCCGCACTCCGCTGTCCTTCAATGTATCCGGGCCGCCATGCTGTCAGAGACTCAGTGTCAGTGGAGTAAGCATACTGCCTTCGGCAGTCCCTCTGTTACAGTTTCCTGTCCCGCATAGGCAGGATGCTGCAACAGAGGGAGAGCTTCCGGAGCCAACGAAGGTAGTGTGTGCTTAGTGCTTACCGCCCAATAATTGAGGCAGCAGTGGTGGCGAGAGGGCATAAAGTGCCTGTCCCTCCCGCTCCAGTCCCTACACCGTCCCGCTCCCTGCCCTGCACCAATGTCCGCTGTACTTCAATGTTCCGAGCCACCGGCAGTGTCAATGCAGTAAGCACACTGCCTTCGGCAGCCCGGAAGCTTTCCCTATGTTACAGTTTCCTGTCCTTTACAGGCGAGATGCTGCAACAGAGGGAGAGCTTCCGGAGTCGCCGAAGGTAGTGTGTGCTTACCGTGTTGATGCTGCCAGCGGCCTGGAACATTGAAGAAGGGCAGACAGTGAGCCATAGAGGTACAGGTTAGGGAGCCAGCCCACCCTAGAACAGAGCCAGCCAGTCAGCCACCAGACAACGTTAAAAAGCTGAAGAAGGTAACTTTTCCTTAATTCCCTCTCCTCCGCGCAGCTGTTGGGTCAAAGTTTGTTTTCAGGCCAAAAAGCACTTGCTGTTTATAGCTTTATTTAAAGTAAGCTTGCTTCACTCTGAAATGTGGAATTTTTTGTAAAGCAAAAATGTAGGAACGTGCTCCTTTTTGTTTTATGGAATGCAATGGTTATTATAAAAATGCACTTGCCTTTTTTTATTACTGCTGTTTCACAGAGAGATATTGAATAATGAGGTAGGGGGAGGAGGGGAGGAGGGTGGGAGGTGGGAGGAGGGGGATGGGGGGAAATGCACTACCTGTAAAAAAAAATTCTGCACCCCCAATCATTTTGAAAAGTTGGCTTCTATGACTGCAAGCACCCTGTTATAGAACTGCCGTTCAAATGTGTGGAATCAAACGTATTCATTCTGTCTGTGAATGTTAAATGCATAATTCATTGTTTTCCTGTCCTGCTTGCTTACTCTTCATTTTATTTCCAATTCAAGATTCTATTTCATGTGTTAAATTACAAAATGCCCCTAACTATAAAATTTAACTTAATATGTAATATTTTGATTTGCTTTGTTTTCTTAGTCTCCACTGTTCTGAAACCCCATTCTTCCTTGTCAGTACTGCACAAAGCACACAACATGAAGTGTGAGAAATTACCTGGTCTCATAGGAAAGCAAAATAAATTTTAAAAATGAAGAAAATGGTTCCTAAGCCATTTGCTTTATTTATGACTAAGTGGGACCCTGGACATGAAAGCAAATTCCTTCCTCATCTCTGGAATATGCTTCATCTTTGTCTCAGCAAAGCATCTTAGGAGGAGGAGAAGGAACTGGAAGAGAAAGCAAGATATTATTTTACTTTTTAATGTAAATAAAAAGAAGTTACTGGCTAGACCAGTGGGGCAGAAAATTGTCCTCTGCTGAATGGATAAATATAGCTGCCTGGTTTTATTATATTTAGCTGCTTAAGAAATGGACATTGGTTGAAACAGAATGCTAGGAATTATTAGGAAAGGGATAGAAAATAAAGACAAAGAATACTATAATGCCCTTGAGTATTGTGTGCAATTCTGGTCACCGTATCTCAAAAAAGATAAAGCAGAATTCGAAAAGGTTCAAAGAGTGACCAAAAAGATACAGGGCATGGTACTTCTCTCACATGAGGAAAGGCTAAAGAGGTCATGGCTCTTCAGCTTGGCAAAGAGACGGCTAAGGGGGGATAAGATAGAGGTGTACAAAATCCTGAGTGGTGTAGAACAGGTAAACATGATTCTTTCAAAAAGTAGGGGATGCTCGATGAAGTACATAAGACGAATAGGAGGAATTGTTTTTTTCACTCAATGATTAGTTAAACTCTGGAACTCATTGCCGGAGGATGTGGTAACCATGGTTAGTGTATGTGGGTTTAAAGAAGGTTTGCACAATTTCCTGGAGGAAAAGTCCATAGTCTGCTATTGAGATAGACATTTCACTGCTTGCCCTGGGATTGGTAGCTTGGGATTTTGCCAGGTACTTGTGACCTTGATTAGCCACTGTTGGAAGCAGGATACTGGGCTAGATGGACCATCGGTCTGCCCCAGTATGTCTATTCTTAAGTATGTCTAGCAGAGGTGGTTGATGCAGATGTTTGAACAGCTGAGAGATGCTGAAGAACAGAACAGTGATCTTGAATTATGTCCATTGTCTCCTGGAGTTATTAACTCTCTGTATACAATCTACTAGGAAAGTCACCTTTGTGGTTTACAATGATCAATAATAACATAGTCATAGGAGAAAGGAGAGGAGGAAATATGTGGTTGAGCATGAGGAACAAATGTACAATATGTAAGGGGGCAGACTAGAGAGAGGGGGGAAGGGAACTAAGAAGTAATTTGCTGTGTATTCCAGATCCAGGCTCCCCATCCAGCTTATAATTGAAAAAGAAAAACGCCTATATTGCGACCCAAATTGGGAGATAGACGTTTATCTCACAAAAATGAATAAAGTGGTGTAATCGAAAGCCGAATTTGGACGTTTTCAACTGCACTCCGTCGTGGATGCAGACAAAGTTGATGGGGGCGTGTCGAAGGCGTGGTGAAGGTGGAACTGGGGCGTGGTTATCGGCCGATCAGAGATGGGCGCCTTTCGCCGATAATGGAAAAAAAATATGCATTTTTAGCGAGAATTTAGGGCACTTTTCCTGGACCCTGTTTTTCCACGAATAAGGCCCCAAAAAGTGCCCTAAATGACCAGATGACCACTGGAGGGAATCGGGGATGACCTCCCCTGACTCCCCCAGTGGTCACAAACCCCCTCCCACCACAAAATATGCCGTTTCACAACTTTTTATTTTCACCCTCAAATGTCATACCCACCTCCCTGGCAGCAGTATGCAGGTCACTGGAGCAGTTATTAGGGGGTGCAGTGGACTTCAGGCAGGTGGACCCAGGCCCATCCCCCCCACCTGTTACACTTGTGCTGGTAAATGGGAGCCCTCCGAACCGCCCCCCAAACCCACTGTACCCACATGTAGGTGCCCCCCTTCACCCCTTAGGGCTATAGTAATGGTGTAGACTTGTGGGCGGTGGGTTTTGAGGGGGATTTGGGGGGCTCAACACCCAAGGGAAGGGTGCTATGCACCTGGGAGCTCTTTTATCTTTTTTTTTTGTTTTTGTAAAAGTGCCCCCTAGGGTGCCCGGTTGGTGTCCTGGCATGTGAGGGGGACCAGTGCACTACGACTCCTGGCCCCTCCCACGAACAAATGCCTTGGATTTATTCGTTTTTGAGCTGGGCGCTTTCATTTTCCATTATCACTGAAAAACAAAAACGCCCAGCTCACAAATTGTCGAATAAAACATGGACGTCTATTTTTTCCGAAAATTCAGTTCGGTCCGCCCCTTCACAGACCCGTTCTCGGAGATAAACGCCCATGGAGATAGACGTTTTTGTTCAATTATGCCCCTCCATGTCACTTCATAGCAGCTAGAAAAAGGGGAACAATTATGTTCAAAAGGATTTTTTGAAGAAGTATATTTTCAAGCCTATGTTAAGTTTCTTGAAAGGATGTTTCAAGTTGTTTGATATGGATGAATCAATGAAGATAGAATTGCAGATTAAGTCTAGTTGGATTTGCCATAATGAGAGGATTACTAGTAGGTTTTGTTGGGTAGATCTGAGAGTCCTGGAGAGCACATATGGAATTAGAGGACATGATAGTGGAAAGCTTGTATAGTGTATCTCAGGGGTGAGAAACCTGCAGCTCAAGAGCCAAATGTGGCCTGCCATTGAATTTTATGTGGCCCCCAAGACCATAGGAAGTATTCACAAAACTTCCAGATTCTAGATAGTGTGACCTAAGTTGCATGTGCAAATCCGGTCATATTCTGTATTTGCGCATGCAACTTAATTAGCTAACAAGCCAATTACTGCGGCACTTATTGACATTAATTAGAATTTACAGCACAACTGTCTAAAAGTATTCTGTAAAGTGATGCACGTATAAATTCTAAGGTTCATAGCTGAAAAATGGACATGGAATGGGCAGATCATGGGCATTTCTAAAATCTATGGGCATTGTTAAAGAATACACTCGGTCTGCATTTAATTTAGGTGTCGGCATTTACACCAAGTTTTACTTGGAGTAACTGCCCATGACTACATTTAATCGCATGGACAAGTGCTAGGTGTATTCTATAAACTGCGCCAAAATTTAGGCATATTCTATAAAGTATGCCTAAATTTAGGTGTATTTTAAACAGATCATACCATGAATCAAATAACACACTAGTAGACCACTTCTATTGTTTGTGTCAAAATGAGAGGAAAAGCCTCATACTACCGTGGCTCAACTCAGTATTTTGACCGGACTTGTTGCATAACACTTGCAAAGTGAGGTCCCGACGGACCCGTTTCGCTCAGGCTTCTTCAAGAGTCCTCACCGTTTTACCCTGGAACAGCAACCAAAATGTATACTTCTTTGCCAGATAAGTTTTTCAACAAAACAACTTCGGTATACAAATGTGTATGAACGCCAATCTCCTATACCTTGAGAGATGCAATTCTTTGACTTGTAAAGCCAACAAACAGACTGAGAAAATGGCGCCCAGGCAATTTATAGGCACCTGTTTCTAAATACACATCATTGCATCATGATGTCCTTACGTTGTTCTTACACAAACAAAACAAAACAAAAGCAGAAACAAAACCAAGACGTGGAAGCTCCGTCTGTGATTTCTGATCTCCCAAAAAGACTTCCATAAGATCAAGATTACCCATGGAAAATAAAACGTTGTTATATTGTTGATTGTAAGTTTTTTATTTTTTATTTTTATTTTCTGTTTTTTATTTCCCATGAATGAGACCACATAGGGCCCTGAAAAAATATATATTCTTGATTTCTTGAAATTTCTTTTAGTTCTTTTATCAGTGAAATATCTGTTGATACTCTTTATTAATAAAAAGCAGACCAATATATCAGAGAATTTAGTTCCTTGGGTTCAAGGGTGTCCAGTCTAAAGATCCACCATTGTTCACACTAGCATTACCCCGATCCCCCCCCCCCTCATTTATCAGGCTGGACATTGTCAATTATCCAACCCTTAAACTCATTAAAAGAATGTCCCCGATCTCTACAATGGGCCACCAGTGGTGCTTCAAATTTGTTATTAGATATACATGATTTGTGTTCACTCAAGCGCACAGAAAATTTATGCTTTGTCTTCCCTACATACCACATCCAACATGGACATTGCAGTATGTAAACCATATATTCTGACGAGCAAGTTGTGGAAAACCGCAACTTGTACACTTTGCCATCTCTGAAATTGGTGAATTCTGTGCGTTCTATGGACATCTCACAAAATCGACAGCAGCCGCACTTGGAATGGCCTCCGGAACATCCCACATCATGCTTCACTAAGTCAGCTGGACCCACAATTTCCTTCAGATTACGATCACGAGAAAATGCTATACACAGGGTGGAGGAGTGGCCTAATGGTTAGGGTGGTGGACTTTGGTCCTGAGTAACTGAGTTCAATTCCCACTTCAGGCACAGGCAGCTCCTTGTGACTCTGGGCAAGTCACTTAACCCTCCATTGCCCCATGTAAGCCGCATTGAGCCTGCCATGAGTGGGAAAGCATGGGGTACAAATGTAACAAAAAAAATGTTGCTGGAATAACTTATTTGATTGGATGATGTCCCTGTTTTTTCGAATGATACCAGCCACCTCTTCTCCTCCTGTCATGTATCACACCACAAAAGTCTCACACAGGTCCCCCAGGTTAGATTGGCTGTTGGTATTAAGCAAAAGGTCCCGGTTGTTATATTTTGCTCTAGTATATGAATGTCTGAGAATGTGGGTGGGATATCCCCAAGTGACCAATGATTTTAACAGTTCTCCAGCCTGCGCTTTATAGTCGTCCATATTACTGCAAATTCGTCGATGCCTTAGAAATTGTGAAAAAGGCAGACTACACTTTAAAGGAACTGAATGATTGCTGTGAAATTGCAGCAATGTATTCCGGTCAGTCGGGTTCTTAAACACCTTTGTTCTGATAGCATTAGAATGTTTGATGACCAATACGTCTAAAAAGGTTATCTGTTCTTTAGATGCTTCATATGTAAATTGAATGGAGGGCTTCCTGGTGTTCAACCATTCGAAAAACTCTGTCAGGACTCCCTGATCATGATCCCGAAGTAGGAAAACATCGTCTATGTAACGTTTCCATAGTAAGATGTGGGACTGAAAAGGATAGAAGTACCCACAGGATTTCTATTGGAATTAACCAAGTTGGCTTTGAAACGGAACTTTTTTTGGTTCCAAGATGAACTTTTTTGGCAAATATCTGGGGTAGCAATGGGAGCAACCTTTGCTCCTTCTATTGCCAATCTTTTCATGATGGACTTTGAGAACAAAAAGGGGTTGAAGACTTATTTATTCATGAAGGTGTTTCCTGACTGATTTTTGTGTCATGGAGTGGCTTGGTTGGTGCTTGACTACCCCAGTATTCTGTATCTTTTATCTTTATCTTTACCTTTGTCTTTCTATACTCTGGTCTTTTCCTTGTCTACACTGCTTTATTTCTTCTTTCCTATTAATTATTGTATTTCTTTTCTTGGCTTCTATGATTTGTTATTGTAAACCACTCAGAAGGATTGCCAGTGGTGTGGTATATCAAATTTTAATAAGCTTGGTATCAACACAACTTTACCCCTTCAAACCTAGCCAAGCCAGTCAAATGCCAACCATTTGACAGCCCAATGTACTCCTGTAGGCTGAAGTCAAATATCCACCAACCCAGCCCAAATATATTTTTGTAGCATAATAAAAAAATGCAATGATTGGATTATCTCTAGCTATTTGCAATGCACATTGAGGACTGTGTACATATGCAGTACTGTTTTTCTGTCAGTACTAGGGCAGACCTGATTGACACTTTATGCTCAAGTGCCTTTATCTGTCTGATAAAACTTGAGGCAGGCATCAGCTGAAACACAGGACGTGTTGGGTCTATTAATAAACATTGTTTTCTGCACTCTCCTTGTGGCTGACCATGCTCTTTTTGTGAAAAAGACTGATGTCGGCCACGTGACCCAAATTTATTTGCTGTGTCTTGGGATGTGGAACTGTGTTGCAAAGGAACTGCAGGGAGAGGAAACTATTTAAGGTTTCAACTAAACTGCAAGCCTGTGGATAAGAATTCAATTAGAACAATGGCTGTCTAGTAACTAAGAAAACTGGGGCTTTTCTTAAACCAAGTGATATCATTTGCATTAGGACCAATGCTGACTTTGAAAATCTGGTGTTCTTTATTAAGTTACAGGATTACATGAGGGCACTGGGAAATTAGAGTTAAAATTTGAAAGGAGAGGTTTGGGGTTTATAAATGTTACTTTGATGCAAGGAATTAAAATAGCTAGTAGACCTTTTTGCTATTTAGGCTATACATTTCAAATGACTTGTTATTTTATACAGATTTACCACTTTGATGCTTATAGTTCTGAGATGAATTAAAAAATGAAATGAAAGAAAACAAATAATAAATTACAGCTAGAGTTACTAAGGTGTGCTACAAGATGTTATAAGTAACCAGGTCACACTGCCTAAATGGGACATGTGGTAACATAATGTGCTTGAATGGCATTATTGTCTTAATGTAATAGTGCACATCAGTCACTCTAGCTGTTAAATAATCAGAAATTTGTCCCAATGATTTTATGGGGGTATCCTGAACAGGAGGAGGTAGAAGGACTTCAGCGCTGCCAAATTACCCAATTCCAGTAGAGAGACTTTTTGGCCAGTCCTGGTTTGAACTTAATGCTAAAGCATAAGTACACAAGTATTGCCATACTGGGACAGACCAAAGGTTCATCAAGCCCAGCATCCTGTTTCCAACAGTGGCCAATCCAGGTCACAAGTACCTGGCAAGATCCCAAAAAAGTACAAAACATTTTATACTGCTTATCCACAGAAACAGTGCATTTTCCCCAAGTCCAGTTTAATAATGGTCTATGGACTTTTCCTTTAGGAAGGCGTCCAAACCTTTTTAAAAGTCTGCTAAGCTAACCTCCTTTACCACATTCTCTGACAACGAATTCCAGAGTTTAATTACACGTTAAGTGAAGAAACATTTTCTCCGATTAGTTTTAAATTTAGTACTTTGTAGCTTCATTGCATGCTCCCTAGTCCTGGTATTTTTAGAAAGCATAAACAGACTACCCGTTCAACTCCACTCATTATTTTATAGACCTCTATCATATCTCCCCTCAGCCAACTTTTCTCCAAGCTGAAGAGCCCTAGTCACTTTAGCCTTTCCTCATAGGGAAGTGGTCCCATCCCCTTTATCATTTTCGTTGCCCTTTTCTGCACCTTTTCTAATTCCACTATATCTTTTTTGAGATGTGGCGACTAGAATTGAACACAATATTTGAGGTTCGGTCGCACCATGTAGCAATACAAAGGCATTATAACATCCTCATTTTTGTTTTCCATTCCTTTCCTAATAATACCTAACATTCTATTTGCTTTCTTAGCCGCAGCAGCACACCGAGCAGAAGGTCTCAACGTATCATTAACAATGACACCTCGATCCCTTTCTTGGTCAGTGACTCCAAACGTGGAACCATGACATAGCTATAATTCGGGTTCCTCTTTTTCACAAGCATCACTTTGCACTTGCTCACATTAAACATCATCTGCCATTTAGACTCCCAGTCTCCCAGTCTTGTAAGGTCCTCTTGTAATTTTTCAGAATCCTCCCGTGATTTAACGACTTTGAATAACTCCCATCTCTAGGTTATTTATAAAAGTCCCAGCACTGACCCCTGGGGAACCCCACTAGCTAACCTTCTCCATTGAGAATACTGACCATTTAACCCTACTCTCTGTTTTCTTTTAACCAGTTTTTAATCCACAATAGGACACTACCTCCTATCCCATGACTCTCCAATTTCTTCTCGAGTCTTACATGAGGAACTTTGTCAAACACCTTCATAAAATCCAGATACACAATATCAACCGGGTCACCTTTAGCCACATGTTTGTTCACCCCTTCAAAGAAATGTAATAGATTGGTGAGGCAAGATTTCCCTTCACTAAATCCATGTTGACTTTGTCTCATTAATCCATGCTTTTGAATATGCTCTGTAATTTTGTTCTTTATAATAGTCTCTATCATTTTGCCCAGCACCTACGTCAGATGCACCGGTCTATAATTTCCCGGATCTCCTCTGGAAACCTTTTTAAAAATCGGTGTTGGGGTATTTGCAGTCTGATTTTAGACACTGGAATTTCTTTTAATGTCATATAAATATTTATAGTTTCTGCTCTTTAACCCTGTAGGAAATATAGGGTGAATTACTACAACATAAATGCAATGCATTAAAATTGTGAACAACACATAACACTACAACAGAAATTAGAATTTATAATACAAATAAAGCAGAAAATCTCAGGCACCTTAAATCTGTCCAACACTAAACACAATTTTGAGAGAAATGGGCAAAAAAAAAATCTCATATAATTTGATTCTTCAATTCCAATTTCAGTTCAATAAGAAGTATATTCCTGAAGCTTCATATACCACCGCTGAAGGAATGACATAGGAGGTCTTTTGCTAAAGATTAGCTTGTGTTATCTGTAGCAGGGCCCATTAGAATAAAATGGGCCTTGCTGCAGATAACTCGAGCTAATCTTTAGTAAAAGACCCCCCATAGTAGTGATTTTACAATAATCCTTTCAACATGGTGCAACCAAGCTAAAAGCTTGAAATGAACACAAAGACTGAGTACAAATAAATTTAATAAGTCTTGTCTTCAGACAAGTAGGCCCAGTGCCTTGTAGGGTACAAAACAACCAACATAGCAATTTATAAGAAATATGTATGCTGACTGGTGTTCAATGCAAGGCATACAACAAAAGAGAGACACTATCCCAACAGGCGCTAAGAATAACAGTCTAAACAGCAAGATTTTGAATTCTTTCAAGGTACCCACCATGTTTTGAAATAAGCCTAGACACAGAGCGTTACAATAATCCAGATGGCTAATTACAGCAGCCTGATTTAAAATTTTGAAAAGCTGAAGATTCAAGACTGACTGCAAATGATTGACCAGACTCAATTGAACAAAAGGAGTGGGCCGTGGACCAAAGCTGATGAACCACAGGGAATTTGGTCCATGGTTCTTTCCTTTTGTTCCAGTGATTGTTCATCTTTGGGTGTTGTATCCCTCTCGTCTGTAACTGCAAGCCTCAACCGAAGCCAGAATTTTTTTTTTTCAAATAATCTAGAACTCTATATTCAAGGAGGAGTCTAGTACAACCCTAAGACACACATTGAATTATAGTAGGAGGAAAAGCTCACTTATCTGCATGGTTGCCAAATCCACTGGCATAGGAGAAATTTGTACCCATATCATCTCAGTTTTCTCTATGTTTACTTGCAAGCCAAGTGCCCCAGCCATTTATGCAGTGTCATCAAACAGGCAGAAACCGGAGTAGTAATATATGAAACATCCTTGTTAAAAGACCAAAACTCTGAATATTGTCTGCATAAATGAATAGTTGAAGGTCAAAAGAATGGATCACATCTCCTATTGAATGATTATAAATATTAAAAAGAATGGGTGGCAGAGAGGACTTCTTCAATAAAACAGAATCAAATTGCTGCCCTGATAAAACAAGGCCGCAGTGTTCCCCCGGATGCCAATAGATAAAGTCCATCCAACAGGATAGCATGATTTACAGTGTTGAAAGCAGCTGAGAGATTGAGGAGGATCAAAAAATGTTTTCCTCAATCCAACAAACATTGCATATCATCCACTAGCACCAACACCGTCTCAGTAATATTCATGGAAAGAAATCCAGACCATACTTGGTCAAGAGCCTGCATCATTTCCAGATAACCTGCAATTGAAATAATATACAACCCTCAATTATCTTGTGAAATCTTTGATGCAAGTGCCATAATGCATCAGGATAGGGCTGTTACAAATCCAGGACTGTTTCAAAATCTCCCTCTTAGATCTGATTAAATTGGCAGCTGTAGGACTTGTGTAATATCATTGTATTGCCAAATATTTTTGAAAATAAGTAAAATTATTTCAGCTATAGATGTGTGCTGCTGATTTTTGGTGAATGTATTTAACTCCCTTCCCCCACCAAAACACCAAGAAAGATATCAAAAAACAGAAAACACTTGGCAATAATTAACACTACACTGAAATTAACAAAATATATGACAGATTTCATGAGCTCCTTGAGGGAAAAATGAACAAATCTGACAGCTTGTCACATAGGAAGTTGAGGGGGAAAAAAGAACAGTGAAAGAAAAATAAATAATGCCTAATTTATATATAAAACAGTTCGTACTCTTTTCCAACAGGCAGGGAGTATTTTAAGGCTTTGACAATATAGCAGTAAGGGGCATTACTATTTTTGCTTTCATTACTAGCACACCTTAGTTTAATTTTAGTGTACAGGTTTAATTAAAGTGTCTTTTTACTTGTCATGATGTTGTTAAACTTTCATGTGAAACATGGATGAGTCAAAAGGGTATCCAGCTATTTCCCATAGACAAATATGGTATCAACGCTTATAAATAATTCATATTTATAAAGCAGAATTATTCACAGGTTGCCATGGAAGTCCATTATGACTCCATCAGTAACAGGCTGCAAGTTTAGAATTGGCCTAAAGAAATGCTAAGTGGTGCATATAGATGTAGCAATATAAAGACTATTTCTGAAAAAAAACAACCCCAAAACCATGGAATGCCTTTCAAAATATTGATTCCAATGGCAATGGTCTGCTCTTTTGGCTCTTGAATTATATAATATATGCAAACCCCCTCATTCTATAATATATGCCCACCTGTGCTCTAGAATTATAGAATACCAACACTTATGCATGTGAATGTAACATTCAAATGCATAAGTGCTATGTGCAAGCTCAGAGGTATTCTATAATAGTGAGTGCACAATTCGCATTGGGCCAGATTCAGTAAATGATGTCGAAAGGTAGATGTTGGGAAAAATTTGCGCTCAGCACTGTTCTATAAAGGACACTCTGGGCTGAGCAGTATTAATAGAACTAGTGCTTACCCCGAAATTCTATATATTGTGTCTTAATTTCTGTGTGGAAATCGAAGCGTATTATATAACTGTGCTCATAACTTAATTGGTTAACTATCTAATCCAGAGGTTCCCAAACCTGCTCCTGGCAGTGCATGCAAATCTATCTCCTGAATATTCATTGTGCATATCCTGAAAATCTGACTGGCTAGAGTGCCGCCAGGACAAAGTTTGGGAACCACCGAGCTAATCATTGCTATCAATTGGATGCTAACAAGCAATTATCAGCACTAATTGGCATTAAGATTTATGTGCACAATTCACTAAGTGTATTCTGTACTGTACAAGCAATTATCAGCACTAATTGGCATTAAGATTTATGTGCACAATTCACTAAGTGTATTCTGTACTGTGGTATGCGTAAATTCCAAGTTCCATGGCTAAAAAGGGGGTGTTTCTAAAATCTATGAGTATTATTATAGAATACATTGCTCTGCGCCTAATATAGACATCAGGATTTATGCCAAGTAAAACATGGTCTAAATGAATGCAACTAAATTCAGTCGGCAGACTGAACGGAGTAATACTTGACCAGTGGTTTTGATGCAGCAGTGGCAAAATGGAGGCCAACGTTGACCACGGTCTAAATAACGGAGGAGTTTCAGAGAAGATCAGCGTTTCTCAAGTTAAGCACCTCCTCTATTCATCAACATAAGAAAAAGCTCAGTAAATTAGCAAGTATATTTTCTGAATTTGTTATTTAATTGATGTTTTGATAAGAAGGCAAGCTAAGAACACCAGGAGGTTTTTTTCCGATGGTGAAGAAGCCCTAGCCCTTTACCCGCCTTTTTAGTGGGATAAAGGTGCTTCTTGAGGTTTTTTCCTCCTGATATACTCACACATTTGCTTACTATATTACTTGTTTCCAAGTGTTATACTAAAAGGATTTTCCTGTATATGGAAACTAGCCTTATATTAATTTGGTTTATAAATGATGACATACACTATTATTCTATAATAGAATCTGGGCACCTAAATGCTATTATAGAATTCATGCTCAGCTGTTGCATTTAGGCACAGGGCTAGATTCTGTATATGGCGACTAAAATCTAGGTGTGTCCGATTTACGTGCCTAGCCGTGTCTACATTCAGGATGTGCCTAGATTTAGAAGCAGCCATTTATGCCAGTGCAAAGCTGGTGTAAATTCCTGCGCCTAAATCTAGGCATATTCCACCAAATTCTATAACCACGCGTGTAGATTTGATGGCCCTGACACACCAACACTCCTCTCATTGCTGTGCCCTCTTTTTGGCAACGCGCACTGCAATTTACATGCACCTCTTTTTAGAATATGCCTAAAATGATGTGTGCGTAAATTCCAGTTATTGCCAATTAGTGTTGATAATTGGTCATGATCAGCCAATTATCAACACTAATACGCTTAGTAACTAATAAGCGTGTGTAAATTGGCCATGTGCACAATTTAACACGCGCTACTCGACTCACCATATATAGAATCCAGAGGATAACTTTTGGTGCTGTTTATTGAATTGCCACCTTTAGCTTTGCATTACTGCAAAACTAAATCATGTGGTCATGTACAGATAAAAACAAAATCACACAGAAATCTGTAGGGTATGGCACACCACACAATGAACAAATGTCTTCCAAAGTCTATTAATATGACACTGAATTATTTATCCAAAAGCCATAAGCACATGGTCCTGACCTTATATTGTGCCATACTGTACATGTAAGATAAATTTGTGCCTAGATGTTTATAACAAAGAATAAATACATTTTAATCACCCAGAGGAAATTTTGAAGACATGTTTCTTCTTCCTGTAGGGTAAATTATGATATTTCCTTCTACCGTCATCTAAAAGTTGGAACCTCCATCTTGGATACAGTTTTAAATTTATATGGGCGAATTTTCAAACTGTTCACATTAGGACATAGGACTAAATTTACTAAAGTGGCTGCCATTTTATTGCATGCTAAAGCTGTTAATGTGCATTATTAGCAAATAGATCCCGTTTCAGAATATGGGACCTGTGGTAAATAAGATTTGTTAATTGTGTTAGTGAATGGTAATATAGTAGCACACATTAGTAGACCTAGCCAAATTCCACAGGTAGATTTTACTCTCTAAAGGGCTTTTTTTTTTTTTTTACAAAGCCACACTAATGATTCCCATGCATCAAATGAGAGGAAGCCCATAGGAATTGAATGGGCTTCCTCTCATTTGCTGCACCGGGAATCGGTAGCACAGCTTTGTAAAAGAGGCCCTAATTTTGCACTGATTTTCAAAGGGGTCCTTTTACTAAGACATGCTAAAAAGTGGCCAGTGATAGTTTTAGCGCATGGGTTTCCCACTCACTCTAGCCACTTTTTACCACGGGTGTAAAACCCCTTGTTTTCAATGGAGGCAATGAATGGATGTGTGCTAATAAAAACTTTGGTGCATGGCCATTTACTGCCTGAGCCCCTTACCGCCTCCTATTTAGGAGGCGGTAAGGGCTCATGCGCTACTCATACCATTACTGCTGGGCACACCCTCCCCCCACCCGCACTAGAAAATAAAATTAACTTTTTGTGGGCATGGGAAACAGCACACGCTGAACACAGTACTACTGCTGGGTACCTGGGTGTGCCCAGCAGCAGTGCTGTTTTCCTGTGTGCTACCCCCACTGCCCTTTAATAAAAGGGCCTCAAAGTGAACACACATTGATACCTTTCACTTTGAAACTTGCTATAGGAGTGAAGAGTATCCATGGATATTTACACCTGCTGTCTGGGCAGGTATTCTTTTTATGGAAAATAATGCATGCAGATTTTTAAAATCAGTTTACACATGTTCCTTTCTTCCTCTATGTAAAATATATCTGAAGGCACTCTTTTCTAAATGATACCTAAGAGCACTATGATTACCGTTATACTCAATGAGGGAGGGCAGTTTTCAGTCAGTCCATTTATACATAGAAAATGGCTTTGAAAAACTATCCTCAAACTCCAACCAGCCCAGGCAGTCCCTTATTCCAGGTACTTGTACTGTGTATGAAGTATGGACACCCCTGCCATTATTTATGTAAGAAATCCATCCCATGCTCCCTGCTACAGTTCGTGCAGCAAGACAGCGAAGATGACACAAAAATGGGCGGATGACGTTCCAGTCAATCAAAACGTTTATTGCAGATAGTTCTAGATTAAACAGCTACAATTCCCCAGATCTCGCTAGGATATGGCAGTTGGATTACTAAGCTGAAAATTAGCTTCTCTTTCTCATCCTGCTGTTTCTTAAAGTCCCTGCTGCTCTACCTCCCAATATTCTTCAGCTGGAACCTAACTAAAGACTAGCTGTTCACACTAGTCTTTAATTCCTCTTTCCGTTTTTTTCCTTTACCAACTGATCCTAGTCTTCTTAAAGCATACACATGCTATAGTATCCAGGCAGTATAACCTTAGCACATCAGCACACACAAGAAGTCTCTGTTCTTTTCTAAAATTTACTTTATTGAATAAATGTAGCTAATTTACTCACAGTTTGTAGATTCTCAGAACTTATTGTCATAAGTCAAGAGACTTCATAGTTCTGAATGCCTCAGCAGTGGGTGGAGGTGGATTTCTGAAGAGAAAGGCTTTATGGCAGAGGTGGGAGAGTTGGAAGGCAGACGGAAGCAGTTTCAAGGTGCTGAGTTGTGCAGTATTGGTAAAAAGGCAAGTTCACTCCAGGGGAGCAGAGAAGAATATGTTTCTGAGGCAAGATGGAAGTGTCTGAGTTCACAGGAACAGAGGGACCAAGAAGAACACCCACAAGGCCAGAGGGCGAGGTAAAGGGACCAATAGGGATAGAGCCTGAGACCAGGCTACAGAGGAGGTCATAGAGGGTAGTCCTTGATTGGAAAGAGAGGTCAAACACTTGATGATCCATCAGAACAAAGATAGTAGAGATAATCAGGAAATAACAGCAGGTAGACAAAGGACTCAATCTCGGCTTAAAAAAAGAGGAGGCCTGTGCAGGAGAAAAGGCCACTAGTAGTAAAGCTTATACGGATAAGCAGAGGTGGCTGCAGTACGTGTGAGACGCAAAACCGAAGTTGTAGGAAAATTCCATTAAACCTAAACCCGTGTACCCACACTATAAACAAAAAGTGGAAATCACTGGTAAATACCTGAAAAAATATTTGTTTGTTTTTATTTATAATTGTGTAATGTTCCACAAAAGGCAAAATTTTGAGGAGGAAAAAGACCTCAGCGGGTTTTAGGCAAATGGGATTGTGGTCCTATAAATCACTTACACAACCCCTATTTATAATCATAGGTCTAAAACCACCAAACAATATATGTGTATTCTAAAATGTCTGCAACAAAAACCTCTCTAATAGAAACATAAAAAAAAAAAAACTTTAACAGTAATTCTTCACCCAAGGACCTTACATAGTACTTCTGGCCAGCAATCAGCCTTCTCTTAGCAAGTTTCTTTGACAAACTGTCTTTTAACCAGAGTCCAACTTGAACCTTTATGTTTAAACACAGATTGCAATCACAGACCTGTGATTCAACAAATGGAGCGACTTTGCATTTCTGAAGCAACCTTAGTAATACAGCTTCGGCACGTAGGCAAATCCCAATGGGGACCTTCATTTCACAAAGGCTTCTTCAGGAGATATATAAGTGCAACAATCCTGCCACCAAATCTAGGCTACACAGCATGACACAATGCCGCTATTTCCTCTTCGCAGCCTGGATTTAGCTCGCACATTTTCCGTAGTAATTCAAGGTAAGTTACATTCAGATATAGTAGGTATTTCCCTGTCCTTGCAATCTAAGGAGCCCTTTTACTAAGCCCTTAATGTGGGGTTAACATGTAGAAATAGGCTACTACATGACCGCATTAAGGGACTTTGTGGTATATAAAACACTTAAGGCCCTGTTTACTAAGGTGTGCTAGCGTTTTTAGCGCATGCACAAAATTAGCTCATGCTAACTGTGTAGGCGCCCATAGGAATATTGTGGGTGCCTACACTGCGCAATAGTGGTTAGTGTGCACTAAAAGCACTAACGCGCCTCTAGCCTGGCTTAGTAAACGGGGCCCTTAAATTTATAACTGTTTGAGGTTTGTGTGGATGGAATCAGACAGAGCTTGCAGGGTTGAGGATGGGATGGGGACAAACTTTGTCCCTGTGTCATTTGCTACTCTGCACAGTTTAGGTAAATGTGTATATAAGCTTTATGCACATAAGTTTACATACACCCATATCAAGAAGTCAGTTTTATGAATACCTATTTCTATGTGCTATATAACATACTATCATAGTAGATGACAGACTTTCCAGCAATTTGCTAGGGATGCCAGGTGAGGTCGTATTTCAGATAGCAGTCAACCTAAATGCATCATCTTTATTTTCTCATTCATAAAATTCAAAACATGGTTTTCAATGTAGGCGTGACATAAGCAACAGAAGTGGAGGAGCAGCCTAATGGTTAGTGCAGCAGGCTTTGATCCTTTTGATATGGGTTTGATTTCCACTGCAGCTGCTTGTGACCTTGGGCAAATCACTCAACCCTCCAATGCCCCAGGTACAATAACTTAGGGGCCCTTTTTCAAAGGTGTGCTAGCATTTTTACTGCACACTAATGATTAGCACACACTAAATGCTAGAGACACCCATAGAAATATATAGGCATCTCTAATGTTTAGCGCATGTTTATTTTTAGTGCGCACTAAAAATGCTAGCGCACCTTTGTAAAAGGACCCCTTAGATTATGAGCCCTGTAGGGACAAACTACCTACATATAATGTATACAGCACTGTGTACATCTAGTAGTGCTATACAAATAATTATTAATAGTAAAATAGCAGGAAGGCTGACAAAGGACACTAGATAATTCAACCAGACATTAAAAAAACTAAAATAATTGAAGTCTCCATTTTGTGTTTGTTTTCTTTTTCCTGCAGAGTGTTTTTAAAGTACTAGTCTTTTTTTATCACCTCCCCAAATTAGTACTCACCAACCACCCGCAATTTAGAGAGATAAAAGACTAGGAAGGCCATGTTTTATGAGAAAAGCAATTCTTTAATTTCTTACCAAGAGAAGGTTACAATTACAAATGCCAGTTTCTCATGTGGAGAGCAGGGGATACAAACATGTGGTCTGCCTCTGCCTCTCCAACGTAATGCTCTGATTCAATTGTTTATATACCTTTTGTGTTAAGCAAGGCTTCACATACTTCAGCACTTATCTTCCTGAGAGATCATTCTGTTCTCTGTTCTCACAATATATTTTTCCCTTAGGTTGCTAAATCACATTCTTCTGTCCATCCATAATTGCACCTTTCCCACGCCAGCTTGCCCGTAATGATATCATAATAGATCATAAATTCCTGAGTTTACACAGGCTTATGTTCTTTAATAAATTATAGACTTCTCAATCTCTGATAGATTCTAGAGTCGCACTGGCTTGTCAGCCTCTGCCCTTTTTGACCTGTGCTGGGGTGCTGACCTGTGCTCATGATTCTACAAGAGCTATTAATGTTTAAAGTTTCTGCCAATTTCCACTTCTTAGCCTCATTCCCCATTATGATTCAAGGGGTTTCCTTTTTCTAACATGTATTAAATGGTTAGTATGCATTCATTTGAGTTACGTGCATAGTTAGTAATTAGGGCCTATTGAAAGTAATGGGGACTGAATTATTTCATTTATATTAAATTACATTAATGAGCATTTGTATTTTTTGCTTTGTTAAAACATTGCTGATAACCGAATTCTGCATTACGTGGAGAAGGAAGGTGGAGGGAGTTTGGGTTTACCTTGCACCTTTTTCAGTACCAGTAGAAGGTATTGCCTTGTCCCCACAGAGCCAGCAATTTAAGCTGCCCTTTTACTAAAGCTTAGCGTGTGCTACCAGACATTAGCGCTTGCTAAATGCTATGTCTCCTATTTTATACTTATGAGCGACGTGACACTTAGCGCACACTAATGTGCTAAGCTTTAGTAAAAGGGCCCCTAAGTGTGCACCTGAGGTAGTGGAAGGTTAACTAACGTACTGAAGATCAGAAGGAATGTTGGTGGAGGTTCAACCCAGGCTTTCCAGGTTCTCAGTAGGGATGTGTATTTATTTGAAACAACATAAGAAATGTCACCATGTCATTTCATGTTATTAGCAAACAAAAAACAGGCAGAAAAATAAATGAAATTTTTTGGGTGTGGGTGTGTGGGAAGGTGTTTCATGCGCCATAAATAGTGTGCATTGTTTTGAAAGAGTCTGTACTATTCACAAAGATGTTTGGCTTAGTGGTTTGGTTTCAAAAGAAAGAGTCTGTACTATTCACGAAGAGTATGTACTCTTTCCTGATGGTTTGCGCACGTGTAAACCATTATGCATATGCAAATAATGTGTGCATGAAAGCACTATTTGGAAAGAGTGTGCACTGTTTTGAAAGAGTATGCACTCTTTCAAAAGTGCATGCATTCTTTCTGAAAGAGTACACATTGCTTCGTTCATGATATAATAAAACAAACAAACAAACAAACAAAATGGGCATTCCTGGAACACAAAATTAAACTTCTCTGGCTGCACACTTCTAGTTCTCAGCCCAGAGCCCATTAGACTGTCCCTCCTGCTGAGTCTCCTTTTAAGCCACTTTTATTTACTTTGCTTCTACTGACCTCCATTATACTTGTCTTACAAGTAGATATCATTGAATGTAAATCTCAGCCAAGGCTGAATATATGCCAGGAAAATCTAAAATAAACTAAACCTTTGAAGCTCACCTTTGTATTATGGTGATGTCACATTCCAAGATATTACTGCATGGTTTCAGTTGAGACTTTTGTCCATTCCCCTTATTTGTCACCAATAGTCTAGTACTACAGAAATTCTGAATGTCTTTAAAAAATCAATTTTTCCCGATGTGTTAATATTGTTATGTTATGATGGTCAATCCACAGAATACGCAATCAAAAATATCCTTGTCTCTGGTAACATACAATAGAACGTAGCCACCAAAATTGTACTATATATGTCACACAGTATAACTATTTGCAAAAGATGACATATAATATAATATTTTTTGAGTACCCTCAGATATAACCCACTGTTCAGTGCAGACAATCAACTTTTTTGGGAGGGTATTTCTTGTGTGTAATTCATACACCATCACCCAAGTGCTATAAATGTCATTAAACCACTTTGCAATAATGAATATCGTGAAATATAGTGTACTTAGAATTGTCTCGCTGAGAGTAGAATCTAACAAAAGATTTCCAACAGACGCCTTCCCCTGAAACCGTCCGACTCCGTGGGTTTCAAACACTTTCATCAGGGACGAGGGTTAAGGCCATGATCTCTCTTCATATGAATCCTTTAGAAGCGCTGGTCTCGCTCATTATCACATCATCTTTACACATATTAAAGCTCTGAATTAATGTGTTTAGTTGATTTAGCATGTGCACATTTAATTTTACACATTTTAACCAAACTTTAAGTGCAGTAAGAATGAAAAATTTAATTTAATTTGAACGCTTATATTTTGCTTTATTGCAAGCAGAAATACCCTCCCAAAAAAAGCTCACAAGTAACCCGATGAAAGAAGTGCTATACCACTGATTAGCAGCTTGATTGTCTGCACTGAACAGTGGGTTATATCTGAGGGTACTCAAAAATATTATATTATATTATATGTCATCTTTTGCAAATAGTTATACTGTGTGACATATATAGTACAATTTTGGTGGCTACAGTCCTGGTTTTTGTAGTAGTTATGATGTTCCATCCAGCATATCTGTTTAAAAAAAAAGAACAGCTTCTGGGCATTTGTTATTTCTTCATGTTTTCAGCAGTGCACTTTAAAAAAGAAAAAAAAAATCTTCAAAGTCAATTTAATGGATGCCATGTTTTCTTCCACCAGTGCTTTGATGTACAATTTAGAAAGCATACACAGTCCCTTGTTTTCTCATTTGCTACTGCTGCTTTTTGGCAAAAGCATTTCACTTGTTGGCTACATGCCTTCATGTCTAAAGGAAAGTGTCATTAATATAGTCAATGACTCTCATACTCTCTCAACAACAACAAAAAAACTATTCATGTTGGGAGCCTTAAGTCAAGCCTGGTTTCTCATGGGTCTAGCTAAAAATATCTCATTGCCTTATACCGCCTATAGTCATATTTCCCCAGATTCTACATAGCATGCCTAGAGATCCGCGCCAAAATCCAAGCCGATTGTATAACAATGCACACAACTTAACAAGCTTAGAGGTATGTTTACTAAGGTGCATTAGCATTTCTAATGCACCTTTAAATTTAAGGCGCGTTAAACGCTAATGTGCCTATACATTTCTATGGGCGCATTAGCGTTTAATGTGCGTAAACCATTTACACATGTTAAAAATGCTAATGCACCATAGCGCATCTTAGTAAACCATAGGCATTAATAAGCTAATGAGCACTGATAATAGCACTTAATAAGCAATAATAAGCATTAATTGGCACAAGTTAGAATTTACGTGCACAACTCACTAATCATATTCTGTAACAAAGTAAGCCAAACTTCTAACATGCACAGGCAAAAATGGGTGTGGTTGTAGGTGGGGAAATGGGCATTCTGTGGGCATTCCAAAATTTACATGCGTAGTTATAGAATATGGCCCAGTGCACATAAATTTGGTAAATCCGGATTTGACCGCATCAAACCCCTACGAGAAAAATTGCATTGGCTCCCTATCAAAGAATGTATTACTTTCAAAATCTGCACCCTGGTCCACAAGATTATCTATGATGATGCCCCGAGTTACATGGCTGATTTCATAGACCTACCAACCAGAAACACAATTAGAACATTACGAACATACCTAAATCTTAACTACCCTAGCTGCAAGGGACTCAAGTACAAATCAATTTATGGATCCAGCTTCTCCTATATAAGCACGCAACTATGGAACGCAGGATCACCTCAGTTTCCGGAAATCACTAAAGACTGATCTGTTCGAAAAGGCATACACTACTGATCCAACTTAAATAACTGAACTCAGCAACACAACAAAGCCATAACCTGCAATGAACAATATATCACTCTTCTTCTCTTGATTCTCTAATGTTCTGTAACAACATCACTCTGTATTAGTTTCACCACCAGAGGTGGCTAACACCTCATGGTATTATGTAAGCTACATTGAGCCTGCAAAGAGGTTGGAAAATGTGGGGTACAAATGCACAAATAAATAAATAAATGTACTTGCCAGGATTTATGCCATGTTTTCGTTGGTGTAAATAGATGCATATAGTTTTAGGCGCTAAAATATCAACTCAGTGTATTCTATATACTGCGCCTAAATTTAGGCACCGATTATAGTATATGCTTAGTTAGCACTGATTTCAGTGCTGATTTTTTAGGCACCACATAAAGAATTTCTCCCATTATGCTAGGGATTCAAGGACTAATAATAGTAAAACCAGCGATAATTCACAGCTGACATAAGTGTTTAAACCAAAATAATAATATGCATATTGCAGTAAGTGTCCTTCTTATAGAGTATAAGAACATATTGGTAAATATTTCTTTAAACTAATATACCATCTCTGAGAAAGACACTGCCTGTACAAGTTGGACCTGCTGCCATACCTCTTCTCACCTCGCTGCCTTAAATTGGATATTTTCCTTTTTCTGGTGGGCTCTACTAGATCTACAGCTGACCTCACTTCCTGGCCAAACACAATTTCCCAAAGTTCAACTCTTAAACGGCAAACTTTTAACGAGCACCCATACCCATTTGACTGCCCCTTAGAGAGCCATTAGAGTGGAGGAGTAGTCTAGTGGTTAGTGCAGCGGACTTTGATCCTGGGGAACTGGGTTCAATTCCCACTGCAGTTCTTTGTGACTGTGGGCAAGTCACTTAACCCTCCATTGTCCCAGGTACAAAATAAGTACCTGTATATATGTAAACCGCTTTGAATGTAGTTGCAAAATACCACAGAAAGGCAGTATATCAAGTCCCATTTCCCTTCCTTAATTAATAAAATTTAGACACAGTAAGTTACACCTTCCAAACTGGATTACTTTAATTTGTTTCTCCTGTCCCCTCGAAAACAGCAATTTTAGGGAGTAATTTTTTTAACAGATTTTCCGTGTGGAAAGTCTTTTTATAAGGAAAAAGGAAAAAGCCTTCTACAAAATTGTGTGGTGATATGCCCATGTATATGTATGCACAATGACAAGATAGAAAGTACTTATTTGGGCATGCCAATTATATCTTTCTCCTTTGTACTCCACCATCATAGATAGGTTATTGTCTCTTCTGATGACTTACTAGCCGCTTGAAGTAAAATTTTCTTCAAGACAATGAAAGGAGTGAGGGCTTTATCCTTTAATTCTCTTTGTCCAAATACACAGAATAATGTGGTGATGCTCCAAACTGAAAGCCCTGAATTTTGGGAAGAAGGCCCTTTCACCTCTGTAGATCTCTTACTTCACAGATGAATATCACTAGTCCAGCCCCTGTGGTACAAAGATAATTTGTTCATATGGCAGAGGCCATTTACTCCCAGGCTAGCACAGCTTTCCTACAGCAACCAAAACAGTCCTTTCCATGATGCTCTGCAGAGCAGCTTTGGTCCCAAATCATCTGATATGAAAATAGCCCATGGTGGTAACCTGACTTGCAGCTGGCTAGGACCTCACAGGCAAAGGGCAGTATAAAGTCAAAGAAAAAACTTTATTGGTGAACAAGTAATCAAAGCATGACCTGTTCGTCTAGTTGTTCCACTAAGTGCCTGCCTCAGGGGTTTTGAGACACTGATGTATCGAAAAAAAAAAATGTATAACTATAACACAGGGTAATGTTTCGATAATAGCCAAATGGTCTTTAAAAAGACCTTAGTGAGGGCGAAGCACCTGTAACAAACTGCAGTATAAACACTTCATACATGACCCCTGAGGCAGGCACTGAGTATACGCAATCAAGTGTTTTTGCTGTTGATGACCATCCAGCATCCCTGTGTTTTTCTCAAGTCTTCTCCACCTTCCCTACTTTTCAGTGCCATTTACTAAATCTGGCCCATAGAGATGAATATTGCCAGTTATCTGTATAGAGATGAGACATGCTGCTGTTCACGCATTTTCAGCATTGCCACTAAGGATTGTGGCACTGAAAATACATAAAACATTTCAATGCTGCAACCAGTGTTTTAAATAGATGGTGACTATGGTGTTTGAATATTGGCTTGAAAGCATTTAATAATCTAACTACTGACATAAGCAATAACTAGTGTTACCTTGGATTTTACGATCCAGCTGACCATGGCAGTGATTTATGGACCATACTGCTCTATCTATGGAATAATACAGTATTTAAAAAAAGATTCATAATTGTATTGCAGCTGTTTTCCTTATTCTGATTCTTTACTCAGACAATCCTGTTGCCTGTGGCCATATTGCCTGAATGTGTTCTATTATCAAATCTGACCTGTACTGTTACTGAAAGGGTCTTTTCTATCTTAATTATCAGAATTCTGCTTTGTAATGGGGGGGGGGGGGGGGGTAATTGTAACAATCTATTGAGCTTGTTCAGCCATAGAAGGGTAATTTTTTAGGTAACTTGGGATGTATAACACTGGGGTTTATGCACTCAAGTGTCCTTTTTCCAAGCTGCAGGAAAAATGGCTCTGTGTTAGCAGCAGGGGCTCTTTTTGCCATGCACCAAGGCTCTTTTTAGTGCAGAGGGTTAAAAAAAACCCAGACACACATGGCCATGCAGCGGGGAGCCCTTACCGCCACCCATTGAGGTGGCGATGAGGGTTCTCGCGCTAACCCGGTGGTGATGCCCAATTACCGCCGGGTTATCGCTGCGTAAGCCATTTCTGGGAGTTTTCTTTTCCCCCGGAAATGGCACGCACTTCGGGCGGGACTACCCCTTGTGGCCATGTTGGGCCAGCAGTAGTCCCAGAAAAGCGAGCTGTAAGCCCACGTTAGGCTTACTGCCACTCTGTAAAAGGGCCTCTCAAGTAGGAATTTCTAAGATTGTGTACACATAAAAGTAGATGCACAGGAAATGTAGCAATTACTTTCATACAATATACATATAGGTTCTGGATTTCAATTTACCCCTAAAATCTTAAATTTAGGGGAGCAGCTGTTAAGGTACAGTAAATGTCAAGCTTTTACCACACCTTAGTTTACTGCAGGTTAGTGACTCCCATGGCATATGAATAACACAGCTTGCCATCAGTCCGGTGTACCCTTACATAGTATGAATTGCACAACTTCCATCAGTCTTGGAAGTGGTATGAACTGCACAATGTAAGGGTGCACTAAGGCCAGATTTTCTTCTGTGAACACTGAACAGAACTATCCTGTTTGTTATGTTTTCCTAGTAAGAGACGTGTTGATATTCTAGGGACTAATGTAATATTTTTCAATGATGCCTTTTTATATGCTTCATGGCTGGTAAAAGGGGTGTGGCTATTGTAGGGGCAGGGCTATATATAGTGGCCTTGCCCCTAAGGTTCCCCTATATGAGTACTGGTACCTTTTTTTCCTACAAAAAAAAATCACTGTATACAAAAAAATCTTAGATTGGGACCTTTATGTCAAAAATTGATCTACTGGCACAAATGGAAACATAAGCATCCCGATTTTCCTGTGCAAGAGTAAGCAGGTACTTGCATTGGGCAGCCTTCAATTGTTCAAATAAAGCCAGAAACTGATGGTCCTGTTCTTTATACTCATAACTAACATAAGAAATAATGCAGCCCCCACAGGACAACCTTAGCTGTCTCCCAGTGGGTAATAGGGCTAACCTGGCCGTATAGTTTAATTGTAAGAAATCCTGCCACTCCTTCCTCAAAAAGGCCAAAGGTTTTTATTATGATACAAGAAAGAATTAAATTTCCAGATCCCAGAATGACACCCATCTGCAAGCTGAAGAGTGATCTCCACCACTGCATAGTTTGACCATCATGGTTCTATAGTAGCCTGTTGCAGATGGAAAAAGCAGCGCACTGGAATCAAGAAATAATCCAACCTGGCATAGACCTGGTGGATCTGGAAAAAATAAGTACATTTTGTATCAACTGGGTTCAAAGTGTGCCAGGTATTGAGGAGACCCAACTGCTGCAAATCTGCACTTCCCAAGCTGCAAAGGACTTACAAAACAACTTACGCATCTAGTTTTTCCTACATAAGCACACAACTGTGGAACACATTATCAAAAGCCTTGAAAATGACATATGACCACCTAAAATTCCGGAAGTCACTAAAACTCAACCTGTTTAAAAAGGCATACCCTACCGATCCAACTTAAATGCCTAATCTCTGCAACACAACCAAACTAAAGCACGTAATGGACATAACACAACTCTTCCGTTCTCTGATTCCCTAATGTGGCTGTGCCACATGAACTTGATCTTACCACAACATCACCCTGTATTTGTTCACACCGGAGCCTGCAAAGGCCTCTCTGGTACTATGTAAGCCACATCGAACCTACGAATAGGTGGGAAAATGTGGGATACAAATGTAACAAATAAATCATAAAATTAATCCCTTTATGTCCATGATCTATACCTGGTGATTTAGGTGGCTTACAATCAATAAGGGGATCAGAAGTAATATTAAAATAACCACCCAACAACTGGTAATCCTGATATTGCATCATCAGTGCCACTAACAGGGGAAAAAAGCTATGCTCATAAATATTAGGGGCATACATACTACACAGCAGGACCTTACAGCCCATATGTACCCCCAGCGCTGTAACCATCTGTCCCTGAAGGTCTTTGATGACCTTATGTAACTGTTCAAGACTGTAAATAAACATGAACAGTCCAAATAATAATAATGTCCACCAAGTTTATTCTGTGGTTTAATAGGTGATAAAGTTTCTTTTTATTCATCTGTGCAAGGATTTAGATAGACCCCTGAAGAAGGCTTCCACACCAAAACACAGCCCGTGTTGGGCCTTATTCCTGTTATTGAATTGAGGTTTTACCAACTATGGATGAATAAATTTGATGGACATGATTATTAATTGGACTGTTTATGTTTATTTACAGTCTTGAGCAGCAAAACCACCAAGGTGGAAAAGAACAATGATATTCAACTGGTAATCTCAGGAGCAGAGGAGGAGTGAGAACAGAACCAGGTTCTTCAAAGAACAGACCAAGACATCCAATGTTTGAAGTTTAAGTTTATTGAGGGAAGACTCTACAAGTTACCCTGTTTCGGCACAAGGAGTGCCTTCTTCAGGAGTCTTGGTACATTATTGCCAAGAGTTAGTAGAAAGAACTTCTGGGGATAGAGTCTCTGGTGAATGATGTTCTGGTCTTGGTACATAGTTGAAAATGTGGCTACTAGATGCCGCTAGCTAGTAGTAGAAGTCTTCCCTCAATAAATTTAAACTTCAAACATTGGACGTCTTTGGTCTGTTCTTTGAAGAGCCTGTTTCTGTTCCCACTTATTTACAGTCTTGAACATTTACATTTGGATGACTTCTATTTTTGTTTTGTTTGTCTTTTTGTGGCAGATTTTGGTTTTCCTTCTTTTTTTGTGAACTTATGTAACTGCCAGTCCAGTTGTTTTTTAAATTAGAATGGCCACCCCCTCTCTGATGATTATTGAAAGTAGAAGAAAGCACGTCACCCACCCAGAGTCTGCACAGTTTACCATGCTCCACCTCAGACACATATGTCTCTTGCATAAAAGCTACAGCTGCTCCATGCTGTCATAAATATGTCAAACGTTTAGTGCACTTAATCAGAGAATGAATACCATTAACATTTAAGGAAATGACCTTAATATCACCCACAGTCCCATATCAGAATATAGCCCAACCACAAGATAATCCAGCATATGCTGTGGAGCAGAGGAGTCCCAGCCTGCCCCCCACCCCACTCACTGCAAAACACACCCAGGACACCACCATATATCTTTTCATTTCTACAGTGGCGTACCTAGGGTAGTTGACACCCGGGGCCGGTCATTTTTTAACACCCCCCCCCCCCAAATCCAGTACTAGGCATACCGAGAATACAAAACATCAGGACCTATAGAGCGATTCTACCATACCATAAGCAGTAATTTCTACGAGTCACACAAGGAAAAGGAAAGCATCTTAAACACTACAGTGAGCACTAGAACATCAATTCACCTATTGTAAAACGAAACCAGACAGAATAATACAGATCGTCGATCCTGCACAGTCAATGCCAACTGAAAGCCATGTCTTTTTCACAAACACAGATACACCCTAATCCACTATAGAATAAGTAGTAATATTTAAACTTTCTATTTAGACAAAAATTAAACTGAACCCCCAAGATGCCAGACTGTGCATACAATGCAACACCACAGAAACAGAAAACGTCCCCTAGTACTGTGCAAAATATAAAGACAGCAGATGTAAATTTGAAAAAACTAACAAATACCAATCACCACTTTACAAATTAACAAATAGAAATAAAACAAATAATATAATTTTATTGGACTAATACATTTAGCTTTCAGAGACCAAAATCTCCTTCCTCAGGTCAATACAGTATAGTGCTGTTACATTATTCTATCCTGACCTGAGGAAGGGGGTTTTGTTCTCTGAAACTTAAGTCAAAATGTATTAAAATTAGTCCAATAAAAAGATGACCTTATTTACATGTTCTACTTATAAACATTTATTAACACACCTACAATACTATATCCTAAAGCAAAATAATTAAAATATATATTTACAGTTTGTTGTCTCTGGTTTCTGCTTTCCTCATCTTGTTTTCACTGTCTTCCTTCCATCCAGCATGTCTTCGTTCACTCTCTGCCATCCAGTGTCTGCCCTCTCTAATGTCCCTTCCATCCAGTGTCTGCCCTCTCTCTCTGCCCCTTCCATCCACCATCTGCCCCAGTCTGCCATCTCTCTCTCCCTTCCATCCACATCTGCCCTCTATCTCTGCCCCTTCCATCCACCATTTACCCCAGTCTGCCCTCTTTCTCTCTCCCCCTTCCACCCACCATCTGCCCTTTCTCTCTGCCCCTTCAATCCGTCTGCCCTCCCTCTCCCATCCATCCAAGGTCTGCCCTCCCTCACTCTCCCCACTTCCATCCAGGGTCTGTCCCTCTCTCTCTGCCCCTCTTTTCAGCCCCCTTATTCCACCTGCCCCTAGTTCCAGCCCCAGCCCACATCTCCCACCTGCCCCCCTTTTCAGCCCCACTATCCCACCAGTCCCCAGCCCTTTTCTCCCATCAGTCCTGAGCTTCAGCCCCAGCCAGTTCTCCCTGTCCCCTTTAAAGCCCCCAGTTTCAGCCCCTGCCCCGTTTCAGCCCCCAGTTCCAGTACTAGCCCCCTTATCCCAAATACCCTCCTTTTCAGCCCCCAGTTCCAGCCCCCTTCATCCACCACATGCCTTGCATCCCCCCTTTTCAGTCCCAGACCATTCTCCCACCTGCCCCAGGCATGGACCCATTTTCCCTCCTGCCCCCTTGTCAGACCCCCAGACCCCTTCTCCCATCTGAGCACTCCCCTCCCCAATCCCCTTCTCCCCTATGACCACCCCCACCCTCCCCAATCCCCTTCTTCCCTCTGAGCACCCTCACCCTCCCCAATCCCCTTCTCCCCTCTGAGCTCACCAATCCCCTTCTCCCCTCTAAACACCCTCCCCAATCCCCTTCTCCCCTATGAGCAACCCCCACCCTCCCCAATCCCCTTCTCCCTATGACCACCCTCCCCAATCCCCTTCTCCCCTATGAGCACCCCCACCCTCTCCAATCCCCTTCTCCCCTATGAGCACCCTCCCCAATCCCCTCTCCCCTACGGTATGAGCACCCCCACCCTCTCCAATCCCCTTCTCCCCTCTGAGCACCCTCCCCAATCCCCTTCTCCCCTATGAGCACCCCCACCCTCCCCAATCCCCTTCTCCCCTACGGTATGAGCACCCCCACCCTCTCCAATCCCCTTGTCCCCTATGAGCACCCCCACCCTCCCCAATCCCCTTCTCCCTTATGACCACCCTCCCCAATCCCCTTCTCCCCTATGAGTACCCCCACCCTCTCCAATCCCCTTCTCCCCTCTGAGCACCCTCCCCAATCCCCTTCTCCCCTATGAGCACCCCCACCCTCCCCAATCCCCTTCTCCCCTATGACCACCCTCCCCAATCCCTTCTCCCCTATGAGCACCCCCACCCTCTCCAATCCCCTTCTCCCCTATGACCACCCTCCCCAATCCCCTTCTTCCCTCTGAGCACCTCACCAATCCCCTTCTCCCCTCTGAGCCCCCCCTCCGTCGAGAGGCCTGAGCCCTCGTCACCCTAAAGCCACCACCCTGCTTTTTTTTTTTTAAATCCGTGCAGCGATGCAGGCAGCGCCTCGCGTCTGCCCTGCATGAACTGAAAAAGAGGAAATCGCTTTGCTGACGTCGGGCCTTCCCTCGCTTGTTGTCCCGCACTCTTTTGAGGTAACTTCCTATTTCCTCGAGGGCGGGACAACAAGCGAGGGAAGGCCCGACGTCAGCAAAGCGATTTCCTCTTTTCAGTTCATGCAGGGCAGACGCGAGGCGCTGCCTGCATCGGCGATCGCGTGCATGGATTAAAAAAAACTGTCGGCTCTCGCGGAGCACCCCCCACCCGCTGACAACCCGGGCGGACCGCCCCCACCGCCCCCCCCCCCTTGGTACGCCACCTGCATTCTAGCCATTTTTTACTTCCACCTGTGCTTTTGCTAACCATATTAGTCTCTATTGGCTATCACCATGTACATGGCTATTTCAAGAAATTTTATCTAATTAGGTTATCATTTATATAATTTTTATTTATATTTACTATAAATAAAACTTAGGATTGAGTTTCCAATGGTTTGTGATAATTGGTTTTTTTTCCCCATCTGTAATCTGCCTTGACCTGCTTGAGATAAAGCAAAATATAAAAGTTCAAATTAAATTGTTTCATTCTTACTGCACTTAAAGTTTGGTTAAAACGTGTAAAATTAAATGTACACATGCTAAATCTAAACACATTAATTCAGAGCTTTAATATGTGTAAAGATGATGTGATAATGAGCATTCTTTAAACAGAAAAAAAACTAATGAACTGAATATATATAAACAAATGCACATCCAAATTAATTTAATGCAATTAATGTTCTGTAAAAGGCCCTAACTTGGTTAGCCATTCTTCATAACAGAGCCATTCCATTTCCTTAATCATTTGTGCTGCCTTTCTCTGATTTTCTTTCTAATTTTCTTGTATCCTTTTGCAATGTGATGACTAGAACAGAACACAATGCTCAGGGTGTAGTTGTGGTGCAAGAGCGAGGGAGTAGCGAGATCAACAGGACTCTTCCAAAGACCAAAGGAGATGGGAAGATGATATATAAAAGGATCTTTTGTTGAAGTAGACTCGACACGGCACTGTGTTTCGGCAGCACTGCCTGCCTCAGGAGTCTGAATGTTGTGGTTCAAGGACAAATGTAAAATCCAGGCACGAATCTTTAAAAAGACTGACAATGCCCCAGTAAAGTGTGAGAAATAATCAAAAACACCAGCAAGCTGAAGTCTTAAAATACTGGGTAGATTGTGAGGTACCAAAGTGGAGTGCTGTGTGAAGTCTACTTCATTAAAGGACCCTTTTATATTTCATCTACCCATCTCTTTTGGTCATTGGAAGAGTCCTGTTGATCTTGCTACTTTCTCGCTCTTGCACAGGGTGTAGTTGCAACATGGATTAATACAGTGGTGTTATGATTCTCCCTGGGGTGCCTTTTAGAACAATCTGTAGCATTCCACTCGTGCTGTTTACCCCATTTTACCCTCACCAATGTCCATTTGTTGCATCACTCTACTACTAGACTTTTACATTCATCAATATTAATACATGTCATTCCTCCCCTATAAAACTTTCAAATTCCTTTCCATTCATTCAATATCATATGGCTTTTTTCTTTCTAACTATGATTCTGGTAGATATATTTTTCTCATCAATTCAAAGACTGTTGAATTGATTTTGCAAACAAAATCAAATGAGACAAAAAGAGCCTCAATGTTCTAGAAATCTTTGGGGGTCAGTATTCAAAAACACATCCTTAGAGCAGCAGCTGCAGTAAGGGTAAGTGCCCTGTGGATTTTTAGCAACGGTATCTAGACTTTGCCGCTGAAAATTCTTACAGACTGCGTCAGCACTATCTGGATACTGCTGGGGCAGAGCATAGGTATTCCACCTAACTCTACATATAGTCAATAATATTCAGCCACTGTGAGGGTAACTCTATAACAGGATGACTGGTAGAAGCCTATTCTATAAAGATATCTAGGGGCCTATTTTCCTTTATAAAATACTAGCTTAACTGAGTATATATATGTGCATAAAAATTAGGTGTGAGCACTTATAGCAGCCATTGTAAGTGTTAGGTGGCAAGACTAGAAAGTTCAAGTTGCTGTTTATTTGATATACTGCCAAGGTTCAAGGTATCATAGCAGTTTACAATTCAATAAAGGAAGCAAATAATAGAAAGGAACTGCATTATATACAGGACAGAGGAAAAGAGAAGTATACAAAGCAGTATGGGAGGGAGAGGAGAGGGGATATGAAGGGTCAATGGACAGAAAGGGAAAGGAGATAAAAGAGTAGCAAGTCATGCACTAGCAATAACCTCTCCAACAGAGGCACCAAACAATGTTCTAGCCATCTCATACACCTCTCTAAACAAATAGGTCTTAAGAACTATTCTAAATTCAGAATGGGAGGGCTGCAATCGAAGATCCTCGGGATGGCTATTCCAAAGGGTACATCATCCTTTGAAGGGAGGCCAACAGAATCTGTTGACTAGTGGGAATCACCAAGAGGTGCTGATTGGAGGAGTGAATATAGGCACCAAAAGGGATACCCTATAGTGACATTAGGGTGCGTCTAACTCATTAGAAAATATTAGCATAAAGTGGCCTTGGAACGCGAATATCTAGGTGTGACTGCTTATGCCATGTCAATGGCAGGAGTAAGTTGCCATGTGTAGTGTTCCTTGCAGTGTATACACTCACAGCATTCTATATTTTGGGGCCGTTGTCAAGCAGAACACCCATGACACACCCAGCCTACTTGCAGTTGCACTTTAAGTGACATGAATGCCATATTTACCGAATAGCACCTAGCACTTAAGTGCATATTTTCAAATTAAAGGCACCAATCTCATGCATAAGTGCTAGTGTTACGCAAACAGCACAAAACTGTCATCTTAATTTAGGCATGCCATATAGAATTGTCCTTTTAGCACCTATTCTATAAGTTATCCCCTAAATTCTATAAATAGCACCTTGAGTTCCACGTATTGGATGTGTGCCCAATTTACGTGCATAACGTAACTGAAAAACAAGCCAATCAGCTCTGATAATTGGGTGGTAACAACCAATTAGCACTAATTGGGTTTAATTAGGTGTTAGGCACACATCAGATCTGTGCCTATAATTTTACAAATGCATCAGATCTGCGCCTAACTTCTATCATGTGTAACTATATGGAGGCATGGTTAGGCGTTCTAGGGATGTTCCTAAAATTTGCATATAAATATAGAATCACGCCTAAATTTAGGCGTCTGTATTTAGGCTTGGTCAGAGCAGGCCTAATTCCAGATGCCTACATTTAGGCATGGTTAGATGCTAAGCTCGATTCTGTAAAGGATGCATACCCCTTATAGAATCGCAGAAAGTACGGGTTTTTGGGGGTGATTTATAAAATTTGGACCTATGTGTGTAAGTTTGAGCCCTGTCTATGCTGCACCCAAGCTTAACTCCTGTTCACACCCCTTTTCAAATACATGCTATGCAGGTTAAGGGGCATTTACAGAATAGCACCGAAGCAGAATTTTAGCAGGTATTTGCATATTTGAACATTAGGAATGGTTGTCTTTTGCAGCAGGATGTCATTTACCAATAATATTGCTCACTCTTCTTAAAGAGTGTGTGTTGTGTGCAAAGAGGGCACTATCTTCTTAAGAAGTGTGTCCTCATTCCTGACAGTGTGTGCATGCACATGCATGTGTGATGGGTTCAGCATGCATGCTCATGCTCTGTATGAAGAGTGCATCCTTTTAATATAGTGCACAATTTTGAAAAAGAGTGTGTCCTCTTGCACCTACTGCAAAGAGTGTGCACGCTTGACAACATTTGTTCCAGAATGAAGCCCCCACCCCCCCCAAATAAAAACAAATGACACAAATAGTTTTTTGGCTGCCCATCCCTAGTGCACATATACATGCATACATGCCATTATTCTAAATATTTTGGAAAATCAGTATGTAAATTCTATAATGTAGGTGCTGTCCCCCTGATTCTATAAAGGTTACCAAAAATTGTGCATGCAAATTTAGCACATTCCAATCTGAGTGCATAATTTAATAGAATAGTGAGCCAATTAGTGCCAATAATTGGCTTTTTAACAAGCAATTATTGACACTGATTAGATTTAATTGGGACTTACATGCTTAAAGTGAGGCATGGAATCCATGCCTAAAATTTACACAGGATCCAAAAAAGGAGGCACAGAAATGGGAGGGTTATGGGCATTTTGGGGCAGAACGGGGCATGGTTTTAAATTACACATGTAATTACAGAATAAGGGTGCTCTGAGTGTAAATTTAGGCGTGGGTATTAGCTGCACTGTCTACTTTCATTTTAGAAAATGGTCTTTCCTCAAAAATCAAACTTTTTATTAATTCTACTTTGCATGTACAGACACCACTAAAGTTTCAAATGAACTATACATGGACAGATAAAATATGCAAACACATATAAAGTATAAATACTTTCATGTTCGAAAATCAAAAAAAAGATTTGCTCCGCTGTTTTATTTAAATATTTTATGGTAGCAGGAGGAGAGGGCTAGGTCAGTCAGGGAGACAGGCTTCAGTTTGTCTCTATATTCTGATTGAAAGGTAATACATAGAAAATAAAACAAAACATAGAAAAGAAAATAGGATGATAACTCTTTTAGTGGACTAACAATACATTCTTGAATTAGCAACACCTTTTTCAGATCAGAAATGAGCAAATGTTGACAAACATCAGAACATATGAAACATAAAAACATTACAATGACAGTCTCACAGGAAAGGGTGAGGTCGGTTAGGTGAGAAACAGGGAGAGCCAGGAGGGTAAGAGATAGGGAGAAACAGATAGGTAATAAGAGGGTGATAAGGCAGTATAATTTTATAGTTTATAATGGGATAGAAAACCCAGATCTTTGTTAAATCCTGTTTGGTGACTGTCGAAATATTTCATCATTTTGACTTCAAAGGTCTTACATTCCTGAATTGTCTTAAAATTTCCTTTAAGTATCCTTACCATAAAATCATTGATGCAGTGTTCTGGTTTTGCAAAGTGTCATCCCACAGAGGTGGCATCCTGGTTGGCAATATGTGTAATATGGTGTCCGTATACTGATTGAAAAGGAAACTGCTGGGTCCATTCCTGTTGAAAGAACGCTGTCAACAAGCACAGGGCCTGTGAAAGAAAACATCTACTTTTTACTTCCTTACTAAGGGCCTCTTTTACTAAGGCGCACTAGCGTTTTTAGTGCATGCTAAAATTTAGGAATATATGGACCTCGCTAATGTTTAGTGCACACTAAATATTAGTGATCACTAAAAATACTAGTGTGCCTTAGTAAAAGACCCCCTAAGACCCAGGCCAGCCTAGATCGAGCCCTGAGTAGAAGTCAATGATATTCCCTCTCTCAAGCTCATAGTTCACTGGCATTACACAGAAATACTTATTAAGAAAATATTTCAGGCAGATCAAGCACAGATAAACTGAAACAGAAACTAAAGTATGGAAAACAACAGAATTAAACTTTGTTTATTAATTTGATAGAAGTTTTACAAGAGCAGAATACATCTTCAAGAAACAAATACTTTTTCTTCATTGTAATCTCTAGTATGCAGGCAATGATATTTTGTTTCAAGTTACACTGAACATATTTTGTACAAACAGATTCTATTTTTGGCACATTCCATTGCTGCTCCACACAGACGTTATTATCTAAGAAATGTAGATGGAAAATCTGTGCTTTATGAGGACATTTTCGAATGCCTATGCAATAAACCTTAGTAAAATCTAATCATACAGTCAAAATAAGATTTAACAGCTATTTCAAGAGTTGAACTAATGTTACTAACATTTGTCCTCAACAGAGGGGCATTGGTAAGAAACAAAGTGTACAACATCCATGCTGAGAAAGTCTTCATGCTATCCAGGTTGATGAAAGGGGGGAGGGGGAGTTAGAAGGAGGAGTTCCAAGCCTCAAACTCTTCCTACAAAATCTTTGCCAACTCCTGGGTCCCCCAACTGCAAAACATGCGCATGTTAATTGGTGTGTCATGTGTGTGTGTGTGTGTGGGGGGGGGGGGGGGCAGTATGTAGGTACGGAAGATGTTTACAATGTATTTGTAATGAAATCCACCCCTGTGAAATGAAGAAGCAACCCCCCCCCCCCCCCCACACACACACACACTTTGAGGACAGTAGGGTTGTATACAGACAAGGAAAATGTGGTTTGTTTTCATATTTTTCACAAATGTTTTCAGGCTTTCAGGTGTTCCTGTTGAAGTACCCTTGTACATTCTAGTTGAAGTACCCTTGTAGATGTGTTGTTAAGTTTAAAGATAAGAAATATGTATCCTTTGAGTCATCGCAATTGGCTTTCTTTCTTGCTGATGAGTCTCCTGTTGAGACATCTACAGTGGGCTAGCAGGGTATTGTTTTGCATATTTTGAGTGCTAGGGTTTACAATGTCCTGATGGTGTGACCGGCAGAAGGATAGTGGTTAGTCCTTTCTTCCCTTTTTTCTTTTAGGTTTATACCCTCAGGCTTAATGTATACTCCTCTTTCCCGTTGATGGTGGACTTTAATATGGGAAGGGAAGTTAATTTTTTTTTCTTTCGTATATTGTAAGGATGTTACCTCTATTTGTTCTGTTACATACTCTCATGTTCTTTTCAAAATGTTATATTATAACTAATTCTGAAATTTCATAAATAAAATTTTTTTTTTAATGTGTTTTAACCGTTAAGATGGGGTTATTTTACCACTGAACGGTGCTATTTTAGCATAGGTTCCATTTTATGCAATGGTATCTAGTTACTAATAACGGGTTAACAATACTTTCCCTTATAGAACACTAGTGCAACGGACCAGATATGTACCAGTAGCTTAGGTGAGCACTTAAAGCAGCCATACAGCTGTAAGTGTAAGTACGGGCCAGTGGCGTAGCTAGGTGGGGCCATGGGAACCTGGGCCCCCCAAATTTGTTCTGGGCCCCTGGTTGTCAGGAGGGGGTCCCCAACCTCCTCCAGCTGAAGACTTTGTCCAGTGCTGGTCTGCGGTGGCAGTGCCGCATTGCCTGCCCTGCTCTCTTAATTTCACTAAAAGAAGCGTGCTCAACATGAGAGGAAGAGAGAGCAGGGCAGGCAATGCGGCAGCGCCGGAGACCAGCGCTGGACGAAGTATTCAGCTGGCAGGGGTTTGGGACCCCTGCCAGCCAAGATGTTAAAGTGGGGCAGTGAGGCGGGGGGCGGTGGCAGGGCCAAAATGTGCCCCCCCCCACTTGGGCTCTGGCCCCCTTCCACCTCGAGGTCTGGCTACGTCCTTGGTAAGTTCTAGGCAATAACTGATACTATTCTAAAAGTTACACATGTAACTTTATCCAGACTCTGCCTATGTGTATGTCCCCTTCTCAATACTACTACTACTACTACTTAACATTTCTAGAGTGCTACTAGGGTTACGCAGCGCTGTACAATTTTAACAAAGAGAGACAGTCCCTGCTCAAAGAGCTTACAATCTAATAGAATAAGCTATTGAGGATAGAGGTTGTGGTATTATTTTGAACTTGGAGCAGCACAGGCCAGCAGCGACTGGGGAGTTCTGCTTTCTGTCCTAGCCTAGACCACCAGAAACTTCCTTCATGTAGGGCCAATGGATTACAGTGGGGTTGGGAGGAGAAGTCCTTAGGAGGAGGACTGGTTAGCAGATTGAATATCACTGCTAATCAGGTAACTCTTAGCTCTGACTTAGCTCTGGAGTGTCCTAGTACTATCAGGATAGCACCAGGCAGGTCAGTGGTATTATTAGCTAATGCTGCTGAAAATTAGTGGCTGGACCAGGTGAGTTGCACTTTATTCAGATAGGACCAACTCCTACAGGGGGTAAATGTATCTGAATAGTGACTCCTAAGTTAAAGCTAGAATCAATCCACTTCTGTGTTGCAGAATTACTGGTAATTTTTAAATATTGAATATATTTTTTCATCAAAACATTCTGATAGTATATTACTACTGTTGTTGGATTTGAAATTGCTCATTGCTATTTTCATGTTCTCACAAAATTGGTTTTCCACTTTAAATGTTGTATGGATCTATAGCCATGAAATGCAATCAGGCTATTGATTTGTCTGAGGGATATGCAAATTATGTGTTGCTAACGTCACAACAGGCAAAACAGTCTGGAGTTTGATAGATAATGCATTTTCTCAAGATATGCTGTATAGATGGGAACCTAGAGAATGTTCATGAGTCTTTTTCATTGTGATTTTTAAATTTTCTAATAAATGTCATTAATAGCATGCCTCTTCTAAGAGTGAGTTTGCAGATGTGGCCTAGGGGACAAAGAGTTTGCATTCTGCTGGATTCTATATATCGCACCTAGCGTTTTGCGCCTAAATCTAAGCATATTCCATAAACATGTACTTTTTAATTGGATTAACAAGCCAATCAGTGTTGTTAATGGCACTTAACAAGCAATAACGAGCACTAATTGGCAATAATTTACACGCATAACTTGCTAAGCTTATGCTGTAACTCACTGTGCCTAAATTCTAATGCGTGCAGGCAAAAAGGGGTATGTTATAGGCGGGGAAATGTGTTGTTCTATGTGTTGTTATAGAATATGGCCCAGTCCGCCTAAATCTATGTGCAGAGATTTACACAACATGTTCGTTTGTATAAATGGATGTGCGTAGTTTCAGGCGCTGGGATACCAACTAAACGTATTCTATATACTGTGCCTAAATCTTATAGAATATGCTTAGGTGAAAATGACTCCCGTGTGGATTTTCTAGACACTATATAAAGAATCTCGCCCATTATGTGCAAAGAGGGCACACTGTATAGACATAGGACCAGATTCAGTAAATGGCACTCAAAATTGGGTGTAAAAAAAAAATCGATTTTAAGCTCGATTCTATAAAGGGCACCCTTTATAGAATTGCTCATAGCGCCAATTGCCATGCTTAACTTCAGGCGCCAGACTTACACCTGCTGAAATCTGGTTGTAAATGCTGGCACCCAAGAGGCCCTTTACTAAGCCTAGTAGGCACTTATGTGTGCCCAGTGCGTGCCAAGGCCCTGGCGGTAATTTTGATTTTTATGCGCGTCCACTATGCGTGCCGGAAAATAATTTTTATTTTCTGGCATGCGGCAGAACCTGGGCGGTAATTGTCATTCTACGTGCGTAGAACATTACTGCCTGGTTAATGCGTGAGACCTTACCGCTAAATGGTGGTAAGGTCTCAGGCCCAAAATGGATGCTTGCCAATTTTTATTTTGCCACACGTCCGTTTTTGGCAAAAAAAGAGGCATGTACACTGAAAAATGGACCTGCGCACGTCCAATACATGTGTCTACACCAGTGCAGGCCATTTTTCAGCGCACTTTAGTAAAAGGACCCCTTAGGTGCACTGAGATCATATTCTCTAATTATGCATGAAACTTTTCAGAATGCCCTCAACACGCTCATGGTCATGCCCCCTTTTGAGTTACATGCAAGTAAAGTTGGGTACTATGCTCTATAGAATAGCATGCAGCCAGGTGAGTGCACACATTTTAATCAGTGCCAATTAACTCCAATAATTGGTTGCTAGCACCTGATTATTGATAGTTAAGGGCTCAAGACTCAATTAAATTGCATATGCATCTTGGGCGCATAGACAAATTTGGGCACCATATATAGAATCTGGGTGATAGTGCACACCATTTAAGAACAGGGCATACTATTAGCACCACACAACATTTGTTTCAAACAATAGTCTATCCCTAATATGCCGTTGACATCTCTTCCTGCTGGTCTTGCAGAAACTGTCTGTTAAAACTGAATGAAGAGCTAGCAATTTGCAAAATTCAGGGCAGGATTTATATAGATCTATGAAAATATAGAAACACTTACCCGTGAAGGACAGATAAAGCTGTTTCAGGAGCTCTGTGCTGAATATGCCCTGCCGTCCTCCGATGAGTTCTATTATGCACAGCTAAAGCATTATATACGTTCCTTGTCCTGGGAGGCGCTGGCGGAGGAAGTCCAGGAAGAGTTGGCAACAGCATTCTCTTTAGAGGCACAGCAAAAAGTGCCCCTCATGTTCCATCACAGGCACATCAGGGACACAGTTACCGAACTGGACTATGCCAAGTTACTGGCTGCCTGGAAACGAGATATCCCCAAGGCCCTTACATTGCCTCAGTTCAAGTCCCATGTGCTTACAATGTGCAAAACAATGAACATGACACAGCACTGGGAGCTACAATACAAATTTGCTCTTTGACTCTACATTTCTCCCAGAAGAGCCTTTCACATGGGACTCTCGCCTTGGGGAGAGTGCCTCAAATGCAGGGATCAGGGGGCCACCCTGGGCACATGTTTTGGTCCTGCAAGGGCATAGTCCGATTTTGGAAGGAGCTAGTACAATATGTTTCTGAGATGTGGAAGGCGGGTTGGAAGTATGACTCGGCACTGCTCCTGGACCATCCTGTTCTCATACACCCTGTCCCATCAGGATTTACCGCTTTTGTACGCAAAGCTATTGTAGTGGCTAAAAAAGCAATACTGTCAGAATGGCTTACATACAACTACCCTACAGTATCGCAGTGGCGTGTGCATATGATAACGTTACTGCGGGTAGAGACGGTGGGAATTACTTTAAAACGAAGACTGGAGTGCATTTCCAACTCACTTGGACTCCCTTTTGGAATACTCTGACTCTAACTGCCAGGAGTAGACTGTTAAACTTCTAGATATTGCCCTGTACCCTGCGTTATTATGTTCATTTGATGCCATAGCAAGGGAAACAAAGGGGGGGGGGGGGGAAGGGGAAGGGAATGGGAGAGAAGGTTAAGTCCTATTTGTTGGGGTAGAAGTACTATGTGTTAGTTTAGCCACATGGGGGGAAAATATCAGTCGTTCATACATGATGATGTTAACTTTTCTTCTTAAGTTTTGAATAAAAATGATTGAAACGAAAATATAGAAACATAGAACATGATGGCAGAAAGGCCTTACGGCCATCCGTACTGCCTGTCCACACCAGTTGCTTAATCCTCAGGCCCCCCATTTCCCTCAGAGATCCTTGGTGCTTGTCCTTTACTAATTTGAATTCAGATGTTATGTTATATTGTACTTATGATACCACCTTCTTTAAGGCAGACTTCATCCTAAGCCAGTTTACAAACTAATCAAATACATGAAAAATACAGGGGCCCTCTTACAAAGGTATGCTGAAAAATGGCCTGTGGTAGTATAGACGCGTGTTTTGGGTGCGCGCAGAATCATTTTTCAGTGCACCTGTAAAAAATGCCTTTTTATATTTTGCCGAAAATGGATGTGCGGCAAAATGAAAATTGTTGCGCTTCCATTTTGGATCTGGGACCTTACTGCCAGCCATTGACCAAGCGGTAAGGTCTCACGCGGTAACAGGGCAGTAATGGTCTACATGTGTAAAATGCTGATTACCGCTTGAGCGCCAGAAAATAAAAATATTTTGCAGCGTGCGTAGCGGACACGCGTCAAAAATGAAATTAAGGCCATGCGGTAACTCAAAATTGATGCATGTTGGGCGCATGTAGGCACCTACGCAGCTTAGTAAAAGGGCCCCACAATAAATTGCAGGAAAGCCAGAGCTCAAATTCCACTGCTGTACCTTGTGATCTTCTGCAAATTAGTTAACCTTTCATTGCCTCAGATACAAACAGGGAAATACTTACTATACCTGAATGTAACTCATCTTGAAAAAAAAAGGTGTGAACTAAATCCAAATGAAATCAAATTACATCAAAAAAGGACATCCTATTCCTCCAGACATCTGGAGTAGCCATGGCAGCCACCTTTGCCCCGTCTTTGGCTAACTTGTTTATGGGTGAGTTTGAACAACAGTGGCTCCTACATTCTCCTTTTAAAGATTTGATTTTTTTATGGTGCCATTGTATTGATGACATTTTCCTGCTGTGGAAGGGCTCAGAATCTGATTTACATAAATTTGTTAATTGGCTTAATAATTGTGATACTGCCATACAATTTACCTTTGACTATTCCTTTCATTCAATACATTTTTTAGATGTACGTATTGAACAAAAAGGGCATTTATTCATGACAGAAGCATACATGAAATCTATAGATTGTAGCACCTTATTAGAGTACAGCAGCTGTCATCCCAAGACTCTTAAGAAACGTTTACCTTTTTCACAGTTTTTAAGATATCAGTAGAATCTGTTCTGATGATGAAGATTTCAAGAAACATGCTAGTAAATTATTTAATGATTTATTATTGAGGGGTTATCCCCATAAATGTTTGAAATCAGCATACAAACAAGCCAAATACAACAACAGGAGTTTGTTATTAACTTCTACAAACAAGTCTCCTGATAATTCAAAAGAAGTGTGCATGGTATGATATATGAAGGGTGACGATGTAGTGGCCAAGATTTTACATATGAATTGGGAGATTATGAAGATGCATCTATTATTCATTCTACAAGATCTTTTGATTGCTTTTTCCAGAGGAAGCAAAATGAAGGAAATTCTGAGTCCAGCTATGTTATTCATGAATTCTATGCTTCGGTCTTCACCGAGGAAGATTTGGGAGAGAGACTGATGTCAGAAATGTTTTTCAAAGCTGACGAGTCGAAAAAACTGAATGAAATCTCTATAAACCTGGAGGATGTAATTGGGCAATTTGACAAATTGAACAGTAGCAAATCTCCTAAACCGGATGGTATTCATTCCAGAGTACTGATAGAATTAAAAAATGAACTGGCGGAACTATTGTTAGTAATTTGTAATTAATCTTTAAAATCAAGCATGGTACCGGAAGATTGGAGGTTGGCCAATGTAAGGCCGATTTTTATAAAAGGTTCCAGAGGAGATCCGTGAAATTATAGACCGGTGAGCCTGACGTCGGTGCTGGGCAAAATGGTAGAGACTATTAGGAGTGGAGGAGTGGCCTAATGGTTAGGGTGGTGGACTTTGGTCCTGGGGAACTGAGTTCAATTCCCACTTCAGGCACAAGCAGCTCCTTGTGACTCTGGGCAAGTCACTTAACCCTCCATTGCCTCATGTAAGCCGCATTGAGCCTGCCATGAGTGGGAAAGCGCGGGGTACAAATGTAACAAAAAAAGAACAAAATTACAGATCATATTCAAAAGCATGGATTAATGAGACAAAGCCAACATGGATTTTGTGAAATCTTGCTTCACCAATTTATTACATTTCTTTGAAGGGGTGAACAAACATGTGGATAAAGGTGAGTTGGTAGATATAGAGGGGCATAATCGAACACGAACGCCCATCTCCATGGGCGTCTATCTCCGAGGACAGGTCCGCGAAGGGGCAGGCCAGATCGTATTTTCGAAAAAGATGGGCGTCCATCTTTTGTTTCGATAATACTATTGGTGCTGGGCAAATGCATCGGATTTGGGCGGATTTGAGCTGGGCGGTATCGGTTTTCAGCAATAATGGAAATCGAAGACACCCAGCTCAAAAACGAACAACTCCAAGGCATCTGGTCATGGGAGGGGCCAGGATTTGTAGTGCACTGGTCCCCCTCACATGCCAGGACACCAACCGGGCACCCTAGGGGGCACTTGTAACAATTAAAAAAAATGTAAAATACCTCCGAAGTCCATAACTCCCTTACCTTGGGTGCTGAGCCCCCTCAACTCCCCCCCAAAACCCACTCCTCAGAACTCTACACCATTGCCATAGCACTTATGGGTGAAGGGAGGGCACCTAGATGTGGGTACATTGGGTTTTGGGGGCGGTTTGGAGAGCTCCTATTTACCAGCACAAGTGTAACAGGTAGGGGGGGATGGGCCTGGGTCCACCTGCCTGAAGTCCACTGCACCCACTAACAACTGCTCCAGCGACCTGCATACTGCTGTGATGGAGCTGGGTATGACATTTGAGGCTGGCATACAGGCTGGAAAAAAAAAGTTTTTAAAGTTCTTTTTTTTTTGGTGGGAGGGGGTTAGTGACCACTGGGGGAGTCAGGGGAGGTCATCCCCTATTCCCTACGGTGGTCATCTGGGCAGTTGGGGCACTTTTTGGGGACTTGTTCGTGAAAAAAAAGGGTGCAAAAAAGTGGTCCAAATTCTCGCTTCTGCCGCCCTTCTTTTTTCCATTATCGGCCGAGCGCTCCCATCTCTCCTTGGCCAATAAACATGCCCCAGTCCCGCCTTCACCACGCCTCCGACACGCCCCCGTCAACTTTGTCCGTTCCCACGACAGACTGCAGTTGGAGGCGCCCAAAATCGGCTTTCGATTATATCGATTTGGGCGCCCATGAGAGAAAGGCGCCCATCTCCCGATTTGGGTCGAAATATGGGCGTCTTTCTCTTTCGAAAATAAACCTGATTGTGTATCTAGATTTTCAAAAGGCAATTGACAAAGTACCTCATGAAAGACTCCGGAGGAAATTGGAAAGTCATGAGATAGAAGGTAGTTTCCTTTTGTGGACTAAAGACTGGTTAAAAGATAGAAAACAGGAAGTAGGGTTAAATGGACTGTATTCTCAATAGAGAAGGGTAGTTATCGGGGTTCCCCAGGGGTCTGTGCTGGGGCCTCTGCTTTTTAACATACTGTATTTATAAATGATCTAAAGATGGGAGTAACTAGTGAGGTAATGAAACTTGCTGACGACACAAAGTTATTCAAAGTTAAATTGCAAGAGGATTGTGAAAGAGGACCTTACGAGACTTGGAGACTGGGCATCTAAATGGCAGCTGGCGTTTAATGTGCGCAAGTGCAAAGTGATGCATGTGGGAAAGAGGAACCTGAATTATAGCTATGTAATGCAAGGTTTCATGTTAGGAGTCACTGACCAGGAAAGGGATCTAGGCGTCATCATTGATATGTTGAAACCCTATGCTCAGTGTGCTGCAGCGGCTAATAAAGCAAATAGAATGTTAGGCATTATTAGGAAAGGAATAGAAAACAAAAATGATGATGTTATAAAGCCTTTGTATCGCTCCATGGTGCGACAGCACCTTGAATATTGTATTCAATTCTGGTCGCCGCATCTCAAAAAAGTGATAGTGGAATTAGAAAAGGTACAGAGAAGGGCGACAAAAAATGGTAAAGGGGATGGGATGACTTCCCTATGAGGAAAGGCTGAAACAGCTAGGGCTCTTCAGCTTGGAGAAAAGATGGCTGAGGGGAGATATGATAAAGGTCTATAAAATAATGAGTGGAGTGGAACAGGTAGACGTGAATCGCTTGTTTACTCTTTCCAATGAAGCTACAAAGTAGTAAATTTAAAATGAATTGGAGAAAACTTTTCTTCACTCAATGTGTACTTAAATTCTGGAATTCATTGCCAGAGAATGTGGTAAAGGCAGTTAGCTCAGTGGGGTTTCAAAAAGGTTTGAATAGCTTCCTAAAGGAAAAGTCCATTATTAAAATGGACTTGGGGAATATCCACTGCTTATTTCTAGGAAAAGTAGCATATAATGTTTTGTACGTTTTGGGGATCTTGTCAGGTACTTGTGACCTGGATTGGCCAGTGTTGGAAACAGGGTACTGGGCTTGTTGGACCTTTGGCAAAACTTACGTACTTATGTACTTATATGCAGAATATGGCACTGAGAAGTGGTGACAATTTAAAGTAACTAAATATAATCAGACAACTTAAACACTGTGGTCAGCATTTAAAACAATTGCTGACTGCATCATTTTAATACTGACCCATTATTTTTTAGTTTATAAACCATAGTGAAAATTCCAAACTCAGATGAATAATAACCCACAGTCTGAAATGTCATGAAATAAACTAATGTTAGATTTGGATGGATGCCTGTTCTAAATCTAAGTCTACATTTCAGACATCTGCTTCTCTTCTGGCTTGTAAACAGTAGCAATATAGCTCCATACTTTAACAATTTTTATAATCTAGAGGCTTATTCACAATTTTGATGAGCAGGTGCATTATATTAATCACTGAGAATAATTATTTTTAAATGATGGATTTTCATAGCAACATGGAAGATTTAGGTTGCTTTTAACAAAAGCTTTAATGTTAAGGTCTTTTAGTTACATTGATCCTGGAAAAAAAATGATTCTTTGTAGGCTGGATCAGCATGTGGACAATTCAAAGATGTTACAGTTAAGAGGCCTTGAGGACCACATAGAATGTAAATTGTAAGACTATAAATTTGGGACAGCAAGGGGGCTGCTCATATGACAGCAAGATGATTGGTGCAATTTCTTGGAAGCAGCAGATGAGCAATAAGAGAGAGCAAGAGGTTAAAAAAAAAGTTTGAAAAAGGAGAAAGGGAATTGGATTTAGCTCACATATTTCTTAGAAGTTCAAGGTGAATTACATTCAGGTACTGTGGGTATTTTTCCTGAGCCTATGTTGCTTAAGGGCGTAGTTGTCAATGTGGGTCACCAATAAGACATGTCATTTTACTACTAACTCATGATACTTTAGCACAGGTTTCATTTTCAAAAGAGAAAAATGTCCAAAAAGTGTCCTAAAGCACCATTCGGATGGATCTCTTTTCAAAATGTCCAAATTGGTATTTTCAAAACCTATTTTGCATTTATCTATACAATTCATCTGCAGTGTGTCCAAATCACAAAGGGGGGGGGGGGGGGCATGTCAGGGGTGTTTCAAGATGGGATTAGGGTGTGCCTAAGACTTGGAATTTTACAGCCATAATGGAATAAAACAAAAATGTCCAGGGCTAAAATTGGTCTAGACCTGTTTTCAGAATAAATAAGGCACAAAAAGATACACTAAATGACCAGATGACCACTGGAAGGAATCAAGGGTGACCCCCAGTGGTGTGCTGGAGCAGGCTCTCACAGGCTCGCAAGAGCTGGTTGTTAAGTTTTTAAGAATTTTGGGAGCCGGTTGTTAAAGTAAGGCCCTCCATGGCTACTTTAACAACTGGCTCCCAAAATGTGGGCTTGGGCCCACTGCTGAATTATCTTTTACTTTGCTGGTGGGGATGCTGAGCCCTGCCAGACAAGTAAATAGACTACTGCTGCTCCCTGCTCCTTGTTTCCAGCTCTGGGCAGCAGGCTGAGACTTCTCGAGCATGTGAGAGAAGTTCCAGCATGCTGCTCAGAGCAAGACGTTGGGAGTGGTGGCTGCCAGCAAAGGTATGCCTAGCGTGCCCGCACGAAGGGAGGGAGGAGAGAGAGGCAAGTGTTGCTCCCCCCCCCCCCCCCCCGGCCACCCCTGGCCCTTCCAACTGCAGAGCTGGCTACGTCCGGAGAAAGAGCCTGTTGTTAAAAATTTACCAGCACACCCCTGGTGACCCCCAATACCCCCCCCCCAGTGGTCACTGACCCCCTCCCACCCCCCCAAAATGTAATAAAATGTGATCATATTGGTATGCTGTAGTAGTAAACTTCATCTTACCTTATTATATTTTGGACATTTTTGGAAATTACCAGCCTCTGTGACAAACCTAACTTGGCTATTAGAGCATTCAGGTCTCTGGAGTAGTGTAATGGTTGGTGCAGTGCACTATCTCCCTCTCCCTGTCTCACTTGTGGTGGAAACTGTGACCCCTCCCAAAGTCACCAGAACCCTACTGTACCCACATATAGGTGCCCCCATCATCCATAAGGGCTACTGTAGTGGTGTATAGTGAGACAGTATGTTTTGAGTGAGGTCTGTAGGGTTTATGGGACAAGATAAGGGAGCAAAACTCTGTTGCCCGTCTCGTCTTCCGCCAGGGCCGCTTTACTCATACTACCCCTCTCCTCAAGACCCTTCACTGGCTCCCTATTCATTTTCGCATCCTGTTCAAACTTCTTCTACTAACCTATAAATGTACTCACTCTGCTGCTCCCCAGTATCTCTCCACACTCGTCCTTCCCTACACCCCTTCCCGTGCACTCCGCTCCATGGATAAATCCTTCTTATCTGTTCCCTTCTCCACTACTGCCAACTCCAGACTTCGCGCCTTCTGTCTCGCTGCACCCTACGCCTGGAATAAACTTCCTGAGCCCCTACGTCTTGCCCCATCCTTGGCCACCTTTAAATCTAGACTGAAAGCCCACCTCTTTAACATTGCTTTTGACTCGTAACCACTTGTAACCACTCGCCTCCACCTACCCTCCTCTCTTCCTTCCCGTTCACATTAATTGATTTGATTTGCTTACTTTATTTATTTTTTGTCTATTAGATTGTAAGCTCTTTGAGCAGGGACTGTCTTTCTTCTATGTTTGTGCAGCGCTGCGAACGCCTTGTAGCACTATAGAAATGCTAAATAGTAGTAGTAGTAGATATGCATCTGGGAGAATTTTTCGTGAAGTTCACAGAAGTGCCATCTAGAGTGCCTCATTGCTCTCCTGGGATGTCTGAGTCTAGTAAAATTGCTGGCTCCTCCTACATCCCAATGGCCTGAATCTCTACGTTTTGTACTTTTTTTCTCGAAAATGGACCAAACAACAAAACGTCCAAAGCACAAAACCTTGTTTGAAACAGTATTTTTGAAAAATAAAAAAGACATTTTTCTTTTTCGAAAATGACATTTCATATTCAGATTTTGGAAATTTTGTGCAAAATGTCCAAAGCTGGATTTAGACGTCATATCAAAAATGCCCCTCCATGTAACTATATAAATCTAAATGCTTTGAAAATATGCCTCCATATTTCCTATTCCTAATTTTTTTTGTTTAAACCTTATGCATTGTTCTTCATATTTAAAAGTCTTTAACATAAAGAATGTACTTTAAGCCACGCTTGTAGATCATTGCAATAGTACTTTTAAGTATAAAAATCTAATCTATGCAATAGTGTTTTTACATATTATAGTGTATACATATGACTTCCGGAAACACAGGGGCCCTTTTACTAAGCTGCGTAAGCATCCACGCATGCCCAATGCACGCCAAACTGGAGTTACCGCCCAACTACAGCATGGCTCTTACGGTAATTTCATTTTTGGCACGGGTCCGATACGCGCATCTGAAAAATATTTTTTATTTTTGGGCGCGTGTAACAGACGCGCGCCAAGTGGCATTTGGCATGTGTAGGTCATTTCCGCCCGGTTACCACATGAGTCTTTACCGCTAGGTCAATGGCTGCCAGTAAGGTCTCAGACCCCAAATGGACACGCGGCAATTTTCATTTTGCTGCACCTCCATTTTTGGCAAAAATTAAAAAGAGGCTTTTTTTTTTACAGGTGCACTAAAAAAATGGATCGTTGCGTGCCCAAAACCCGCGCCTACACTATCACAAGCCATTTTTCAGCTCACCTTTGTAAAAGGACCCCACAAACTCTATACTGTCTGAATGTAATGATCATCCAAGATCATTTTAACATCAGCAAATTGGAAAACACATGCTCCTAAAACATTCCACTGATTGTCAGGGATCTGACAAAAATGACAGCAGGAAAGATATCAAATAATGTTGTGACTGTTTGCAACTTCCTCTTTATGGAAAGAAAATAAACAGATTTTTTTTTCTTTTTCAAAAAAGCAAGACAGCTCCTGGAGTGGTGGTTGTTTTTTCATTGCTGAAAGGGATGACTATCTCCTTATGGCAATTGAAATTTTACCTTGAAGATGAAGAGCCATTGCTTTAAGCATACTTCAGCACAGATCACCTCCTTTGAACATTGCTACCACTTTGCTTCTTTCCTGTTTAGTTAGAAATCAAGGTTAGATGAATTAAATAGAAAAGTATCTCAGGAGCCTCACAGTTCTGAATTGATGATATTGTATGAAATGTTAAAAACAGCAAGGCAAGGGAAAGCATTAGCTGCCAAGAAGAAGAGAGAAAAGAAAAGAGATGGAATAAATATAGAAGGGTGTGGAACAGAAAAGTTGAAGCAAACTCAAAAGTTAGTGGCCCTTTTACTAAGCCACGTAGGCGCCTACGCGCGCCCAATGCACATCAGTTTGGTATTACCCCTTGGCTAACGCTTGGCCCGGGTGGTAATTTCATTTTTTACACACATCCACTACACGCGCTGGAAAATAATTTTTATATTCTGGCACGTGGTGCTAACTGGGTGGTAAAAGGCATTCTATGCGCATTGACCATTACCGCCAGGTTAATGCACGAGAGCTTACCGCTAAGTCAAAGGGTGGCGGCAAGGTCTCAGACCTAAAATGGGCGCGCCAATTTTCATTTTGCCGCATGTCCATTTTCAGTCAAAAATTTTAAAAGACATTTTTTACAGGTGCGCTGAAAAATGGATCTGCACACGTCCAATGGTGCGCGCCTACACTAGCACACGCCATTTTTCAGTGTGACTTTGTAAAAGGACCCCTCAGTTTGATTGGCCAGTATATGTGCACAAAGGGGGTAATTCTATGAAGCAGGCACCAAGATTTAGTACCAAGAATACACATAAATAACCCCAATACTGGCATTTATGTACATTAGCCCTCAGATTCTATATAAGGCACCTAGATTCTGAGATGTGCATGCAACTGAATTGGTTAACAAGCTATTAGTCATCGATAATTGGATGGGAACAACTAATTATTGATGTTATTGTGTAGGCGTCTATTCCCATAGCAAGCAACCCCAAAGGGTGTGTGGCCATGAGAGGTCAGGAGTGTTCCAAAAAGTTGCACACAGTGTTATAGGATAATGGGTCTCCACTCTTAATTTGTGCACCGGGACTTATAGGTTTGAGCAGGTGTAAGTCTGGTGCCCAGAGCTGGATGAAGGAACCAGCGCTAAGTGCTATCCTATAAAAGACATGCAACCTTTACAGATCTTTTCTGGTGCCTATTCACATTCCTGTTATGCACCCTTCCGTAAAATACCACATAAATGTAATGACATATAGTTTGGGCAGCGTTTGAGCACAGCATGGGCAGGGCACACATTTAGATTATAGAATTCTATAACTTATGTGTGTTCTTGGCATGTTACACTGGTATTCTATATGGAAAAGTAGGCATCATCTTTTCTTTATAGAATAAGCTTCAAGTAAGCATGTTAAAGCATCTAAATGTAGGTGCTTCTTTATAGATGGACAAGCTGGGTTGGAAAAACTCACTGGGATAATAGACAGATGGTTAAATTGAAGGCAATTTATATGTACAGTTGATTAAGGTATGAGGGACTGTTTTAGTTACTGGGCTGTGGCTAGTCCAGATGTGGAGTGGACAGTCATTTGCCACATGTAATAAAGGCCTGGGAGAAGAACCAGGTTTTCACCTGCTTCCTGAGTTAGAGGTAGTCATGGGTTAAGTGTAGCTCCTCTGCAAGTGAGTTCCAGAGTGTGGGAGCTAATCCTGAGTAGGATCACTAGAGGGTATCGCATTAAGTGGTTTCTTTTGATGAGGGTACAGATAGTGAGGCTCCACGAGAGGACCTTAGAGGCCTTAAAGTGTGTCTGCAGACATGCTGCTTGCAGCCCTTTATCAGTTGTGCAGCAGAATTATAAATTAGTTGTAGCTGGTGCAAAATCTTTTTGGATTGACCTATTTTATTTATTTATTTTATTTATTAGGATTTATTTACCGTCTTTTTGAAGGAATTCACTCAAGGTGGTGTACAATAAGAATAGATCAAACATGAGCAGGAGGCAATTAGAGCAGTAAAAATATTTGAACAACAATACAAAGTATGGCATGGTATACTACTTGCAATGATAACACAATCTAGCTTATTTTCGAAGAAGGACGCCCATCTTCCGACACAAATCGGGAGATGGGCGTCCTTCTCCCGAGGTCGCAAAATTGGCATAATCGAAAGCCGATTTTTTGCGTCCTCAACTGCTTTCTGTCACGGGGATGACCACAGTTACCTGGGGCATGTCGGCAGTGTACCAAAGGCAGGACAGGGTGTGGTTAAGAGATGGGCGTCCTTGGCCAATAATGGAAAACAGAAGGGTGTCCCTCACAACCATTTGGTTGACTTTACTTGGTCCCATTTTTTTCACAACCAAGCCTTGAAAAGGTGCCCGAACTGACCAGATGACCACCGGAGGGAATCAGGGATGACCTCCCCTTACTACCCCAGTGGTCACCAACTCCCTCCCATCCTAAAAAAAAATTAAAAAACATTTTTTCCAGCCTCTATGCCAGCCTCAAATGTCATACCCATCTCCATCACAGCAGTATGCAGGTCCCTGGAGCAGTTTTTAGGGGGTGCAGTGCACTTTAGGCAGGAGGACCCAGGCCCATCCCCCCTGCTGTTACACTTGTGGTGGCAAATGTGAGCCCTCCAAAACCCACCCGAAACCCATTGTACCCACATGTAGGTATCCCCCTTCATCCCTAAGGGTTATGGTAGTGGTGTACAGTTGTGGGGAGTGGGTTTTAGGGGGGGTTGGGGGGCTCAGCACCCAAGGTAAGGGAGCTATGCACCTGGGAGCAATTTGTGAAATCCACTGCAGTGCCCCCTAGGGTGCCCGGTTGGTGTCCTGGCATGTGAGGAGGACCAGTGTACTATGAATACTGGCTCCTCCCATATCCAAAGGTTTTGGATTTGGTCGTTTTTGAGATGGGTGTCCTCGGTTTCCATTATGGCCGAAAACCGGGGACGACCATCTTTAAGGTCGACCATCTCAACATTTAGGTCGACCATCTCTAAGGTCGACCTAAATGTTGAGATTTGGGTGTCCTCGACCGTATTATCGAAATGAAAGATGGACGTCCATCTTCTTTCGATAATATGGGTTTCCCCGCCCCTTCGCCGGAACGTCCTTAGAGATGGATGCCCTTAGAGATGGTTGTCCCCGTTTGATTATGTCCCTCTATATGTACTAGAACATTATAATTGGTAGTGAAGGGTAAGGCAAAGTTGTAACATATAGATGAGTAAGAAAGTAGGAAGGATTAGAAAGTAAGGTGATTGATTTGAAGAAAGTTGCATGTGAGGTCAGAGAGATGGTTAAATATTATCTCAGCTAGGGTAGGAGTGGATAAACATGTCCTGCTGCAGTATGTGCAATGTACAGTTATTCTCAAGATGTCTAGGTGGTATTCACTGATGGTATCATGAATAATAGGAAGTTTTTTGTTGGCTGAGCTGCGATTTACTGGACCCAGGTTTCCTAGTAGTTAACTGTTAGTGGTAGGGGTAACTAGATGGTGGTACACAGGCAGTCATGTGGGTATGGTTAGGTAGGTGTTTTGCCTCTTGGTTTCTGTGCACTTTGTAGATAGGGAAGCTATAGTTTCCTCTTCCCCAAACTACTAGGATGTATGAGGATCTTTGCGTTACTGGGCCGAAGCAAATTCTTGTTGATAAGATAGATGAAGGATGTTTCACTGTGTACAGAGACATCTTGGGAATAACAGACTTAGTTGGATGAAAGCGGAGGAGTACCATTGGCTAGGAGTGGAGGAGTGGCCTAGTGGTTAGGGTGGTGGACTTTGGTCCTGGGGAACTGAGGAACTGAGTTCGATTCTCGGCACAGGCAGCTCCTTGTGACTCTGGGCAAGTCACTTAACCCTCCATTGCCCGCCGCATTGAGCCTGACATGAGTGGGAAAGCGCGGGGTACAAATATAACAAAAATAATAAATAAATAAATAAAATAAACTATGCCCCACAGGATTTACTATCCTGCACCAACCAAGACAAGGGAAGCGGGGTGGAGGGGTAGCAGTCCTGTTCCGAGAGACAATCAAACTGTGCAGAATCTCTATCCTCCATCTATCTGAGACAGAATGCCTGCTAATTCAGCTGGAAGACAAGGAACCAATGTGGCTGCTTGTGGTCTACAGAGCACTTTGCAACACCACATCATCTGTGGAAGAACTGCTGAATCTGGTGACTGAGGTAAGCCTGAGCTACCCTAGCTTACGGATCATGGGAGACTTTAACCTACACATCAAAATTCCAGACACCACTATTGCTGCCTTCTTTGATTCGAGGACAGCTCTAGGATTCATTCAGGTGATCAAATCTCCAACCAACTTGGTGTTCTGCAAAGGGGTCGACATCTTGGAACTCAAGGCTGGTGTTCCATGATGACTGATCATCGACTGATCATTTCCTAATCAAATTTTCTATTAAGGACTACATAAAACAGATAGGCCCAATCAAAGTTTGGAAGAAAATCCAAGACATGAGAAATCTGACTGCTGAAAACTTCCTAGAGGCCTTGTCCTGCCCCCATATAGATGAAAAGATGATGACATTGTCAGAACAGGTTGATATCTGGAATGCATGCTTAGCAATGGCATTAGAAAAAATGGCCCCTCTAAAGAAGGTCCTTTGCTCCACAATCAAATGTTCCCCGTGGTTCTCCCCAAAACTATGGATCCTTAAGAGTCAAGGATGTCAACTTGAAAGAAAATGGAAAAAAATCTCGCCTAGATGAAGACAGGCACAACTGTAAGAAATGCATGGCAATGTACTTCCAGGCCATTACAGCAACCAAAAAACAATATTCTCAACACATAGAATAAGCTGCAAATTCAACAAAGCAGCTATTTAAAATGATAAACAGCCTACTGCAAACCCCACAACAGAACCAGCCTTCCCAGTCACAACTAACCAACAATGACTTTGCCATTTACTATGCCAACATAATTAAAGGTCTTCATCAGGACCTACATATAGTCCCATCAAAACTCCTACCAGCTAATGAAGAGAACACTTATTGCTTTATCAAATTGTTTTGTTATCAACCTGAATATCATCAGCCAATGAGAATTTTGTCATTGAGACAGCCATTGGGCTTTATTGGGCTTCTCCTGAAGAAGCGGAAGTGAAACAGGTTCCCCGCTGGGACAGCCCAGACATAAGTTAAGTTTTTCTCAGTCTTTTTCAAGCTCGCTTTATGCTATTTTGAGTATTGTGATTCAAATTATGGCTAAGTAATAATGAACATTGTTATGATGCCAATCATATCGGCTGGTGATATTCAGGTTGATAAGAAAACAATTTGATAAAGTAAAAAGAAAAAAGTAAAAAAGAACATTTCTGTTCATTTCAATAAATCCAAATGTGGAGGTTTTTATGAGCCAATGATAGAATCCAGCTGATTGAAGGAATTTTTCAACAAGATTGTTATCCCTGATCTCTGCACCAACTGAGGCTCTTTTTCCTCCTTTCTAGGATGTGGTTGTTTATCTCCTGAGTATGCTAGCTGGTATTTTGATCACTATTTTTTGTTTTGAGGGGGAACTATTTGTAAGGGATCTTTTTCTTCGTCAATTATTGTTTGACAGAGCCAATATTCAGCAACACTACCCATTTAAAAGCACATCAGCTGATGGTCTGCTCACTGCGGTTTAAGTGAGCAGGAGCCTCTCCTCCTCCAATATCATGGATTGCTGGTATATCACTTGAGAAGTAGACTGAGGTTCCATGGTCAAAAATTGAAGCCTGTCTTCCTAAAAGTCAGTATCAACTTGAAAGCTCTTGTAATAGTATGCTGAAATATTTTGTTTGAAAGATAAAAGTCTTCTGCTTGGACTCATAATGCAATAATCTAATTATTTAAATAGTATGAGATTGAGCAATTTTCCAGAAGTGCATACTTTTCCAGTTTATTTTCAACTGACCTTCTGTGATCTTAGCAATCATCATTGTGTGGCCTAAAAGATTTAGAATGGAGCATTTGAGTGCTTTAGTTCTCAGTAAAAAGGAATATATCACTCTTACTGGCGTTCAATAGGGGTCATGAACCTAAGCAACCATTTACTAAACCACATTAAGCGCTAATGTGTGCTTAATGCGGAGACGAAAGGCTTACCACAAAACACGTTAAAGATTTTTTGCAGTAGTTTGCCTGTCAGCACATGCTAACTTGCCCATTAGCTTTTTTTTTTTTTTGCTGGAGGCATGTTGTGGGCAGAGAATGGGCATACAAGCGTTAACCAGCGTTCGCATTAGCATGTGCTAACAGGTTAGTGCAGAGTTAACACAGGGGCGCTGAAGAGTCCTTTTACTAAAGGGTTGCCTTGCGGCAACCCGGAACTACTGCTGGCCCAATGCGGCCTCCAGAGGTAGTTCCGCCTTGAGCGTGCACCATTTCTGATGTAATGAAAAATATTTTTGTAATTTTTACTGCAGTGCTAACCTGGATTACTGCCACCTCAGTGGGTTGGCGGTAAGTGCTCTCCGCTTCATGGCCATGTGGTAAGAATAATCTTGCCTCATGGCCATTTTTTTTAAAGAGGCTTTTTACCCACTGAGGGAAAAAGGGCCCTGATGTGCAGGGAAAATGGCCCCCGCTGCTACCATAGGGACCTTTTTACTGTATCTTGGTAAAGGACACCTTAGTGCCTCCAGAATAGAAGGCAGTAAATGCTCCTGCGTAACTTTTTTCAGATAGTGCGCGCTAATGCAAACGTTGACGTATGACTGGGAAAAAATAATTTTAAAATGTCTGCAATACTGCTACATTAGAAATGGGCCTAGCGCTTGGGAAAATCTTTCATTAAAATGTGCTAAGCCTATATTCTAATGTGGCTTAGTAAAAGGATCCATGAAAGTTATGAGAAAATATCTTTGGGCCAACATTGAACCAGCAGTGGTGTTTTTCATTACTGCTGGTTAATTTAGACCTGGATATTCAGTACCAGACATGTCCAACACCAGCACTGAATATCCAAGTTGGTGGCAGTACTCAGAAGCTATGTGGGTACAGCTTATATTCAGTTTAATACCAGCCTAGCTAACTGGGCAGTTAGGACTGCTATTAAAGTGGTCCTATTTGCCCAGTTAGCTAGGCAGGTACTGGCACTGAATATTGCTTTTGCCGCCTAACACCTAGGATGGCCCTGACTCCGGCCCAGACTGTCCCATCCCAGCTCAGCCCAGCCCATACAGTGCCATGGTGGTCAGAGGGAATATTCAGTAGCATTGCCCAGATAATTGCTACTGAATATTCCATCTTGATCCAATCAGTGCCATTTATTCAGGCTGGAACCTCTCCTGACTGGTTAAAATTGTTTTGAATATTGGACCCTTCTCTTTTGGGGTTAATCTGCTGCTTGTGCTTCCTCAGAAACTTCCTCTCTGCCGATTCCACCAAGAGAAGACTATACTGGCATTGTCAAATCTTTTCAGGTAACCTTAATTTTCCCCTAAATCAGTTCTTGGCTTTGTAAATCCTTAGTAATGTGAACCAATGTCCCTATTTATTTATAGCTGAAACAAAGAGTACCCAAATTCCAGAGTGTCTCTGTCTGTCTCTCTCTCAGGACTGCTTTTAGTTACTACAGCTGCAAAGTCCAAGCATACAGTACCTTTTCCTTGCAGTTATAAACAGTATTTTCCTCTCCAACAAAATAAACACAGCACCAGGAATTTTATTCCAGCAAAGCTTCCTTTAATTTGAAACAGCTGCAAAGTTCCAGCTAATCGTGCCTTTTCTTTTTCTTGCTGTTTGAAACACTAATTTTGTCTTGCAGTTTTAAATAGTGCTTTTAGCTTACAGCTTCCCAGCCAAATAAACAAGGCAGAACTGACCTGAAGTTTTCTGTCACTAGCCATTTGTGGTATGTTTCTTTCTTCTCCTCTTTCTGGAGTCATGTTAGATAAATTGCACTTTGCCTTTCTTTACTTTCTTAAATCAACTACATAAGGAAAAAACCCATATCACTTCCACCCATGGTGGATTCTTCACCTGATTCTCTTTTCTCCTACTGTTGTTAACAGCTCCTTGTAGCTCTGATCTATTCCACTTTAATTCAGTCTAAACTCGCATTTTTGTTTCCATCTGTTGTACTAATGAGGTATCCATATCAGACAGGGAATCTCCACCTTCCCTTCTCTTACAGATTTCTCCACCTGCAAAACCCCCTCACCCATTGTTGGTAGATCTAATTTCTTCCTTCTGTTCTTTTCCTCATTCTGGAGGCATTTCCCCTTTCCGACTTTCCCTGTTTTTAAGAATTTTTCTTCTCCCTTTGATAGAATATAAATTTCATCACAGCACAGTAAGGAATGTTCTCTAAACATACATTTTTTACCACATGATGGGCAATTCTATAACTAGGAGCTCACATTTATATACCACTTGTGTGCATACATTTATAGAATACTAGCATGGTCGTGGATAATTGTTAGCAAGGTGCTATTCTGTAAGGGCATGCGTGAGCTACATAGTGCATGAATGCAAAGTGGTGTACACAGGGGCAGAGCATGGGAGGGACAATGGGCGGGGCTCCCACTTATATAAATAACTTACAGAATACTGTAAGTTATGCACATCCCTGCTGCATTTACACGACTGCAGTAACACTAGCTCTATGGCTGGTGTAAAGGTAAGGCACACCGGATGCTGGGTTATGGCGTGGAGGACTGGCCTAGTGGTTAGAGCACCAGTCTTGAAATCCAGAGGAGGCCGGTTCAAATCTCACTGCCACTCCTTGTGATCTTGGGCAAGTCACTTAACCCTCCATTGCCTCAGGTACAAACCTAGATTGTGAGCCCTCCTGGGACAGAGAAATATCCAGTGTACCTGAATGTAACTCACCTCGAGCTACTGCTGAAAAAGTACGTAAGTAATGCCACACTGGGAAAAGACTAAGGGTCCATCAAGCCCAGCATCCTGTCCATGACAGCAGCCAATCCAGGCCAAGGGCACCTGGCAAGCTTCCCAAACGTACAAGGATTCTATACATGTTATTCCTGGAATTGTGGATTTTTCCCAAGTCCATAGATGGTCGGTGGCCCAACTGTTTGGGGAGGTTAAAGGGGGCGGGGTTAGGGGTGGAGCCATGGGTGGAGCTTAAATCCATAATTGTCTGATAACACACAGAAAAAATAAATAAATAAAAATAAGTCACAATTAATACCTTTTATTAAATATAGATATTAGATATGTATCATATGTCAAAGAATAAAGTGGTTGCTCAAAGCATATACTAACCACAATCACTCACCTGCAAAACACTATGCACAACTTTGTGCAAAAACACACTCAGAACCTTACTGTACCATAAATATTACACTGGGCAGAACCTAATACACCAATATACCACCCATACGGAAAATGCAGACCGTCAACAATATGAAACAAGGTGATAGGGTGAATCGGATTGGTGGAGGGGTAGCATTGTATATTAACGAGAGCCTTGAATCAAATAGATTGAAAATTCTGCAGGAAACAAAACAATCCTTGGAATCACTGTGGATTGAAATTCCATGTGCAAAGGGGAAAAGGATAGTGATAGGAGTGTACTACCGTCCGCCTGGCCAGGACGAACAGACGGATGCGGAAATGTTAAAGGAAATCAGGGACGCAAACAAACTGGGCAACACAATAATAATGGGGGATTTCAATTACCCGCATATAGACTGGGTTAATGTAACATCTGTACACGCAAGGGACATAGGATTTCTTGATGAAATCAAGGACAGCTTCATGGAACAGCTAGTTCAGGAGCCGACAAGAGAAGGAAAAATACTAGACTTAGTCCTTAGTGGTGCTCATGATCTAGTGCAGGGGGTAACGATACGAGGGCCGCTTGATAACAGTGATCATAATATGATCGGTTTTGATATTGGCATTGAAGGAAGTGAAACTAGGAAATCAAGTACGCTAGCGTTTAACTATAGAAAAGGTGATTACGACAAAATGAGAAAAATGGTGAAAAAAAGACTGAAAGGAGCAGCTCGCAGAGTAAAAAACTTGCATCAGGCGTGGATGCTGTTTAAAAACACCATCCTGGAGGTTCAGGACAAATATATTCCACGTATTAGAAAAAAGGGAAAAAAAGACTAAACGTCAGCCGGCGTGGCTAAACAGTAAGATAAAGGAAATCATTAGAGCCAAAAAACAATCCTTCAGAAAGTGGAGAAGAGAACCAACTGAAAGTAACAGGATAGATCATAAGGAATGCCAAGCCAAATGCAAAGCGGAGATAAGGAGGGCAAAAAAGGACTTTGAGAAGAAATTAGCGTTGGAAGCAAAAATACATAGTAAAAATTTTTTTAGATACATTAAAAGCAGGAAACCGGCCAAAGAGTCGGTTGGGGCCGCTGGACGAAAATGGTGTTAAAGGGGCGATCAAGGAGGACAAAGCCGTAGCGGAGAAATTAAATGAATTCTTTGCTTCGGTCTTCACCGAGGAGGATTTGGGGGGGACACCGGTGCCAGAAAGAATATTTGAAGCGGGGGAGTCGGAGAAACTAAACAAATTCTCTGTAACCTTGGAGGATGTAATGGGTCAGTTCAGCAAGCTGAAGAGTAGTAAATCACCGGGACCTGATGGTATTCATCCCAGAGTATTAATAGAACTAAAAAATGAACTTGCGGAGCTACTGTTAGAAATATGCAATCTGTCCCTAAAATCGAGTGTAGTACCGGAAGACTGGAGGGTAGCCAATGTTACTCCGATTTTTAAGAAGGGTTACAGAGGAGATCCGGGAAATTATAGACCGGTGAGTCTGACGTCGGTGCCGGGCAAGATGGTGGAGGCTATTATTAAGAATAAAATTGCAGAGCATATACAAAAACATGGACTGATGAGACAAAGTCAGCACGGATTTAGTGAAGGGAAGTCTTGCCTCACCAATCTAATGCATTTTTTTGAGGGGGTAAGCAAACATGTGGACAATGGGGAGCCGGTTGATATTGTATATCTGGATTTTCAGAAGGCGTTTGACAAAGTGCCGCACGAAAGACTCCTGAAGAAATTGCAGAGTCATGGAATCGGAGGTAGGGTATTATTATGGATTAAGAACTGGTTGAAAGATAGGAAGCAGAGAGTAGGATTGCGTGGCCAGTATTCTCAGTGGAGGAGGGTAGTTAGTGGGGTCCTGCAGGGGTCTGTGCTGGGTCCGTTGCTTTTTAATGTATTTATAAATGACCTAGAGATGGGAATAACTAGTGAGGTAATTAAATTCGCCGATGACACAAAATTATTCAGGGTCGTCAAGTCGCAGGAGGAATGTGAACGATTACAGGAGGACCTTGCGAGACTGGGAGAATGGGCGTGCAAGTGGCAGATGAAGTTCAATGTTGACAAGTGCAAAGTGATGCATGTGGGTAAGAGGAACCCGAATTATAGCTACGTCTTGCAAGGTTCCGCGTTAGGAGTTACGGATCAAGAAAGGGATCTGGGTGTCGTCGTCGATGATACGCTGAAACCTTCTGCTCAGTGTGCTGCTGCGGCTAGGAAAGCGAATAGAATGTTGGGTGTTATTAGGAAGGGTATGGAGTCCAGGTGTGCAGATGTTATAATGCCGTTGTATCGCTCCATGGTGCGACCGCACCTGGAGTATTGTGTTCAGTACTGGTCTCCGTATCTCAAAAAAGATATAGTAGAATTGGAAAAGGTACAGCGAAGGGCGACGAAAATGATAGTGGGGATGGGATGACTTTCCTATGAAGAGAGGCTGAGAAGGCTAGGGCTTTTCAGCTTGGAGAAGAGACGGCTGAGGGGAGATATGATAGAAGTGTATAAAATAATGAGTGGAATGGATCGGGTGGATGTGAAGCGACTGTTCACGCTATCCAAAAATACTAGGACTAGAGGGCATGAGTTGAAGCTACAGTGTGGTAAATTTAAAACGAATCGGAGAAAATTTTTCTTCACCCAACGTGTAATTAGACTCTGGAATTCGTTGCCGGAGAACGTGGTACGGGCGGTTAGCTTGACGGAGTTTAAAAAGGGGTTAGATAGATTCCTAAAGGACAAGTCCATAGACCGCTATTAAATGGACTTGGAAAAATTCCGCATTTTTAGGTATAACTTGTCTGGAATGTTTTTACGTTTGGGGAGCGTGCCAGGTGCCCTTGACCTGGTTTGGCCACTGTCGGTGACAGGATGCTGGGCTAGATGGACCTTTGGTCTTTCCCAGTATGGCACTACTTATGTACTTATGTACTTATATCATCACAATTCTCATGCAGAGCCACAAAACACCCTAATTCATGTTTAATGTGCAATAAAATGCCATAAATAAGTAAATAAATATAAACTTTTAATGTTGAGCACCTGATTCTCAAAGTGGACATATTCCAAACACTAAAATGAAAATAAAATTATTTTTTCTACCTTTGTTGTCTGGTAACTGTTTTTCTGATCATGCTGGCCCAGTATCCGATTCTGCTGCTATCTGTCCTCTTAACTCCGTTTCCAGGGCTTCCTTTCCATTTCTTTCTTTCCTTTCCTCCTTTCTTCTTCATTTCTGGTCCTCAGCTTCTGCCTATTTTCTTCATCCATGTGTTTTTCTCCTCTCATCTCCTTCCTCACTCTTCCCTTCCCTCTATCCATGTCCAGCATTTCTTCTCTCTCCCCTCCTCTCCCCTCCTCTCCCCTGCCCTCCATGCACCCATGTCCAGTAGTGATCCTCCTCTCCCCTGCCCTGCATGCACCCATACCCGGTGACCCTCCTTCCCCTGCCCTCCATCCACCCATGTCTAGCAGTGACCCTCCTCTCCCCTGCCCTGCATGAACCCATTATATTATACCCAGCGACCTTTCTCTCCCCTCCATCCACAAATGCCCTGCAACTCCCTTCTCTCCCCTGCCACCCCCTCCCGAGTTCTACGGTGAATTCTCTCTCTCCCTCCCTCCCGATCCGGTCCCTCACACCAACCTGACTCTTCGAATTCTTCGGGGCAGGCAATCTTGCCTGCCCACTGGCGCTGCCGGTGTTCGCGCTTCAAAATGGCCACCGAGACTTTCAGTGCGGCCTCCAAGACTTCAGCAGAAGTCTTGCGAGGCCGCCTCTGGAAGTCTCGGCGGCCATTTTTAAAGCACGAATGCCAGCAGCGCCAGCAGGGGAGAGATAGCGCTGACAGCTGAGCTCCGAAGAGTCGGGTCGGTAACGTGAGGGACAGGACGGGACCAGATCCGGAGGGAGGGGGAGGAGCTGGCTCGCTGCGGCTGGTGAGGCTTAGCCTCCCCAAGCCTTCGATACCGGGCGCCTATGCCCAAGTCCATTTAGTAGTGGTGTATGGACTTGTTCTTTAGGAAACCGTCTAACCCCTTTTTAAACTCTGCTAAGCTAACCGCCTTCACTACGTTCTCCAGCAACGAATTCCAGAGTTTAATTATGCATTGGGTGAAGAAAAATTTTCTCCGAATTGTTTTAAATTTACTACACTGTAGTTTCATCACATGCCCCCTAGTCCTAGTATTTTTGGAAAGCATGAACAGACGCTTCACATAAGGAAGTCGTCCCATCCCCGCTATCATTTTAGTTGCCCTTGGCTGCACCTTTTCCAATTCTACTATATCTTTCTTGAGATGCAGCAACGAGAATTGAACACAATACTCAAGGTGCAGTCGCACCATGGAGTGATACAACGGCATTATAACATCCTCACACCTGTTTTCCATACCTTTCCTAATAATACCCAACATTCTATTCGCTTTCGTAGCCACAGCAGCACACTGAGCAGAAGGTTTCAGTGTATTATCGACGACGACACCCAGATCCCTTTCTTGGTCCGTAACTCCTAACGTGGAACCTTGAATGACGTAGCTATAATTCAGGTTCTTTTTTCCCACATGCATCACCTTGCACTTGCTCACATTAAACGTCATCTGCCATTTAGCCGCCCAGTCTTCCAGTCTCGTAAGGTCCTTCTGTAATTTTTCACAATCCTGTCGCGAGTTAACAACTTTGAATAACTTTGTGTCATCAGCAAATTTAATTACCTTGCTAGTTACTCCCATCTCTAAATCATCTACTATAATAAAACTCACCCTCAACGTTCTGAGGACACTGATGTCAGTGAAGCCAAGCCCTGACTTCCTTCAAAAAGGTTTGAAGGTTCGTGGTGGTGAAGCCACCAAAACCGCTCCGGGCCCCGCCCTCGAGGGTGGAGCAATGGCAGAACAACGAACGGGTTGGCAGGGAGGGAGGCAGGGAGGTGGGGGTGGGTGGGAAATCACTCCGGGCCCCGCCCTCGCGTCAAACGTCATGACGTTGGGGGCGGAGCAATGGCAGAACAACGAAGGGGTTGGCCAGGGAGGGAGGGGGGGGGTGTTGGCGACGAAAACCTTGCTAGCGCCCATTTCATTTGCTCTGAAACGGGCCTCTTTTACTAGTTTATAAATATATTAAAAAGCAGCAGTCCTAGCACAGACCCCTGAGGAACCCCACTAACTATCCTTCTCCATTGTGAATACTGCCCATTTAACCCCACTCTCTGTTCCCTATCCTTCAACCAGTTTTTAATCCACAGTAGGCCATTTCCTCCTATCCCATGACCCTCCAATTTCCTCTGTAGCCTTTCAGGTGTGAGCAAAATCTAAATAATAAATAAATAAATAGTATTCTATAATGGAATCTGTGTGCCCAGATTCTATTCTAGAATAGGATCTCAGCCAGTTATAGAATTGCTCCTATGAGGTATTGAGATGCATGTGTGCAATAAAAAGTGCATTAATACAAGAAAAATATGTGCTACATAAGTACATAACTAATGCCACACTGGGAAAAGACCAAGGGTCCATCGAGCCCAGCATCCCGTCCACGACAGCGGCCACTCCAGGCCAAGGGCACCTGGCAAGCTTCCCAAACGTACAAACATTCTATACATGTTATTCCTGGAATTGTGGATTTTTCCCAAGTCCATTTAGTAGTGGTTTATAGACTTGTCCTTTAGGAAACTGTCTAACCCCTTTTTAAACTCTGCTAAGCTAACCACCTTCACCACGTTCTCCGGCAATGAATTCCAGAGTTTAATTATGCATTGGGTGAAGAAATATTTTCTCCGATTTGTTTTAAATTTACTACCCTGTAGTTTCATCGCATGCCCCCTAGTCCTAGTATTTTTGGAAAGCGTGAACAGACGCTTCACATCCACCTGTTCCATTCCACTCATTATTTTATATATCTCTATCATGTCTCCTCTCAGCCCTTTCTTCTCCAAGCTGAAAAGCCCTAGCCTCCTCAGTCTTTCTTCATAGGGAAGTCGTCCCTCCCTGCTATTATTTTAGTCGCCCTTCGCTGCACCTTTTCAAATTCTACTATATCTTTCTTGAGATGCGGCGACCAGAATTGATCACAATACTCCAGGTGCGGTCGCTAGACTTAGAGCAGTTATAGTATAGCATATGTTAAGACCGTTTCCTGGAGCATGCATGTGCCAAAGTCTGTGAAAACCAGGAGAGTGGAACAGTCCGTGGTAAGCCTTGGGCAACACTCTCCATAGCTAGTGTAAGCCCCGCCCCCTCTCAGGCAGTTTGAATCAGATGAATCAGAGTACTCTGTATCAGTAGTCCTGCCAATGACTCTGAATCCTCTGCTGGAGTAGGGCGAGGGATACAAAAAAAAAAACCTAGAAAAATGGAGCTGATTTTAAGGTTTTTTATTATTTAGGACAATTATTAACCCAACATTTCAATCATTTTTAACATACACACTAAATGGTATTTTACTGCTTGTTCTCTATGCTTAAAATTGTAAAAGTCACTTAAGCTACTATGTTTCCATTTCTCAATTCAATTTTGTTTCTTTTAACAACTCTTAACCTTTTCCAGAATAAACACTGTGACTATTAACATATCAGTTAAATATCAGGTAAGTATTTCTTCTTTTTCTTTCCTCTTTAATGGTGAGGCAGATGTCACTTAGCTGTGAAGAACTCAGTCTCGCAGTCGGTATAAGTAGAAAACTTTCTTGCATGGGGGCCCAGACTGTCTTCAACCGCCAGCTCCTTTGGAACTTTTTCTTCTCCCTAAAACTTCCCTTAAATAAATAAATGGGAGGCAACACCCTCTCTCCCCATCTGAAAATAGTGTTTCCCTGCCAGTGACATTACATTTACTTGATCAACACTGGGGCCTCTTGCTAATCAAAAGAAAATTCAAATAAAGTACCCTTGCTTGCAAATCCTGATCTCACTTTGTTACCCTATTCTTACAGAAGCAGGACTGAAGCATATTCACACTGTTTCTGCTGCAGCATTCACCTTCTACATTCCTGCTCCCATAACATTCTATTACAGTCCCCACTACTTTTCCCATGCACAGACACAGCAGCCCTGGTGTAACCTTTAAATACACCTGAGACCAGATTTAGGTCTATACAGTTAATTCCCCACCAATTTACATTCAATCCCTCCTATTATTCTTATTCTGTCACCCCTCAGACATGCAGAACTTAATATTACTAATTCTCAATCCAAACAAAAATAATAACCCCAAACCCTCAGAGAACTGGAACTCACACTCTCACCACAACCCCTTTTGCTCACTCCAAATTCCTATTACTGTCAATTAGTGACTTAAACACTCCTACAAGAGCCAGTCAGTCTCAGCCACACTGCAGCACACAACCTCTCCCTCTTCTGCTTCAACTGCTTCTCCTGCTCAACTCTCAACTGAACAGCAAGCTGTTGCCAAGGCAACCAGGACTCAGCTTGCTCAGCTGTTGTCCCATAGTGATGTCACTTTAGAACCATTATTTTTTCTTCTGGAGGAGCACAGGTAAGATTATTTTAACTCCTTAGGGTTACACTAGGCCCAAGACAGTCTAAGCGAAATTTAGTTGAAATCTATTTTATTGATATAATAACTACTACTACTACTACTATTTAGCATTTCTATAGTGCTACAAGGCGTACACAGCGCTGCACAAACATAGAAGAAAGACAGTCCCTGTTCAAAGAGACTAATAATAAATAATAATAATAAAACAAAGAACATCAATATCCAAAGCAAAATACATAGTCAAATCTTAAAAACAAACGTGTTCCTTCATTTTATAGAGCATACCACAAGTTTTGTGTTTAGTAATCTCCTTAACCTAACTATGAACTTAGGGGCCCTCTTATTAAGCCACATAAGCGTCTATGTGCGCCCAACGCGCACCAAAATGGAGTTACCGCCCAACTACAGCGTGGCTCTTGTGGTAATTTCATTTTTGGCGTGCGTCTGATACGCGTATCTGAAAAATATTTTTTATTTTCAGGCACACGTAATGAACGCGCGCAGGTCATTACCTCCCGGATTCTTTACCGCTAGGTCAATGGCTGGCGGTAAGGTCTCAGACCCAAAATGGATGCGTGGCAATTTTGATTTTGCCGCACGTCCATTTTCGGCAAAAAAAGGCATTTTTTAAATGGATCGGTGCATGCCCAAAACCCGCGTCTACACTAACATAAGCCATTTTTCAGTGCGCCTTTGTAAAAGGACCCCTTAGGCGGGAGAAAGAGCAAGGGTGGTGCTCACCCAGCAGCCATCCATCCACATACCTGTCAGCCTCAGAAGGAAAAGGCTGAGTGTGACAGGCAGATACCTCATGGCAAAGCATTGCATTCAGAATGTGTATGTGCACATCACTGTGAGGGAGTCTATAGCATACTGCCACTTCTTAAGGATACTCCCTTACCGTTTCAAAACCACCTTAAAATTCATAGTCCTGCTCAAAGGGGAAATGACAAGAGATGGGTGGAGTCAGGAAGGCATGATCCCGGAAGTAAAAATGTTCAGGGCACAGCTATGTTAAGGAGGTCCAGAGGGAAGCAGCGATGCCCAACGGCACATATCCCTCAACTTTACTTTATAAGACATATAAAATACCTGTATTAATAAAAATAAGTCTTCTTGTCCCTTCCTCTGGTTCTATTGCTTACTCTGCTTTCTGAAGCTGACATGAACCAGTTCAAGTCCCTGGCAGTGTTCCTTCCACACCCTTCTCCTTATGAAAGAGCAGACAAATAAAGGATTGTGTACCAAATTGCTTGGTGAAGTAACACTAAATCCTGCAAAGAAGCTTCTCAGAGCCTATGTAGCAAGCTTAACAGCACCAATTCTGAACACACAAATATCAGTAACTGTATCTTTAAAAAGGCAGCAGTGAATATACAGAACCACAATATGCTTCCTATTGGAAAAGCCAGACAAATCAGACTCCTATGGATCTACGCACAAATTACATGCCACTTTGGTCACTCACAGAACACAGACCAATCCTCACCAATTACAGAATAAAGGACCAAACTTAGAAAAGGAAACACTGAGAAATCACATTCTCTGTAAGCAGTACAGCACAGGAGAAATAAAAATAAAAAGGGATTATCTACTGTATGGAGCTTTCTACCCCAAAATAAAACCCACAAATAAATTATCTGGATACCTAATAAAAGTTAAAAATTTGTGGGACAACAGTGACTCCAGCCAATTTATGAGTGAAACATAACCAGACAGGCATGGTATGGTCACATTTTTAATATGGTAAGAAACAGGTTATTTTGAGTTAGTTTTCACTGGACCAAACTTGCTTTCCTTGTGCCATCACCATCCAGCTGGATAAACAGTGTCTTAAAAGGTGGAGGATAAAGGATTTTTTTTTTTTTTTTTACATTTATATTCCATATTATCCCAAGCAAACTCTGGTTCAATGTGGCTTACATTTGAAAATACAGCGAAACAGAATAATAGAGTGGAGGAGTGGCCTAGTGGTTAGGGTGGTGGAATCTGGTCCTGGGGAGCTGAGGAACTGAGTTCGATTCCCACTTCAGGCACAGCTCCTTGTGACTCTGGGCAAGTCACTTAACCCTCCATTGCCCCAGGTACAAATAAGTACCTGTATATGTAAGCCACATTGAGCCTGCTGTGAGTGGGAAAGCGCGGGGTACAAATGTAACTAAAATAAAAATAAATTATATCAGGATATGTCTGAAACATTTAACAAAGATGAGGTTAGCATATATACCCAACTGGGCATTTAAGAGTCTGTCCCTTAATGATGCCACATGTACAGAATCATAGCCATATGTATAAACACACACACACACCAGAACAAGCATCTATACACATACTGCAAAAGTAAACAACTTCTAAAGAGTACATCCAAAGCTTAATTTCTATCCCATTATAAACCATAAAATTATAGTGATTTGTCACGTCTCTCCCCCACCTAGCTCTCCCTGTTTCTCACCTAACCCACCCCACCCTCTTCCTGTGAGACTATCATTGGAATGCTTTTGTGTTTCACTTATATATTCTGATATTTGTCAACATTTGCTTATTTCTGATTGAAGAAGGGCTACCTTTGAAAGCTAATAAAAAAAATGCATTGTTAGCCCAATAAAAAAGGTATCATGTTATTTTATTTTATGTATTTTGATTTATTTCTATTTATTACTGTTAAACATCAAAATCCCTTTTTTGCCTTTTGTCTTGGTGTCTTATTTGTCTTGACTAGACTGTAAGCTCCACACTGAATGAAGAATGTTGTAACTGTGCAGCGCTGTTGTAGATAAGTATTCCTTTTGAAACATTTATAATGGAATATTGATTTAGTGTTGTGAAGCTTTATGGAAAGTGGACTCATAATTACTTTCTGGAATTACCATTAAAGGAAGATTATGACTGTTGTCTAGATTTTATTGTGAGAGTCATAGCGGGATTATGGACTGGTGAGGCAAATCATTATTTTTTTTTCTTTTAAGAGAACTGTTGGTGTGTTTTAAGAGTATTTGATTGAGTCTACACATATAAGTAAACTCTAGACAGTTTGAAATGAGAGCTTCAGTAGGTCTTGTGAACTTAGAAATCAATATTTCTGATACCCTTCAATATATCTTTATATTAAATATGTTTTGAGTGATTTTTAAAGTAGTACAAATGCCATGAAAATCCTGAAGTTGGTGACTATAACTTTTGAAAGGCATATTTATGTATATATGACAGTATACAGACAAAATTTCTTCCCACATAGTTGTGTACAAGTATACACTAGAGCAGTGGTCCCCAAACCTGGTCTTGGATGTACCCCAGCCAGTCAGGTTTTCAGTATATCCACAATGAATATTCATGAGATAGATATGCATGCAGTGGTGCCGGGAAGGCAGTTCATGCAACTCTGTCTCATAATATTCATTGTGGGTACCCTGAAAACCTGACTGACTGGGGTGCCTCCAGAACCAGGTTTGGGAACCACTGCACTAGAGTCAAATATTTCTACATGACTCTAATATAGGTATATTCAAGTGAGGGTTTTGGGTGGAATATGGGCGGAGTCTCTGTTTATATGAATACTTATTAACTACATGCATTTGCGCTTATTTTACAGCCATGGGGGGTTGAGGGGTCTACCTCCCCCCCCCCCCCCCCCCACCACTTTGGCCTCAGGTTCCCTCAAAATTGTTACATTGTTGTTATGGCTGGTGGGGATCCCCAAGCCCTATCAGTGGAAGAGGTCTTTCTCCGGCAACTGGAAACTCCCAAACATTTGTAGTTGGCAGCACTTTATTTAGTCACACCAGCCCCCCCCCCCATGCATGCCCAGTTTTCATGCATACACAAACACTGAGCATGTGTGTGGGGGAGAAGTGGGGGTAGGCATGGTGGCAGCCCATGGAAAGTGCCACCGACTGGCAGGATAAGGGAAGTTTTTGGCCACTGGAGGAAGACCTCTTCAGATGGCGGGGCTTGGGGATCCCTGCCAGCTCAGGTATTTAATGGTTCAGTTAGGGGTTGTGTGCAGGAAGGGTTGACACAGATCAGGGAAGGGGCAGAGGGTGGGGCAAAATTTTGTGACCCATGTCCACTCTACCTTGGCCTCAGGCCCCTCCAAAATTGAACATCTGTCTTTGCCATTGCCTGCTCCAGAGTTGTTGTAAATGACCATGACTTCATTTTAGCCACTATTTCTGTAGCTTTTCAGAACAAATTTTATAAATATACATAGGTGCTCATATGTCTTTATAAACTTGGCTAAAATAGATGCTCACTTGCCTTCTCAGCCTAGGCAACCTATTCTAGCAATATTTTCCATTTTTATATTTTTAAGTTGATTTATTGTTTATATTTTTAGGTTGATCTATTGTGTGCATTGTTTTCTTATGTTAACTTGTATTGTGCCCGATATTCAGCTAGCAGCAATCAGCGTTTTGCTGACCACGGCTGGTGTAAACCCAGAAATTCAATACCAGGCTGGATAAGGGGCCCTTTTACCAAACAGTGGTAAAAAGTGGCCTTTATGAGCCTTTAAGCAGGTCATTAACATACGTTAAGACCATTTTTACTGCTGGGGTCAAATGGCTGATTTTTCTATTTTTCTTAATAATGGTCACATGCTAATTTTCCCATTAGAGAGTGACCATTAGTGCATGAGCCCTACTGCCAGCCATTATGTAGGTGGTAAGGACTCACATACTAAGCACATGCTAATAGGTTAGCACACAGCAATATAGCTGCACTAACTGATTAGTGTAGATCACACCAACTCTCTGGCGCTAGACCTGCCCCCAGCACTAAAATATTTAGCATGTGGGTAGTGTGTGCTGATCCTAAAATTACCACAGGACACCTGAACGTGTCCAGCAGTAAGGCATTTTTTTCTGCGATAAGCACTCGTTAGAGCAGCAGAGATTATGAAATGAGTATTTTATTGAAAAATGGTTAACTAACTAGGCAACACACATTACAAATTCAGGTCACTGTGACTGGCATACAGACCAAGACACAGTTGGCATGATCTGTTATATTTCAGTCTAATATAAACTGTTTGACCCCTTGACAGGTGGTGTGTAATTCTTACAAGCTGAATAAAAATGAAAAATGAGACTATTATTTATAAAAACAGGAGAAAAGTTCTTCACAAAAGTGACCAGTCCAGTTTCATCTTTTCTATGGAAAAATGAAACAAGAAATTTGATTGGTCACTATGGGCAAGTTCTTCACTTTTGTGAAGTACATTTGCTTCCTTTTGTTTTTTATAAATAGGCCCTAATGAATCAAGGCACCTGTCTATGCATATACCAAATGAAAATGAAAATTAAATAGCATATAGTAATGAAATATAACTACACGTTCTTGCTTTTACAGTTTTAATGGGAGATCTGGGGGGGGGGGGGGGTTGGATGAAATTAGCATTCTGAATCTTGGTTTCAGAGAACTGGTTTCCACAATCAAGTCTCTTTACAGACATAAGTGATATCTCATTTTACCTTGGAGAGCTATTAAATGGGAGAAGTTGTTTTCATATAAGTACAGTACACTGAAGCAAAAGGAAGAAGTTCTGTAAGAGCTATTTTTGTTAGCTGTGGATATTCCCTTTTCTGCATCTGCCAAAATATTCTAATATTTTCCAGGTTCTCATTTTACAGTTTTTTTTCAGTGCGGCAGAGGAAAGGCATCATAGTCTTTGGAGGTAGTAATTGAATTAAAGAGGATTGAAAAAAGTGTTCCTAGATGATGCCTACACCTCCATTGAGGCCTGCAGCCAGTCTGTCCCTCTCTCTCTCTCTCTCTCTTCCTCACATTTCACCTGCCTTCAGCCAATCTGCCCTTTCTCTCTCACATTTTGCCTGCCCTCAGCCGGTCTGTCCCTCTTTCTCTCTCTCTCTCTCTTTGAGAATCCGAGCCCTACAGCCTTAGAAGCATTTAGAATGCAACAGCAGTTCACATAAACAGTCTATTCTAAGCCGACAGGAGAGGAGGAAGTGACCCGATGTGCAGCGGTTCACTTCCTCCTCCTCCTCCTGCCATGTGATCTCTCTGGGGGGAGGAGAGAGGTCCAGTGCCGGCACTGAACAGAATTCTGCACAATAATTGCAGAAGTTTGTGTATTTTGTGGAACAGGGGAATTCTGTGTACATTCTGTGCTGTGCAGTTGCACAGAATTCCCCCAGGAGTAAGTTTGTTTAATACTCACATGTAATGCTCTGGAAGCAAAATCCAAAAGGTGAACTGGAGTGAAAGCTCAAGTGAATTAAACCTTGGAAAGTATTTAAGTGGTTATCCAAGGAGAATAAAAACCCCAGTACCATGCTCTTCATTACCCCCATGGCAACATTTTAGCAGTAGTCCATTTTGATAACTTCCTCCTTAAATGGCAAGATCTTATTGCAGTTTACTAAATAGGCAACTTAGGCGCTCTTTTATTAAACAACTAGTAAAAAAGGCCCGTTTCTGAGACAAATGAAACGGGCGCTAGCAAGGTTTTCCTCGGAGTGTGTATGTTTGGGAGAGTGTATGTGAGAGTGACTGTTTGAGAGTCAGAGTGAAAGTGTGAGTGTGTGAGAGAGAGTGAGTCTGGGTGTGAGTGTGAGAATGAGAGTGTGTGCAAGTGTGTATGTGAGACACAGTGTGATAGAGAGTGTGTGTGTGTGGCCATCCATGCTCCTCTGTCCCCTGCCCCCTCCATTCATCCCTTTCCAGCATTTCCCCTCTTTGCCTGAGGCCTGCCCTGCAATCCATATCCATCCATGCCCATCTGTCCCCTCCATTCATCCCTATCCAGCAATTCCCCTTTCCCTGAGCCCTGCCGTCCCAATCCATGGCCATCCATGTTACTCTGTCACCTGCCGCCTCCATTCATCCCTATCCAGCATTTGCCCTCTCTGCCTGAGGCCTGCCCTGCAATCCATGCTCCTCTGTCCCCTGCCCCCTGCATTCATCCTTTTCCAGCATTTCCCCTCTCTGCCTGAGGCCTGTCCTGCAATCCATATCCATCCATGGCCATCTGTCCCCTTCATTCATCCTTATCCAGCAATTCGCCTTTCCCTGAGCCCTGCCCTCCCAATCCATGGCCATCCATGTTACTCTGTCCCCTGCCCCCTCCATTCATCCCTTTCCAGCATTTCCCCTCTGTGCCTGAGGCCTGCCCTGCAATCCATATCCATCCATGCCCATCTGTCCCCTCCATTCATCCGTATCCAGCAATTTCCCTTTCCCTGAGCCCTGCCGTCCCAATCCATGGCCATCTATGTTACTCTGTCACCTGCCCCCTCCATTCATCCCTATCCAGCATTTCCCCTCTCTGCCTGAGGCCTGCCCTGCAATCCATGCTCCTCTGTCCCCTGCCCCCTCCATTCATCCCTTTCCAGCATTTCCCCTCTCTGCCTGAGGCCTGGCCTGCAATCCATATCCATCCATGCCCATCTGTCCCCTCCATTCATCCCTATCCAGCAATTCCCCTTTCCCTGAGCCCTGCCGTCCCAATCCATGGCCATCCATGTTACTCTGTCACCTGGCCCCTCCATTCATCCCTATCCAGCATTTCCCCTCTCTGCCTGAGGCCTGCCCTGCAATCCATGCTCCTCTGTCCCCTGCCCCCTCCATTCATCCCTTTCCAGCATTTCCCCTCTCTGCCTGAGGCCTGTCCTGCAATCCATATCCATCCATGCCCATCTGTCCCCTTCATTCATCCCTATCCAGCAATTCCCCTTTCCCTGAGCCCTGCCCTCCCAATCCATGGCCATCCATGTTACTCTGTCCCCTGCCCCCTCCATTCATCCCTTTCCAGCATTTCCCCTCTCTGCCTGAGGCCTGCCCTGCAATCCATATCCATCCATGCCCATCTGTCCCCTCCATTCATCCCTATCCAGCAATTCCCCTTTCCCTGAGCCCTGCCGTCCCAATCCATGGCCATCCATGTTACTCTGTCACCTGCCCCCTCCATTCATCCCTATCCAGCATTTCCCCTCTCTGCCTGAGGCCTGCCCTGCAATCCATGCTCCTCTGTCCCCTGCCGCCTCCATTCATCCTTTTCCAGCAAGTCCCCTCTCTCCCTTCCATGACCCCCCCCTCGCATCCATGCTCCTCTCTCTCCCATGTCCCAGCCTGGCCCGCCCTCTTCTTCTTCCCCCCCCCCCCCCCCCTTCGTATCCATGCATCCGTTTTTTTTTTCTTCTTTTAAAATGTACCTCCGTGGCGGTTCCGGCAGCGAAGCGTCAGGGAAGGAGGCGGCGCTCCCGATGTCTAGGTTTCCCTTCGCTGTGTTCCGCCTTCTTTTGACGTCATCCTTGACGTCAGAAGAAGGCGGAACACAGCGAAGGGAAGGCTAGACGTCGAGAGCGCCGCCTCCTTCCCTGACGCTTCGCTGCCGAGCGATGCGATTGGTTGAGTGTCATTGCTCCGCCCTCGACGTCATCACGTTTGACGCGTGGGCGGGGCAGACACAATGCGATCTCACCCCCTTCACTTTTGGCTAAAAGAGGCTTCATAGAACGTTGGAGGTGCGTTTTATATAGAGAGATGTTAAGTGCTAATGTGTGCTTAATGAGGGAAAAATGGCCTAACACAGGACATGTTAGAGTTTTGTGCTAGTTTTGCCATCTGTGTGTACTAGCCTTGTAGTATTTGTTTAAAAAAAATTTTTGGAACAGGTGTGTCAGGCACTGGTGTAGCTACGTGGGGCCATGGGGGCCTAGACCACCTCAAATTTCCTCTGGGCCCCTGTTTTTGCTGGCGGGGGTCCCCAACCCCTGCCAGTTGAAGCCTTGTTCAGCGCCAGTCTCTGGCACCACTGCGTTGGCTGTCCTGCTCTTTCTTTCCCCTCATGTCCCAAACGCTTCATTTAATGAAATAGAGCATGCTCAGTTTCACTAAAAGGAGCATACAGGACATGAGGGGGAAGAGAAAGCAGGCAGGAAACGTGGCGGCGCTGGAGAAGGCTTCAGCTGGTGGGGGTTAGGGACCCCCGCCAGCCAATGTATTTGCTGTAGCAATGGGTGGGGAGTGGCGGGGGGCAGCAGTGGGGCAGACCAAAAATTGCCCCCCTACCTCAGGCTCTGGCCCCCTTCCACCGCAAGGTCTGGCTATGCCCCTGGTGTCAAGGGCAAAGAATGGGCGTGAAAGTGCTATTCAGAGAACACCTATTAATGTCAGCATGCTAACTGAATAATGCTGGCTTAGGATGGGAGCTCTTAACACCTCCTAAATAGAAGGTAGTAAGGGCTCCAGTGTTAATTTTTTTTTCAGCGGCCCCTGCTAATGATAACAGTGCAGAAAAAGAAATAATTGAAAGGCCGAATTTATGGCTGCATTAGAAATGAGCTTAGGGCTAGGTTCTATATATGGTGCCTGAAAAACTCCACATGGAAAAAAAATGGGAGCCCTTACTGCCAATAATACTATCACACTCCTACCAGTTATGCAACGTGTTTGAGGGACACTTTAATAAAACAACAAAAAAGGAACAAAAAAGTGGAGAAAAAAAGACATGTACAAGTGTTAGCCCTTACTGCCACCCATTGAGATAAGTGTGCGGTGCTGCCCGATTATCGCCATGTTAGCACCACGCTAGAAAATAGCCAGCTATTTTCCCTAGCGCGTCACATGGTGAGTGTTGGGGCTGGAGCTACCACGGCGCCCTCATTGGACCTATGCAATTCTCTAAAATATGCCAAAATTTTATAGAATAGGCATAAATTTCTGTGTGATATATAAAATATGCTGAGCGCCTCTCCACTTGACCAAAATTGGTCACATCCATTTAGGCCATGTTTTCCTTGGCGTAAATCCCGATGCCTACGTTAGGCACAGAGCGAGTGTTCTCTAATAATGTGCATAGATTTTAGAAATGCCCATTCCATGCCATTAACCATGCCTCCTTTTTCAACTGTGTAACTTGGAATTTACGTGCACCATGTTACAGAATACGCTTAGCGAGTTGTGCATGTAAATCATAATTAATGCGTTAATGCTGCTAATTGCTTTTTAACTTTCAATTGACAGCACTAATTAGCTAAAACCAATTGTTATAGATTAAGACACGATATATAGAATTTGGGGGTTAGTGCACAGGAAAGTCCTGCAGTAGGACGAGCTAAGCACTGATACTAGTACAGCTTAGTAAAAGGTCCTTTAGTGAATTAAGGGAAAACAAGTTTTTTCTTTTTTTTCCCCATTTCATCTGTTTCTTGTACTTGGAATTATTGTCTGATCTTATTGAGGAAGACCTGTTTAAAGTATTGAGTTTATTGGGTTAAACTTATTTGAGCCTGATATTCAAAAGAGTTTAGCTGACCTAGCCTATTAAATTGCTTGGTTGGGGCTAGTTACTAATATTCAGTGGTGCTTAACCAGCTAAGGGGCCCTTTTACTAAGATGGATAGGCACCTACGCGTGTATAACGTGCATCAATTTAGAACTATCACCTGGCTACCAGGAGGAAATTCTAATTTTGATGCGCGGCAGAAAATAATTTCTATTTTCTTCCCTGTGGCGCTAACCGGGCAGTAATTGGCAGTGTACATGCGCTGATGATTACCACCTGGATAACGCGTGAGACCTTACTGCTTACCCAATGGGTGACGGTAAGGTCTCAGGCCCAAAATAGATTAGCGCGCTGATTTTTTATTTTGCCACACAGCCATTTTCGGCAAAAAAAGGCTTTGTTTGCAGGTGCACTGAAAAATGGACTTGCATGCGTCCATTACACGTGCCTACACCCATGCAGGCCATTTTTCGACATGCCTTAGTAAAGGGGCCCCTAAGTGTAAGCATTGGGTAAGCAGTAAGGTCTCATGCGTTATCTAAGTGGTAATCGTCAGTGCATGTACAAGTGTTGCTGAATATTGTGGTTAGTGCCGAACACAAAGCCAGATACCTTGGGGGCATTCTGGGGGCGGAGTCAGCACTTGGCTGTTTAAGTGCTGATCTTCAGAACTGAAGCAGCCAGGATTAGCGCATAAATGGGACTACATGAATGTCCATCCTATTTTTATGTGGTAAGCAAACATGTGGACAATGGGGAGCCGGTTGATATTGTATATCTGGATTTTCAGAAGGCGTTTGACAAAGTGCCGCACGAAAGACTCCTGAAGAAATTGCAGAGTCATGGAATCGGAGGTAGGGTATTATTATGGATTAAGAACTGGTTGAAAGATAGGAAGCAGAGAGTAGGATTGCGTGGCCAGTATTCTCAGTGGAGGAGGGTAGTTAGTGGGGTCCCGCAGGGGTCTGTGCTGGGTCCGTTGCTTTTTAATGTATTTATAAATGACCTAGAGATGGGAATAACTAGTGAGGTAATTAAATTCGCCGATGACACAAAATTATTCAGGGTCGTCAAGTCGCAGGAGGAATGTGAACGATTACAGGAGGACCTTGCGAGACTGGGAGAATGGGCGTGCAAATGGCAGATGAAGTTCAATGTTGACAAGTGCAAAGTGATGCATGTGGGTAAGAGGAACCCGAATTATAGCTACGTCTTGCAAGGTTCCGCGTTAGGAGTTACGGATCAAGAAAGGGATCTGGGTGTCGTCGTCGATGATACGCTGAAACCTTCTGCTCAGTGTGCTGCTGCGGCTAGGAAAGCGAATAGAATGTTGGGTGTTATTAGGAAGGGTATGGAGTCCAGGTGTGCGGATGTTATAATGCCGTTGTATCGCTCCATGGTGCGACCGCACCTGGAGTATTGTGTTCAGTACTGGTCTCCGTATCTCAAAAAAGATATAGTAGAATTGGAAAAGGTACAGCGAAGGGCGACGAAAATGATAGTGGGGATGGGACGACTTTCCTATGAAGAGAGGCTGAGAAGGCTAGGGCTTTTCAGCTTGGAGAAGAGACGGCTGAGGGGAGATATGATAGAAGTGTATAAAATAATGAGTGGAATGGATCGGGTGGATGTGAAGCGACTGTTCACGCTATCCAAAAATACTAGGACTAGAGGGCATGAGTTGAAGCTACAGTGTGGTAAATTTAAAACGAATCGAAGAAAATTTTTCTTCACCCAACGTGTAATTAGACTCTGGAATTCATTGCCGGAGAACGTGGTATGGGCGGTTAGCTTGACGGAGTTTAAAAAGGGGTTAGATAGATTCCTAAAGGACAAGTCCATAGACCGCTATTAAATGGACTGGAAAAATTCCTCATTTTTAGGTATAACTTGTCTGGAATGTTTTTACGTTTGGGGAGCGTGCCAGGTGCCCTTGACCTGGATTGGCCACTGTCGGTGACAGGATGCTGGGCTAGATGGACCTTTGGTCTTTCCCAGTATGGCACTACTTATGTACTTATGTACTTATGACCATTTAAGTGATGATTAGCCACTTATGTGACTATGGAGTCCTTTTAATAAGCTGCAGTAAAAAGGGCCCTGCGCTAGTGGCGGGGGCCATTTTTGCTGTGCACTGCGGCCATTTTTACTGCAGAGGGTAAAAGTGCCTGAAAATAGCCACGGCCGTGCAGGAACATTGCTCTTACTGCGTGGCCATGCGAGGGAGAGCACTTACTGCCACCTACTGAGGTGGCGGTAAGGGCTTCCGCAGTAACCAGGTAGTATGCGGTGCTGCCTGATTACTGCCACATTAGCGCCACGCTAGAAAATAGCTGGCTATTTTCCCTAGTGAGGAAAATGGTGCGCGCTAGGGCTGGAAATACCGTCACAGCTCACGTTGGCCCGGAGGTAGTTCCAGATTAGCAGTGGTATGCCTGCGATGGGCTTACCACCACTTTGTAAAAGGTCCCTTTTTGTGTTAACCAGCTTAAGAATAACCGAATATTCAAAGCCGAAACCCGCACAGGTTTCTGCTTTGAATATCCGGGAATAACGTTCACTGCCAACGGTGTTTAATGACGTTCTTGAACTATATAATACCAGGTTTCACTTTTGTTCCTTCACTTGAGATAACATTTTGCTCAGTTCTTTATTGTTTGTCATTTTTTTTCTAATATTGCTTTTTTCTGTTTTCAGAAAATGGGAACCATTAGGCAAATGTGACCTGCATTTCCAACTTACTAACACTCCAGGAAGAAGAAAAGCAATATGGATGGTTTAATTGAACAGAACACTGTACTAATGCATAATAAAATCAGTGAAGCCAGCAAAAGAAATGGCTTGATCAACACAAGGAACATCATGACAGAAAACAGAGATGGTATGGTATCAGTTTACCCAACTCCGCAATATCAGAGCCATATAGTGGGAAATATTGCCTCTCAGACCTGCCTGGATAATAATAGAAATGACCCTGTACAACAACTGCTTGATCCAAACATGCTTCAACAAACTGTGGAGTCCCACTATCGCCCTAATATTATCCTGTACTCGGAAAACATGCTGCATTCTTGGGGGGAGAACCTGAGCTCTGAATGCTGTGAAACTACTTTCATTGAAGATAGGTCACCCACCAAAGACAGCCTGGAGTACCCTGATGGAAAATTCATCGACTTATCAGCTGATGATATTAAAATTCACACGCTGTCTTATGATGTGGAAGAGGAGGAAGATTTCCAAGAGTTAGAGGTCTGAGATTTATTTTTAAATGATTTGCCATTTTAGTAGTAGGCCATGAAAGTTGATGAAAGTCTGCCTTGGGTTAATTGGGTTCAATAAAGAATGTTTCACTGTGAAATGTAAGAAGGTATTAATGATAAAGGGTGAATGGCTTAGATGTTTCATAATATCATTTGCCATGCCTAGCACTTAGGCGAGTGTTGTATATTCTTACAGTATGAAGCTCTTGAAGGCCAAGATACTAACCTATAATATTTCCTGCAGCCTTGTTCATGTGCAAGTCTGCTACCCATATAAATGATAGGAATGTGTTGTCATCTAATGTGGAAAAAGGAAATGTCAGACAGCATGTTTTTCTTGTTGTTTTTTTGTTTTTGAAATGAAAAGATAGAAAACCAAACCGGCTGATATTCAGCCTGCGGCAGTTAGCGAACGTTGACTGTGGCAGGCTAAATTAGCACCAGATATTCAGTGCCAGGCCATGTTTGAGCCCTAGCACTAAATATCTGGGGCTAGATGCTGGCCGCTCAGTTTTATGTGAGTCCTGTCCATTATTCAGCTGAGGCCCACATAAGCCCCCTTCCCTAATCCCCTGCCTAGACTCTGAATAATCTCCCCTCCTTCCCTTCCCTTCCCGCTGCCATTTAGAACACCCACCCTCCTGAACATTCCCCAACAGCCCCCCCCCCCCCCCCCGCAGTCTAGGTAGGCACCTGCAGGGCCTATCTGATATCCCTGGTGGTCCAAGAAGGGTTGATGGGGGGGGGGGGGGTAGCCTTTGTGGCTGCCATAGGAAAATGGCTACCGCAACCTCTCACGTTCATTTTCCAATGGCAGCCACAAGAGGCGAGTGGTCTTCACTTCTGCCCCAACCACCCCACTTAAACCACCAAAGATATCAGGTAGGCCTGGGTTAGGGGGATTCTAAATGGTTGCAGACTGAGATAGGGGAGAGGAGAGAACAGGGGGGGGGGGGGGGGTGAACTGGGAATGGGATTTGGGGACTTTTTAAAGGAAAAATAGTTGTGCTGTCCTACCATGGCTGGGCTAGCTATGCAGGTCCCGGCACTGAATAATGCTGGCGCCCACATAACTGCTGGCTCCTCCTCAGTGGCGTAGGAAGGGGGGGCGGTGGGGCGGTCTGCCCCAGGTGCACGCCGCTGGGGGGGTGTTGGCTCACTGGTTCCCTGCTCTTTCTGCCCCGGAACAGGTTACTTCCTGTTCCAGGGCAGAGAAAGCAGGGAAGCAGCAGAGCCGACGCAGCTCCCAGTGACGTGCACTGGGGCGGATCGGCCCTCCCGCCTGCCCCCGCTGCAAGGTAAGAGTGTGTTTCGGGGGGAGGGTGCATTTCGGGGGGGTGCGCTCTGGAGGGGGGGGGGGGGTGCGCCTTGCCCTGCACCCGGGGGGGGGGGGGGGTGCACAGCGGCAACCCGCCCGGGTGTCAGGCACCCTCGCTACGGCACTGCTCCTCCCCAGTGCCACCGCTGACCTGCCCACAATTAACATGGGTGGTCAGAGACGATATTCAGCTGCATTGCCCGGTTTAGTGCTGCAGAGTTTCGGTGATTGAGTTGCTCAAGGATATAGCCTTTTCTGCCTGCTCAAATCGCTCTGAATATTGACTGGAAAGTTTTTTCTTGGGGTGGTGGTGGGGGGGGGGGGGGGGGTTGATGCAGTTTTGTTTCATTATAGATGTCCACCATTTGTAAAAATTTACTCAAGCCACATCTCATAGGCTGTCCCCACTACGTAACTTAGCATTGCTTCTATGAGGTCCACGGGCCTTCTATTGACAGGAGCCATTCTGAATTGCTCCTGCCCCACTGATATTAGCTTTAAAAATAATATTGGGCCTTAGGTCAGCTGGTAAACTAATAGTGGTGGGGTAGGAGCGATGGGGGATCACTTTTTGTTTGTACAAGACCCATAGGCTACATCACATCAGAGACAGAGTATGTACTACAATGGATGAATCAAAGAGGGATGGGGGGAGGGAATATTTTTTAATATTGCTGATGGGAGATATTTAGTCATTTTCATTTTTTTTTTCTTTGTTGTTAAATGGAACAAAACAATCAATAATAACAACCCCTAGCAAATGTGGTGGGCAACACACTGATACCCACTGAGGCATGTTTTTGTTTTTATAAAAACTGGTCTGTGAAGCCTGTGAGTAGCTCATGAATAATACATTTAAAGAAATTTTTGTGCATAATGCATAATACATGAAATTTTGCTTTTGCTACAAGAAACAGGTGAAAACTTTTTCAAAAAGGATGCTAAAGGATTTCAGGATTCGCCTGTACTTCAGTGCACAAATTCCCTTTCAGAGACATTTCAGCATCAGCATCTAGAGTTTAAAAAATAATGAATGTTGTGCTTTTTTTAAAATAAACCTTTGAGTTTCTACAGGTTTTTTCTTCTAGATAAATTAAAAAGGACTGACCCCAGTTAAGGGAGTCTAGCCCTATTCTTCGACAAATACCCATGATTGGCCTTGATTTGGGAGGGGAAGAGGCGCCTTAAACTTTAAAAAGCAATACTGTAACAGGGTGCCTGCAGTTACTTATGCCTTGTCAGCAAACAAGCAGACCAACAGTTCTGAGGTGTTGTTTTATTTATTCAAACAGTATCCCCGATATGGGCACATTTTACCCTCAGGCTGTGTCAGGGGTAATAACTAATAAAAACAAACAACGTTTAAATATCTCGGTGGCGTTAATGCACAGGAGGTGAGCCTTTTCCAAATTAAGGAAAACTCTGGAATGAGAGGGCATAGGATGAAGTTAAGAGGAAATAGGTTTAGGAAGAATCTAAGAAAACACTAGTTCATGGAAAGGGTGGTGGATACGTGCAATGGCCTCCCGTTGGAGGTTGTGGAGACGAGGACTGTGTTGGAATTTAAGAAACCGTGGGACAGGCACCTGGGATCCCTTAGGAAAAGGAGGAACTAGTGGTTATTGAGGAAGGGCAGACTGGATGGGCCATTTGGCCATTATTTGCCATCATGATTCTATGTTTCTGTGTTTCTATGTTGCTATGTTTCTAAAATCATATAGCAAACAAAATCACAAAGCATAATAAATAATAACTAAAACAACTTAATAAAACACATAGTGGAACGCCAATACAGTGGCTTAAAATAAGTGACCACTATCAGGCTCATTTTCGAAAGAGAAGGACGCCCATCTACCGACACAAATCGAGAGATGGTGTCCTTCTCTCAAGGTCGCCCAAATCGGCATAATCGAAAGCTGATTTTGGGCATCCGCAACTGCTTTCCGTCGCGGGGGTGACCAAAATTCACGGGGGCGTGTCGGCACTGTACCGAAGGTGGGATTGGGGCGTGATTTAGAGATGGGCGTCCTCGGCGGATAATGGAAAAAAGAAGGGCATCCCTGATGAGCATTTGGCCGACTTTACTTGGTCCATTTATTTCACGACCAAGCCTCGAAAAGGTGCCTGAACTGACCAGATGACCACCAGAGGGAAAGGAGGATGATCTCCCCTTACTCCCCCAGTGGTCACCAGTCCCCTCCCACCCCAAAAATATGTAAAAACATTTTTTCCAGCCTCTATGCCAGCCTCAAATGTCATACCCAGCTCCATCACAGCAGTATACAGGTCCCTGGAGCAGTTTTTAGTGGGTGCAGTGCACTTCAGGCAGGCAGACCCAGGCCCATCCCCCTGATATCTCTTACACTTGTGGTGGTAAATGTTGAGCCCTCCAACCCCCCCCCCCAAAAAAACCCACTGTACCCACATGTAGGTGCCCCCTTCACCCCTTAGGGCTATGGTAGTGGTGCACAGTTGTGGGGAGTGGGTTTGGGGGGGGGGGGTGGGGGGCTCAGCACTGAAGGTAAGGGAGCTATGCAGCTGGGAGCAATTTGTGAAGTCCACTGCAGTGCCCCCTAGGGTGCCCGGTTGGTGTCCTGGCATGTGAGGGGGACCAGTGCACTACAAATACTGGCTCCTCCCATGACCAAATAGCTTGGATTTAGTCATTTTTGAGATGGGCATCCTCGGTTTCCATTATGGTCGAAAACCGGGGACGACCATCTCAAAAATGACCTAAGGACGACCATCTCTAAGGTCGACCTAAATTTCATGATTTAGGTGTCCCCGACTGTATTATTGAAATGAAAGATGGATGCCCATCTTGTTTCGATAATATGGGTATCCCCGCCCCTTTACGGGGCCATTCTGCGAGGACGCCCTCATTACAACTTGGGTGCCCCGTTCGATTATGCCCCTCTATATGTCACTTATTTTAAGCCTCTATATTGGTGTTCCACTATGTGTTTTATTAAGTTGTTTTAGTTATTATTTATTATGGTTTGTGATTTTGTTTGTTATATGATTTTAATTGGGTTGTTTGTTTTTATCAGTTATTACCCCTGAAGCAGCCTGAGGGCGAAACATGTCAGGATACTGTTTGAATAAATATAGTAAGTTAGCATAGTAACAGAACTGTTGGTTTGCTTGTTTGCTGACATCTATTTCTGATTGTGGAGCATTGCCTCTTTTTCTGTCTGTTACATGTGTCTTGTGTACGTAAGTGTTGAAAAATTGGCACTATGAGCTATTTAGAACAGAGCACGTAAACATCTTAGCGTGTAACTGCATGGGCAGAATATCCTGGCACACAGATGCTATTATAGAATTGGTGCTCAGCAAACAGCATTGGCGCACCTAACAGTGTCACATTATAGAATTACCCCCTTACTCTCAGATTCTATAGAGGGTGTGAATCCCAGATTGGCACCCAAAATAATTGATTAATGGGCTTCAATGATTTTATTATTGGTGTTAACCAGCACTTAATTTGCACTAATTATGATTTGGGCACCAATCTGGCATGCGCTACACCTAAATTGGATCACGTGCAACTCAAAATGGGATGTGGCCATGGGAGAGGCATGGGTGATTTAGGGATGTCCACAAAGATGCATGCAGTGTTACAGAATAGCAGGGATCTGAGCCTAACATGCACATCTGGATTTACCAGAGCAAGCAAAAGTAGAAGCTGATCAAAGACGAGTCAACACTGGAGATGTGAATCCCCCAGTCTTTAATATAACAAATGACTAAAAGACCCGACACAGGCCATGTTTCGACGCACACAAGCGTTTACATCAGGAGTCAAACAGTAAACTCTAAACGAGGATGAAGGAAGACAGCAATATGCGAAATTATAGCTGTACAAACGTGCCAGAATGTTTATATATTCAAAGCTAATAGAACAAACTTCTTGCATCGACTGTGGAAGCAAAAAACAAAAAAAAAGCTTGTGTACGTCGAAACACGACCTGTGTCGGGTCTTTTAGTCATTTGTTATATTAAAGACTGGTGGATTCATATCTTCAGTGTTGACTCGTCTTTGATCAGCCTCTACTTTTGCTTGCTCTGGTTTGTTGACGTAGAGGATTTTTCCTGTTGTGTACCTTGCCTCTGGATTTAAACCAGGTTTCAGCTGGTGCAAGCCCTTGTGCCCAAAGTTGAGTGTGGAGTTTGTCCCTATTCTATAAAGAGTGTTCATCTCAGAGCGCTCTTTATAGAACATTGACCCCTGGATTCTATATAGCACACCTAGTGTTCCGCTCCAAAATGCAAGCAGATTCTATAGCAGCGCACGTAATTTAATTGGCTTCACAAATCAATCAGCATTGTTAACAGCACTTAAAAAGCAATAATGAGCACTAATTGATAATAATTAGAATTTACACGCACAAATTCCTAAGCATATTCTGTAACGCAGAACGCGTAAATTTTAATGCGTGCAGACAAAAGGGGTGTAGTTATGGATTGGGAAATGGGTGTTTCGTGGGCGATCCAAAATTTACATGCACTGTTATAGAATATGGCCCTCTGCATCAAAAACTTACTTATTAAGATCATCTCTCATTAACAAAAGCAAATAATTTACTGTTAAGTCTTTTGCATTCTATTATTGTTGTTAGATTGTATTCACATAAGTTTCTGTCTTTATAACTAATGTAACCTGGATTTGTTATCACATATTCTACTTTTAAGGTGAGCCACTATTAGGTTTTCAAGGCAGAAACTAGGTTCGTGAGCCGTTGGGCCACTGCCGAGGAGCGGCAGTGGCAGGCAAAACCACCCCACACCAGCGACAAGGCAGAACTCTGACTGAAACAGCTAGACTTCACCTGCACTTGACCGCCCTTCCCCAGGAGTTGAGCCCCTGGGTGCAGGCGGCCGGCAGGACTTACCGGACAGGGCAGGAACCGAATACCAACTAGGCTGAACAGGGACTGAGGGTCAGAGGGGAAAGGAATAAACATGGGCAGCAAGGCAGGAAACTGAGCTAGCAGTCACAGACAGACAAAACTACACAAAGCAGGAAATGGACACGCTAAAGGACAGGAACTGAAAGCTGACAAGCAGCCACTGAAACAGGGTACAAACACTGACAGAAAAGAGACAGGACTGAAAGCTGCAGAGCAGCCACTAAGCAAGAGACACATACAAACAGAAACTAGACCAAGAATACAAACCAGAAACAAGACTAAGAAATAAGAAATAAACCTAAGCTAAACTACACACAGACTAACTAGAATCAGACAAGGAACTCTACAAGAAACCAGACTAGGCAGAAGTGCAACAAAGCACCAACAAACCAGGGACCTTAGATGATGCAAAGGCAAACACAGAAGTTTCTAGGTGATTAATAAAGCCCCTCAGCTGCTAAAGTTCAGCTGCAGGAATCACAAAGCAGCTACGGGTGCTGTTCAGGCACAAACAAGAGAAGCAAGTCTGGCAGCCCGGAAGATCCAGACCGGACTGGGCTAAAGTCTGAAATGGGTTCACAGCAGCCACCGGTTCTGGCCACCAGAGGGCGAGGTGAGCACAGACAAGGAAACATTCACCTATGTGACAGCCACATTAAACCCGAACTTGTTTGGGATAATTCTGGGATACAAATGCCATAAATAAATAAATAAATCTGATTATTATCTATCTATGCGCCAGGATTTATGCAATGTTTTCATTGGTGTAAATGGAGGTGTTTAGATTTAGGCACTGGGATATCAACTAAGCATATTCTATATACCGCGCCTAAAAGTAGGTGCCACCTATAGAATACGCTTACAGATTTTTTAGGTGTCATATATAGAATCTGGCCCTGAGCACCTATTTTTTATCACTGCCTAATTCTCTGTGCCATTTATAGAATTTCTCCTTTAATAGAATTTATAACTGTTAAAAAAACTCTGTTATCACTTTCAGGTCAATATTCATTGGCGTAGCCACCGGTTAATTTTAAACTTATGAGATATACGTTAAAGTAATATTTATTTTCAGTGTCAGAAAAATGTGTGTGTTGCTTTGAAAATACATGTATAACTTGAAATAGGTAATGTTATGCCTGTTTAATTTATCCATCAGCATTTATCCATGTAATTTTGTAAAGGTTTCCACATCTAGGGTTAGATTCTCTGTATTTGGCACCTAAAAAATTGGTGCTGAAAAAAGTGCTATTCTGTAAGCTGAGCTTAAAGGGGTCCTTTTACCAAGCTGATGGAAAGGGGCCCTGCGGTAGCGGCGGTGGCCTTTTTTCCGTGTGCTGAGGCTCTTATTACTGAAGTAGGTAAAAGGGACCATCAAAGAAATGACCATGCGTAAGACTGCACTTACCGTGTGGCCATGTGGGAGGGGAGCACTTACTGCCACCCATTGAGGTGGCCGTAAGGGCTCCCAAGCTATCAGGGCCGTCAAGAGACTGGGCCAGGCCTGGCCCCTGCCCCCGCCGACCCCCCGAGGTCGCTGCCGCCACTCCCCCTCCCCCCGCCCCCCTCCGTCCGCCACCGGGATGGGCCCCCTGCATTGAAATCACAGCACCTCTCACCTCCGTGTGAAAGCGCTGCAGGCAGCAGGGCAACAGATTGCCTCCCTTTGGCCCTCCTTCCTTCCTTGTGTCCTGCCCTCGCGGAAGTTACGTCAGATGAGGGCGGGACACAGGGAGGGAAGGAGGCCCAAAGGGAGGCAATCTGCTGCCCTGATGCCTGCAGCGCTTTCTCACGGAGGTGAGAGGCACTGTGATTTCAATGCAGGGGGCCCGGCCTGGTGGCAGACGGTTGATGACGGAGGGCAGGTGGGACTGCAACACCGGGCCCCCCTTGGAGGCCCGGGGAATTTTGTCCCCCCTGCTACCCCCTCTCAGCAGCTATGCAAGCTATTACCACCAGGTAACTGCAGCACTAAAAAATAGGGACATATTTTCCCTAGCACGGGAAATGCCATGCGCTGGGGCTGGAACTACCACCGGCACCCACATTGGGCAGGCGGTAACTCCAGATTGGCGCATGGTATGCCCACAGTGGGTTTACTGACACTTTGTAAAAGGACTCCAAAGCTAGGCACAGTTTATAGAATAGCACTTACGCCCTGGAGTCATTCCTAAGTTTAGGCTTGGTCATTTACACCAACTAAAATGTGGTGGAAATGTGCGCACCTATATTACCTGTGTATCCTCGTTATTCTAAAACAAAGTGCCTTCATTTTAGGAACACCCCCATGTCCATCCCATTTCCACACCCTGTTTTTCAGATCACGCCAAAATTATAGGTGCATGCGGATCCTGCGCCTAAATTTATACACGTAAATGCCAATTAAATATAATTAGTGCCAATAATTGCTTGTTAAGCCCATTATTGGAACTAATTGGCTCGTTATTCAGTTAAATTATTGTATACAAGCAAATTGGGCACATGACCAAATTTGCACAAGCAATTTTTGACAACATTTATAGAAATAGTGGCATAAGGGACTTTTGTAAAATTGCAAAACAGCATACATGTGTAAAAAGTAAGCATACAGGAAAGTGTGCACTTTGATGTGAGCTGCGCATCAGTGCTCCTGGGGTGCAGTTATGGATGAGCAGAGGTAGGGTTGTAACATACATGAATATTTTATATATGCTCTAGTACATGCATAGTGCACTTACACACACATTTATACCTTCCTTGAATCAGATCTAAATTTGTGCATTGGCAGTTTTGTGTTATGGGAACCTAGAGACGAATATTCATAAAAGCTGATCTCCTAAATTTGGACTCCTATGTTAGGCTCCAAAATTTGTGCCCAATAGGAAGCCAAACTGTGAATCTGCAGTGGTTGGCGATTGCTACAGCACTAGCCAACGCAAAGAGAACATAACTTGATTTTCAGTGCTTGGCCTAATTCAGCAACTGGCATTGAATATCCAGGTCTTTGGCAGCTGCCAAAAGTTATCCAGCTACTGGCTGATATTCAGACTGGCACTCAGATAACAATCTGGATAAAGTTAGGAAAGCCTTTTTTGCTGTCCTAACTTTATCTGGGCACTTACCCAGTTAGCAGAGTGAAAATTGCTGCTAACCGGTAAATCCCAGCTCCACCCTGCCTCTGCTCTGGGCCTCTCTGGCAATCTGGAGATAGCCCAGTTCCTGCATATCTCCCTATCAATATCAGCCCCTAAGCTTTATGCTAAAATATTATCTTAATGTAGGAGTTAAAAGTTACACTTATAAATCCAGGACTGCCATATCTTTGTCTGCATTTATAAGCATAATTTATAATCCTAGTGCTGAAATTAGTGTAAAGCTCATAACCCTTTTCCTGCCCTAAATCCACTCCTGTTGCCACCAATTTTTTATGCTACTAAATTTAAGAGTTCAGTGATATTTTGGGCATAAATTTAGGAACACACAGTCCTAATAAATTTTCAAAGAGGCCAATTTAGGAGCATAACTCTCAAAGATGGAAACATAAATCTTTTAATATTAGGCATTTGTTTTATAAAGGCACATAGATGTGCTTTAAATAGGTACTATTTTGGACTTCTCACATAGGCAGTCCTGTTTCTAAATTGAGCCTTTCAGTTCTCTGTTTAGTGGCTGAAGTTTGCTGCTGAACATACTAAGGAGGGCCCTGAGAATTATCTGAGGGCTAATAACCTTGGCTGAAGGTGTCGCTAGGGGGGAGGGGGAAAGGAGGATAGAGGATGAATAGGCAGAGGATGATTTGATAGGTCAGGTAAATGTGAGGAATACAAGTGTAATCCCCCATTATATGGAGATTACTGAGTGGTGACAGTTTTTCTCTGTGGGAAGAGTATGGGATTCCTTAGGTAAGAATAAAGCCCAGTCCAAGGAGTGTGTTGTGGAAATAAACTGCAGGGAGAACAAACAGCAGGGAGAAAGTGGGTTTGTTATTTGATTGACAAGGTAGGTGGAGCTGGAGGTAATAAAGGATCTGACTTGTGGAGGCAAGGGGTCTTTGGTTGCCTGTACCTCCGCCAGGCAGGGCCGCTGAGAGACTGAGCCGGGCCTGGGGCAGGACCACCGCTGCTGCCCCCCCCCCCCCGGATGCCGCGTAGCCAGACTTTAAAAAGGGGGGGGAGCTCAAAGTGTATATTTGGGGGGGGGGCACATTTTGCCCCACCTCCCTACCCCCCGCCTCTGGTTCAGCTTGGGGACCCCCACCAACCAAACCAGAGGCCCCCGAAGCCAAACCAAATTTGTAATCCTGTGTCTGCTCCTCACCAACCTTCAAGGGGGGCCCGGTTCCAGAGTCTATCTCTCTACTGCTCCTGTTGGGACCCGGGTGTTGGCGTTTATGATCAGGAGTAGGAGAGAGACGGACCCCGGCGCTGGATCCCCTTGGAGGCTGGGCCCAGTGGAATCTTGCCCCCCTCTCAGCGGCCCTGCCGCCAAGACCCTTGGAAGAGGGGGATACCAAGGTGGCTACATAAACAGGCTGAATTGAGGAGTAGTTGCTTCCCCATAAAGTGGCAGTTGTGAAGGTGTGAGAACTTAGGGTGGGTAAAGCAGGAACCAGGACAGGGAAAACTTGTTCAAGGCCAGGCTGCAGCTCAAAAAGTGCATTGCTGGAAGAAGGACAGCCTAAAGGGACTGTGCTTGAGGGAAGTGGATTGTGATCAGAGGAGTTCAGGAACAGCCTTGGATTATTAATAGCCTCTGGGACGGGTAAAGGAGAGCTGGTGTGTGTAAATGTGGTCACCGCATCTCAAAAAAGATATAGTGGAATTAGAAAAGGTGCAGAGAAGGGCGACGAAAATGATAAAGGGGATGGGATGACTTTCCTATGAGGAAAGGCTAAAGCGGCTAGGGCTCTTCAGCTTGGAGAAAAGGCAGCTGAGGGGAAATATGATAGAGGTCTATAAAATAACGAGTGGAGTTGAACGGGTAGATGTGAAGCGTCTGTTCACGCTTTCCAAATATACTAGGATTAGGGGGCATGCAATGAAGCTACAATGTAGTAAATTTAAAATGATTCAGAGAAAATGTTTCTTCACTCAAGGTGTAATTAAACTCTGGAATTCGTTGCCAGAGAATGTGGTAAAGGCGGTTAGCTTAGTGGAGTTTATAAAAGGTTTGGATGGCTTCCTAATGGAAAAGTCCATACACCATTATTAAATGGACTTGGGGAAAATCCACTATTTCTGGGATAAGCAGTATAAAATGTTTTGTACTTTTTGGGGATCTTGCCAGGTATTTGTGACCTGGATTGGCCACTGTTGGAAACAGGATGCTGGGCTTGATGGACCTTTGGTCTTTCCCAGTATGGCAATACTGATGTACTTATGCAGAGAAGATCAGGCTTGAAAAGGGTTGAGGTTGTAATACACAATCTTGAATGGAAAGAAGGAGCCTACAGTACAGACGGAGTTATAAAGTTTGTTTCACCTGCCATTTGCAGAAAGTTTAGTAAAAATCCTTGGAGTACTGTGTGGTTCTTTGAAGCAGGAGTAAAGATGTTTGCTCACCGGACTGGTAAGACCTTACAGTGAAGCCTCACTTGATTTCCTAATACCCTGGATCTCTGTTCCAGACCTTGACCAACATCCAAGCTTGAACTGGAAAGACTATGCTGAATGGAATGTGCAGAATAAGTGAATGTGGAGGTTAGAGGACTTATCCCTGTGACCCAGGTCAGAGGTGGGAACTGAGCTAGTGGTAGCGTTGTGGCAAGACCTGGATTACATAGGGATGGAAGTTGCTAGGGGATAGGGGAGAGAGTGGACTAGACTGGTGATTTGGGGGGAAATAGGAGGAGGGCAAGGGAAAAGGAGTTTTTGTAGTTAGGGTTTGCCGGTTTAGGTGGTGTGGGTGGCAGGAGCAGTGGACTGAGGGAGTTTTTCTAAGGGAAGGTGTGGGAATTGACTTTTGTTTATTGTAATTGGGTTTTGGTTTTGTGCAGTTCATGTTGTTGTTGGTACCTGTTTGCAGGACCTGAGATGCACACTGAAACAATCAGTCTGGTGTGGCAGCTCAGTTAGCAGGTCTGTCTGTGATGTGGCTTGGTGATAGTGTTGTGTCCCGCATGGCAGCACGGCTCTACCTGTGGGCTAGTTCCATATTGGATGGGTTTGCACCAAGCTCAGTGATCCTGGGGGGGGGGGGGGGGGGGGAGTAAGTGAGCGGGAGCAGTTGCTTTCTGTTACATACTCGATGTCTTCAGTCTCCCAGAATTGTTGGGGCCTTGTTTTTCTGGTGGGTCGGGTACTTGGGGCCTTATTTTACAGCTTGCTGGCTGTGGGATCCTGCTCTGAGATTGGCTGCATGTGTGCCTGTTCTTGGGGGCGTGTTCTGTTATTATTCCCATGCTATTTTGGGTACTTTTAGGATGGCTCCCCATAAAGGTCTAGATAGGCAGGCAAAGGAGGTTCTCAGGTGGACAAGGGACAACGTGAGGGAAAAAAAGCAAAAGGTGGGGGGGGGGGGGAGCAGGGGGTGTGGGGGTTTGTGGCCCAAAATAGAGAAACTCCAGAGTCAGGAGTTTGGTCCAAGGCTCTGGGTGTCAAGCATTGGGCTAAGGCAAGCGGCTCAGGCTTGCCTGCAAGACCTGGTAGGACACCAGTGAGTGCGATCGGTGAATTGATGCCAATTTGCCAGGTCTATGCCGGAGGGAGCCCACTGCTACTGTACCTGTTCTAGAGTGTCTTGGTGAGATGGGGACAGATGTGTTTGATTTTCTGGGTGGGTCAGGTTTTGAGGGTTGTGAAATGCAGGGGTTCAAGTGGGTGCGCCTGGGGTGGGAAAATCTAAATCTTTGGGTTGCCACTTGAGGGATTGCAAATTTTTACAGTGTTTGCAACATGTTGTGAAGCATATGTCAACGGGTGCCCCTTTATAGGTGTAGGAGTCATCAGATTCATGGGACTCCTCTTTGTCTTCTTCTTCCATGTGCTCTTTGGATGACATGCTGGAAGGTGCTGGCATAAGCTCAGCACCTGTGGTGTTGAGGCAATCAGGGAGTTCTATGTCAGTGGTGTGTCAGGTGCATATGCTTTGTGAGTTTGCCCCAGTGAGCTCTCTCAGAAGCTGCATCAGAGGATACTGGTGGTGTAGATATGTGGATTTGTTTTTTTTATTAGAAGGGGAGAGGAGTGAGCACAGGAAATGGAAAGAATCTAAGGGAGAAGGGAAGAAGAAAAAAGGACATGTATGCCATACTATCTTATTTGGCTGTTGGCATTTAATATCTATGTGAGTTCCTTGGGAAAAGTTGGTCTTATATCTGGGTTTATTGTGTCACATGGATTTGATTTTTCGTGCATATTTCAATTTCAGTTTCAATTTATTAGTGCTTCTACACCACATTATACAACCAAGTCATTTCAATGTGGAGGGGCATATTCGAAAGGGGCACCCAAGTTTTCCTGAGGATGTCCTCGCAGGACGTCCCAGCGAAGGGACGGGGAAACCCGTATTATCGAAACAAGATGGGCGTCCATCTTTTGTTTCGATAATACGGTCGGGGACGCCCAATTCTTGAAATTTAGGTCGTCCCTAGAGATGGTCATCCTTAGACTTGGTTGTTTCTGATTTTCGGTAATAATGGAAACTAAGGACGCCCATCTCAGAAACGACCAAATGCAAGCCCTTTGGTCGTGGGAAGAGCCAGCATTCATAGTGTACTGGCCCCCTTGACATGCCAGGATATCAACCGGGCACCCTAGTGGGCACTGCAGTGGACATCAGAAAAAGCTCCCAGGTACATAGCTCCCTTACCTTGTGTGCTGAGCCTTCCAAAACCCACTCCCTACAACTGTACACCACTACCATAGCCCTTAGGGGTGAAGGGGGGCACCTATGGTAGCGCTATAGAAATGATTTGTAGTAGTAGTAGTAGATTTGGGTACAGTGGGTTTCTGGTGGGTATTGAAGGGCTCACATTTACCACAACAAGTGTAACAGATAGGGGGGTGGGCCTGGGTCCGCCTGCCTGAAGTGCACTGCACCCATTAAAACTGCTCCAGGGACCTGCATACTGCTGTCATGGAGCTGGGTATGATATATGAGGCTGACATAGAGGCTGGCAAAAAATATTTTTTTAATTTTTTTTGAGGGTGGGAGGGGGTTAGTGACCACTGGGGTAGTAAGGGGAGGTCATCCCCAATTCCCTCTGGTGGTCATCTGGTCAGTTCAGGCACCTTTTTGTGGCTTGGCCGTAAGAAAAAAAGGACCAAGTAAAGTTGTTCAAGTGTTTGTCAAGGACGCTCTTTTTTTCCATTATGGGTCGAAGACGCCCATGTGTTAGGCACGCCCAAGTCCTGCCTTCACTACGCCTCCGACACGCCCCCGGGAACTTTGGTCGTCCCTGCAATGGAAAGCAGTTGGGGACGCCCAAAATCTGATCAATGTGCCAAGCTCATGGTGGTTTTTCATAGTGTGGCACAAGAGCTTGGGATACCATTGACTGAGGAGAAGAAAGAAGGCCATTGCTCTAAGCTGGTTTTCTTGGGGGTGGAATTGGATTCTGTGAATATGGAGTCTTGGTTACCAGGTGACAAGGTAAGGGCATTGAGGAAAACCTATTTAGAGGGCTTGCAGGAGAAAGAAGTTAACTTTGCATGATATCCAATCTTTAGTCAGTAGTTTTAATTTTGCTTTGAGGTCATATCCCTGGCTAAAGTGTTTTCCCGTCGATTGGCATTGCTAACCAATGGCTTGCGGAAGAAGTGTTATCTCCATATTCCTCAGGAGGTGAAGGATGATCTAGATTTGTGGCAGACTTTTTTGGCTCAGCTCAGTGGTGTGTGGTTCTGTCCATAGTCTCTGGTGTCTAACATAGATTTGTAGTTGTTCACTGATGCTGAAGGAAGTAAAGAGATTTCTATTTTCAGGGTTTGTAGTGTGCCCAGGTGTGTGTGTGTGTGTGGGGGGGGGGGGGGGGGGAGGGGCTGGTGTCAAAATGTGGCATTGCTTGAGCTCTTTCCAATCTGGGTGGCTCTTGTCCTCTGGGATAAGAGTCTCTGTAAGAGAAGGTTGATTTTATATTCTAACATTGTGGTGTTACATGCAGTTAACAGGCAGTCTGCATGGTGTCCACTGCTGGTAGAGTTGCTGCACCTGGTCGTGTTATACTGTCTGCAGTTGAATCTGTCATGGAGGGCTAGGCACGCCCCTGGTATCAATAATGGAATTGCTGATACCATCTTTTGGCTTTTAGTGGGCTCATATTGTGGCATTGGTTCCTGAGGCAGATTGTGCATCGGCAGAGATGCCAGCAGAATTGTGGCAGCGTTTGTGAAGACCTCCTTGGCTTCCAGTATTTGGAAAGCACATCAGGCTGGTTGGTGCCAAATTCAGACTTTTGCTATTACAGCATAAAGTTCAGGCTTCTCTGCCAGTGGAGGAGCTAGGGTGGCAGTTTGATTTGCATGCCAAGGCCTTTGGTTGGTCCCATGGAGTAGTGACACGGGCCTTGGCCAGACTGGCCTTTTTTTCTCCAAGCTGCATGGATTTTGGAATCCCTACCTATCCTTATTCCACCCAAAACTGTGCCCCACTTAAAAATGTATAATAAGAATATGCATTCATTAATCTGCATGTGTCAACAGCATGCACAAACTTTGACTTCATGTATATTAACTTACAATGTATGTAGCAACCAATTTCTGCATATGTAACAGGCTTGATGTGCATTAAAAAAAGGTTTAAACTTAAAAAGTTTTAACTATGTATTTTTTGTTACATTTGTACCCTGCGCTTTCCCACTCATGGCAGGCTCAATGGGGCTTACATATTATATACAGGTACTTATTTGTACCTGGGGCAATGGAGGGTTAAGTGACTTGCCCAGAGTCACAAGGAGCTGCCTGTGCCTGAAGTGGGAATTAAACTCACTTCCTCAGGACCAGAGTCCACCACCCTAACCACTAGGCCACTCCTCCTAACTAAACCAAAAATGTTTGGAAATTTGCTAAAAAGATAATGATCCGAGAACAGAACAAAAATGTTTCTATAAAGATTCATAAAGTATATAACTGCAACAAATGTTTTTGAAAAAACATTCTTTCATTTGGCCCTGTCACCAACTCCATAAATACTTTAGTAAATTGACCTCTGAGATTTTTTAGAAAGGAAGAAACTGCAAAAATGAGAAATTGATTGTTATAATGCCACAGACTCTGACTGTATATTTGCTCTAGGGGGAGATGCAGAAATCATTCTTTTCAGATAGCAATTTGCATCTATTTGCATATAAAGGAATTTTGAGTAATTGGAACTGTAATTCATTGTGAAGTTAGTTTTTGAAATTGTTCTCTCTCGTGTTCCAACATATAATTGCATTGCTTTTTTATTCTATAATTGCACATGTAATAAGAAGCCTGAAATAGTTCTGGATTTAAGAGCGTTCCTCCTCAAAAAACATTCTACGAGATAAGGAGCCAGCTGCAATCAGCACTGTTAGATACAGGACAATACTTATATGTGACTTTATGTTAAAGGTTTGGGCATTCCAGATGGAAGTAGACCATCAGAAGTAAACATATTCTGCCCAATATTTAAAGTAAAATGGCCGCTAAAATGGCACTTAGGTGGCTATCTGACACTGAATATTACCAGTTAGTGGCTTAAAGATAGCCGGTTATATTGCCCAATTTAACTGGTTATCCTCTGATTTTTAAAAGTGGGCAGGCCAAGTTTGGCATCCATATTTGGCCGCCACAATAGGTACAATAACTTTAGCTGGTCTGACTTTAACCGGCCAGTGCTGAATATCAGTTAAAGTCAGACTGACCAAAGCTAAACCGAATATTCAATGCAGAAGTCCAGAAATGGCTCGGCATTGAATAACCAGGTTTAGCGGGGACTGCGAGAGACAGCTCGGTTATCTCCCATGATCTGAATATTGGGCGGATTGGGCCCAATATTCAGCTAGCGGGAGGCAATCCACATAAGTGCCGTTGTCGATGCTGACCCCACACATTCAATGCTAGACAATTTCCAGTGACTGGCATTGAGTATCCAGGTATTTTTTGGGCCAGTTTTAACATAACCAGCTATGATAATATTCAGCGTTGGCCAGTTAAGTTAATAGCAGGCAAAGATAAGACTGTTATTTATGAAGTCTGATTTGTCCACTAAACTTAGCTGGCCAGCACTTGAATATTCATGGATAGCCTTCTATATCGCGTGATATAGCCAGTTAGCTGCTATGCACTAACCGCAAATATATAGTGCAGATAACTGTCTATCTCCTGCTGAATTTCAGTGGTTAGCCGACTAAACACTATTTAACTGGCCAGGAGCTGTTTCTGGCTGGTTAAATTGCACTAAATATCAAGGGAACTGATAGCAAGTAAAAAAAGGTGTCTTAGACTAAAAAAAAGTTTTTGAAAGCAGTTACAGGGCTTGAATTTATAATAGAATTCAGAGGTGAGAAGTCCTAAAAGGTACCTATTTTATGAAAAGAACATAGGTATCTGTATTACATATAGAACAAACTCCCAGAATGAGCCCCAATAATGCACATGCCAATACCTGTTTTCTTAACAATTGATATTCATGATATATTCCACCTTTTCTTCCCCCCCCCCCCCCATCTACAGACCTTTTGTTGTCTAATGAATCTGCTTTTGATTTTTGTCTGTTTTTTAATCCTATGTTACTTTAGTATAATTATGGATTGTATTTCTCAATCAAGTGGATGCTTGTAAGATCATTTTTGCAAATAATAAAAAGAAAATAAAAAAAAAAGAAAATTTAATTAATCCTACTAAATCTGAAGTCATTTATTTCTCTAGTCCTGTTTTCTATATTATTCTTTCCTATCAAGTCTTCTGTAAAAGTTTTGGAGATCATCTTTGATAACAGATTGACCTTTAAGGCCCATATCTCAGAACTAACCAAAAAATCTTTTCTTGCTCTGTGAAATATTCGTGCTTTAAAACTCTATTTAGCTGTCACTTATTCTTGCCTTTGTAATTTCTCATCTTGATTATTGTAATTTTCTATTCATTCGTCTCCTTCCTTTTGAAACGGCTCCAATTGATTCAAAATACTGCAGTTAAACTTATCTGTAATGCAAAGAAATGGGATCATGCCATTCTTCTCTTGCTTAATGAGCGTTGACTTTCTAGTTCTTCCTAGAATTTGCTTTAAAAATTTGGGGCCCTTTTACTAAGCAACAGTAAGCACTAACACATGCTTACTGCAGAGTAAAAACCACTACTGCAGGGCACACTTAGGTGTCCTACAGTAGTTTCAAGTTTGACGCTCACTTCCCATTTGCTAAAAAAGACCTTTTTTTAACACTGGGGGCATGTGTGTGGGCACAGAGTAGACATGTACTGTGCTAAACGGTTAGGTCAGCTACATTGCCATACGCTAACCCCTGGATTCTATATAATGCACTTAGATTTAGGTGCCAAATTGGCACAGATTCTATAACACCACACATAACTTAATTGGTTTAACAAACTAATGAGTGCTGACAACAGCAATTGACAAGCAATAATGAGCACCAATTGGCACTGATTAGAATTTAGGCACACAACTCGCTAAGCGTATTTTGTAATGATGTGCGCCAAAATTCTAACGCATGCAGGCAAAAAGGGGCATGGTTGTGGGCAGGGAAATGGGCATTTCATGGGTGTTCCAAAATTTAGGTGCCTAATTATAGAATACTAGTAAAAAAGGCCCGTATCTGAAAGTGTGTATGTTTGAGGAGTGTGTGCGAGAGTGACTGTGTGAGAGAGTGAGAGAGTGAATGTGCGAGTGTGTGTGTGTGTGACAGAGAGTGAGAGAGACTGGGTGCGAGTGTGTCTGTGAGAGAGAGAGAGTGTGTGCCGCCACCCCCTCCCTCCCTCCCTTCGAGTTCCAGGGTCATCCCCTCCCTCCCTCCGAGTTCCAGGGTCCCCCTTCCCTCCCTCCCAGTTCCAGAGTCATCGTCCTTCCCTTCCTCCCTCCCTCCCTCCCTTCCAGTTCCAGGCCCCCTCCCTACGAAGTTTGAAAGTCATCTTGACTTACCTCGTTGGGCTTATGGCGGCCACCAGCAGCAGTAAAAGGCGTGCAGGCTCGGCCCTTTTCTCTCTCTCAGCTGTGGTCCCGCCCTCATTTCCTGTTTCCTCAAGGGCGGGACCACAGCTGAAAGAGAGAAAAGGGCTGAGCCTGCACGCCTTTTACCGCTGCTGGCGGCCGCCATAACCCTGACTTGGTAAGTGAAGATGGAATGACCGGCACCGATACCTGAGCGGGAAGTGAGAGGGACGTGGGGTTGAGGAGGAGAGTGGCAGCGATTCAGAGTCTGAAGACAGTGAGACAGAGGCGACCACAGTAACATCTCCTGATGTCAGGCATGCAGGCATCTACTGCGGGAGAGTGACATCAGAAGATGGTTACGAACCCAGTGAGACACATTGGAATGTTGAAGGAGCAAATTATTATATTAGATGGCCCAGTGCACCTAAATCTATGCGCTGAGATTTACACCAGGTTTTTGTTAGCGTAAATGGATATGTGCCTAGGTGCCGATTACAGAATATGCTTAGTGGGCACTGATTTCAGTGCCAATTTTTAGGCGGACAACTTAACCAGCTTTCGCAAATCTTTGAAGACACATCTCTTCAACAAGGCCTACAAAAGTCATTCATAATGAAACAAATCACTCCTTATACCACCCAAGTGCTTTAAAACACCTCTCACACGACCTTACCTAACACCTTTCCATCTAAATCCTCATCTACCTTCAGCTTATTATCGACTGTATCTAAGATTGTGTAATGACTATATCATATTAACACCCTGTAAGCCACATTGAGCCTGCAAAAAGGTGGGATAATGTGGGGTACAAATGCAATAAATAATAATCTCCTCCTAATGATTAGCGCATGATTAGCACGTAAACCCTTACCACCTAGAAAGTAGGTGTAAGTAACAGCTCAGGTGCTCATGGGGAAATTAGTGCATGGCCATTAATAGGGAAAATGGGGCCATTGTACTGCAAACTAAAAGTGGCCTGAGCATGCAAGAAAGCCCCACACTGGGGATAGCGCTGGCCACTTTTATTTTTAGCACAGTTTAATAAAAGGACCCCTGAATTATTAGCACTTTGGGCTTACTATACTGGTTTCCCTATTTATCTGAATATTGTTCTGACTTCCTGTGTACCTACGTGCTCTTTTCAGCCTTCCCAGGATAGGGAATAGGCTTAGGAGTAACCTAAGGAAGCATTATTTCACAGAAAGGTTGGTGGAGGCGTGGAATGGCCTCCCAGTGGAAGTGGTGGAGTTGAGGACTGTTCCAGAATTTAAAAAGGCATGGGATCAGCATGTGGGATCACTTAGGAACAGGAAGAATTAGAGGTTACAGAGGATGGGCAGACTGAATGGGCCATATGGCCTATATCTGCCGTCATGTTTCTATGTTTCTTTCTTGTCTGTTCCACCCTCATGTATTAGATTTGACTACACTGGTTATTCAGCTATTTCTTTCATTGTGCTAGTTCTGTGGAGTTCTCCTCCTTTGCATTTCTGTAATGAATTTTAAAAATTTCCTAAGGCATGGTTCTTTTCTTTAGCTTTTGGAAATTATTAGTCACTCCCCATGGTTGCAATTGCTTATTTGTTGTTTTTTTGGCATCTGTTTATTACCAAATAGTAAGTTTGTTATGATCCTTGATTAATTTTATACTATTATTAATGTGTTTTTGTTTCTGCTACTAATTATCTGGTTTAACTGTAAACCACCATAATATACTTTGGATGGCAGTATATCAAGTACTATAAATAAATAAATAGCATAGCAACATAGTAGATGACAGCCAATAAAGACCTGAATGGTCAGTCTTGTCTGCCCAGCAGTCACATTCATTATCAGATCATGATTAAACCAACAATAAGGGGGAGGTTATCAACATGGGCTACCACGTCAGGGTATTTTTACCGCCAAGTCATGCTATTTTGTCGCAGGGTCTCATTGCATAAAATGGGATCTTCTGCTAAAATAGCCTGACTTGTGGTAAAATAACTGATATTAATATTAGCCTACATTGACAACTTCCCCTTGAATGTGGTATACAATAAGTACATTTGATTTTGATCTTTCTTTGCCATTTTCAGGACATAGAATGTAGAAGTCCACCTGGTACTGTCCTTACGTTCCAACTACTGGAGTTGCCATCGAAGCCCACTCCAATGCATCCTGATTTGTCTTGCCGTTTATGGGACAGAGTCTATAGAAATCTGCCAGGCAATGGCCTTAGCTCCTCACAGCTGCAGTTGTCATCTAAGCACCAATCCTGCCCATCATAACATATCAACATCCATGTACATTTTGATACGATACCATCTTCTTTCTATTTAGGGATCCTCTGTTTTCTTCTCATGCCTTTTTGAATTTCATCACTGTTTTTGCCTCCATCACCTCCACTGGGAGGGCATTCAAGGCATTGCCCACCTTCTTCGTGAAAAAGTATTTCCTGACATTACTCCTAAGTCTACCACCTCACAACCTCGGTTCATGTCCTCCATTCTAAAAGACTGCTCAGATCCTTTTAGGACTTTAGTGGAAAACTAAATAGTGTTTGGAAAAAGAAGTAGTGCTTTTATTTTTCTTCATTTTGCTCCAAAACAAGACACAGAACAGATGGCCAGATGCACAAAACTTACCATGCCAGCAATGTGCAGTCTTTACTGGTTCTAGCTGATTTAGCAAGCATGGTATTCAGCGAGAAATGCACAAAGGGGTTCTGCGTGCTTTTTACTGTTTGCGGTAGCAGACAATGAGAATCCTAGGCAAACGTATTATAATTAGCTGATTTGTATTCCAATGTGCATTCTGAGCCATGCACAGCTGTTTCTGAGCAACGCACAGAAAAGAATGTCCACCCTTAATGAGAGAAATTTTACAGGAGGTCAAGTGCTTCCATAGCATGACGGTGGCTTCCCGTCGGAGCAGTCTGCTTTCATGTTTGCACATGTGTGTTGAAGAAGTTGTCTTGGAACAAACAAATAAGCTGTAGTATGTTGTGGAGGCATGTCCACGGCACCCGCAAAGCTTTCCTACACAGCTTTTACACATGGCCTTTGTACACAGCTTTTACACTTGGCTTTCATACGTGCACATAAAATCAATAAAGCCCCTGGGGTGTGAAAGTTGCCATGAAACCCTACAAAAAGAAATCACCATGGAACACTCTGGAGATGTGTCCACAACACATGCTGTTCTCGGTATGCGCATAGCATCAACGTTTTTTGAGTTACTGTTCTATGCATGTGCTAGAACGTTCCCTACCAGGCTGCTTGTTGAAATGATGTGCAGCTCATTTGTATGTGATTTCCTTCCAGCATCACTCACTATTTAGAAATCAGTAACTCTTACTGAGGATTGAAAAGCACGGGTTTTTTTTTTGGGGGGGGGGGGGGGGCTTTTGTGCATCGGCACTAGAGTCCTTTTCTGCACATACATTGCTGCAACATAATTCTCAAACAGAAAGATACACTCAGCTTTTTCACCATAGTCCTTTTCTTTTTCCCAGTCTGCCTTTTGAAAGCTCAGCACCTTTCTGGGATTCTGCCACTTTGCATGGGGTTTCTTTCACCTCCAATTACCTAGTACCCATAAACAATTTCATGCTGGCTTTAAATCATCAGGGTTTTAATACCTTCCCCCAACAGACTTGCTGGGGCATTAACCATAACATCTAGAAAACTGTTAAACTTTTGCTTTGAAGCACACAGTCATAGTAACCTTTCCTCTTCAGCCCACCTCTGGTTCTTGTGACTCTAGGCAAGTCACTTAACCCTCCATTTTGCCAGGTACAAAATACGTACTTGTATATACTATGTAAACCAGTTTGATTGTAAGAACAGAAAGGTGATATATCAAATTCTAGGGTTACTATACGTCCGGATTTACCCGGATATGTCCTCTTTTTGAGGACATGTCTGGGCGTCCGGGCGGGTTTTGCCAGTCTGCCCGTTTGTCCGGATTTCTGGATAAACGGGTGGCCAGGCAGCGGGGCGGACCTGTCCTAGTCTCCCCTTCCCTTACTTACTATCTACTGCCCTGGTGGTCTAGTGACCTCTTCGGGGCAGGAAAGATCCCCCCCTTTCCTGCCCGGAGCACTGCCCTTGCCCTGCATCCTGTTGCTGTGTAACGGTCTTGGGATTCAAAATGGCTGCCGAGAGTTGAAGCGGCCTTGTGAGACTTCAACTCTCGGTGGCCATTTTGAATCCCAAGACTGTCACAGCAACAGGATGCAGGGCAAGGGCAGGAAAGAGGGGGCTCTTTCCTGCCCCAAAGAGGTCATTAGACCACCAGGGCAGTAGATAGTAAGTAAGGGGAGGGGAGGGAAGGTGACGGGGGCAGGGGAGGGGAATATGTGATCTTGGGGAGGGGAATATGTGACAGGGGGAGGGGTGAGAGCGAGAAAGGGCAGGGTGAGGATGTGAAAGGGGCGTGGTGTGGGCGGGCAGGGGTATGGTGTGGGCGGAGCAGAGGCGTGACATGTGGCCTCTTTTTCAGAGGACAAAATAGGGTAACCCTATCAAATTCCATCCCCCCTTCTTCCCTTCCCCCCTTCTTCCCTGGTAAGTGTGCAGCTTCCAGCGTTTCTCCAGTTTCAATTCCCAACTCTCAGGCCCAGGAAAAACCAACCTATGGTTCATTTCTGTAGGGCGCTACAAACCTTGCCTGCTGGCTGGAGGATACACCCTTCCTCGTGGCTGGCTTTCATAGGGTCTGTTTCCAAAAAGCCTTGCTCCAGCTCTAGAGATACGTATTAACAAAGTACTTGTACTTTTTTACAGTACTTAAGTACAATTAGCAGTACTTTTACTTGTAACAAAGTACAAATTTGGAAAGTAGTTTTTTAAAAATAAAAGTATTTTCCATTGCTCTGCTTCCCCCTCTCTACAGGTTTTCCAAGCGATGTCAGATGCAGCTTGCAGCTGATTGGGCCCAAACCTCTGGTCCGGAAAACAGCTGACCAGAAAGTTCCGACCCGCCTCCTCTGATGTAAACTCTCGGGACTAGCATAGGAAGCACTAGCAGCACTGCAGATAGCCAAGTCCCGCATGCCTCCCATGATAGTTTAGTAATGCGGGCCTGGTGGAGGTGCACAGGAGGGAGCAAGACTATTCTGCAGGGCAACAGTGGATGGGAGGGAAGAGAGAGAGAGAGAGAGGGAGAGAGAAATTAGCACGATTGGATGGGTGGGGAGAGAGAAAGAGTGACAAAGAGAGATGGGGCGATACTGGATAAAAAGGGAAAGAGACAGAGGCTATGGGCTGGGGGGAGACAGAAATTGGAAAAGACTGGATAGGTGGGGAGGGAGAGAGAAATGGACAAGACTGGAAGGGAGGGGAGGGAGAAAGAGAATGAGAGATGGGGCGATACTGGATAAAGGGGGGAAGAGACAGAGGCTATGGGCTGTGGGAGAGAGAAATTAGGCGAGACTGGATAGGTGGGGAAGGAGAGAAAAATGAGGCAAGACTGGATGGGAGGGGAGGGAGAGAGAGAGAGTGACAGAGAGAGATGGGTTGATACTGGATAAAGAGGGGAAGACACAGTGGCTATGGGCTGGGGGAGAGAGAAATTGGGCAAGACTGAATAGGTGGGGACATAGAAGTCAACTTTTCAAAATGATTGGGGATGCTAAACCCAATAGAAATTACCCCTACCTGAATACAGCTAAAGGATTTGCTCAATATTGGGGGTGCTCAAGCACCCACCGAGCTGGAACAGATCAGTGTTGGAGTTGGTTATAGTAGAAGAGGTGAAGAAGACAGAAGAGAAAAAAATGACACATGCACTGTAGACCCTTGGAAAGAGAGTTAAAAGGAGATAGGAAAAGAGAGTTAAAAGGAGACAGGAAAGTAGTAACCCGAGACTGGAACCAACACAATTAGAAAAATTAAATGGCCAGACAGCAAAGGTAGAAAAAATAATTTAGGATGAAGTAATGCGGTAGCCCTCTTAGTCCAGTTTAAAAGGTAATAAATATAAAGAAAAGAAAAAAAATAAGGTGACATCTTTATATTGGACTATATACATTTTCTGACTAAATTTCAGAGATCAAAACTTACTTCTTCAGGTCGGGACAGAATACTGCTGCTGTATGCTTGTCCTGACTTAAGGAAGGAGGTTTTTGCTTTCAAAAACTAGTCAAAAATGTATCATTAGTCCAATAAAAATATGTCACTTATTTTTTTGTTTTTGTTTTATTTTGTTAATTTTTAATGTAGCAATTGGAATATATAAGTTTTTGAAATTTACATCTGCTCTGTTTATATTTTATGTGGTACAAAGGGTCAGGGACATGTTTGGCGATAGTTTCTTTTTAGCGAGCAGAAAGCCCGGTTTGGGCTTAACATCGCTTTGTAAAATTGGCCCTATGAGAACACGGATGGGCTTACCACGGATGCACTGAGGCATCCCGTGATAAGTTCCAAATGTGCTTGCACAAACCACAGCACTAAATAATTTTTCAGAATTTTTCTTGGAGGGGGTGTGTCTAGGGGATCAGAGAGTGGTCATGACAGTGCAAATCAGTTAGAGCAGCTACATTACTGCGCACTAACTAAGGGCGGCTTTTACTAAGGCACACTCATGTTTTTAGTGCACGCTAAAATTGTGGGCGCTCTAAATGTTAGAGACACCCATAGGCATGACCATTAATTTAAAAAATGAAAATGCAGCCATTTTCCAGCAGTGGTAAAAATAGCCTTAGCACATGGGGAAAGACCCGTGTGAGGGCACATTGAGGCCACTTTTAACGCAGCTTGGTAAAAGGATCCTTAATTGTTAATTGCTGCATGCTAAAGGAAACATTAGCGCATTAATTCAAAAAAGTGGCCATTTTCTGGCAGCAGTAAAAAGGGCCTTAGTGTTTGGAAAAAAACTGCATAAGGGCATGCTAAGGCCACTTTTTACTGCAGCTTCTTAGAAGGACCCCTAAATCAATAGTTCCTAAAGTTGTCCTTGGGGAACTCCAGCCAGTCAGATTTTCAGGATATCCACAATGAATATTCATGAATTAGATTTGCATTAAATGGAGACAGTGCATGTAAATCTAACTCATTCCCCAGGACAGATTTGGGAACCACTTCTCTAAATAAATAGAATTCTGCCTCCTGAGAATCTGGTCCTAGGTAGCTCATTCCTAGGTGTGTCTTGATTTTCTGGTAATCTTAGTTCCTGTTTCCTGATTGGCGCAATGTGAACCAGCCCAAGGTAGGTTTGGATAATTCTGCCCTGCCTCTGATCTTGTTCCCTGCTCATTCATTGCATTTGGTTCCTGTTCTTGCCTTGCTTCCTGTAACCTCAGCATTCCAGCTTCTTGTCAAGGTCTTTGTTTCCAGTAATCCTTGTTTGTCCTTTTGTCTTGGATGTATTTCTTGGGGACACAGTAGCACTAACACTTGCCTTGAACAATATTAATTCTCATATTGCTCTTGTCTAGTTGTCAAGCTTTGGGAGTCCCTGTCCAGTAACTGCCCACTCCCCAGGTAGGGACTCTGTGACACAATGAAACAGCTAAAGTAAAGGTACCGATAGATTGACTTAGGGGGGTAGTTATCAAGGTACGGTGAATGTTGAACTTTTACAGCACTTTATTCTACCGAGGGAATCACCAACCAGCTCAATACCTGCGGTACAAGAATAGCACAACTTGTGATCAAACTTGCAAGCAGCATTATTCTTCTTAAAGGAGCCAATGCTCAGCTTCTCCTCACAAATGACATCCCCCTCCCTGAAACCCCCAAGTACTTCTTCCCACCCCAAAAACAAGAATGTACCATTACCCTCTCTTAGGTTCTCCTGGGCTTATCATTTTTTTTTTGAAATATTTTTTATTGGCATAACATAGAACATAACAAAGTACCAAAGTCACAAAACATTCCACCAAATGATAACAAAACAGTATCTGTTCTGTACAATGAAAAATGCCAAACAATAAGTTTTTCGTTTTTATTTACCCCCCCTCCCCCCCTACTACTCCCGTGTGAACCCACCCCACCTATGCCCCCCCTAAACCTCCCCCCTCCCCTATCATTTTAATACCTAGTTTCTAGTGCGTTTGAGGCAGGAGCAATGCCTACTCGCGCATGCCCCTTCCAGTTCAAGGTTCAAAATGGTTCTGGTGATCAACATTGATAGTCTCATGTTACTTTTCCCCTTATAAGGCAGCTTGACACCTAGCAGTACCACAAGACTATCACTAGGGGTCACTGGTGCTAATTTGAAGCTATTGCCAGAAGGGGGAGGAGTGAGTGGAGAGTGTTACTGCCTCAAACTCACTAGATACAAGGAATTTAAAATTAAGCCTTTGGGCACCTAATGGAGTGTGGGGGATGCTTTGCCTGTACGTGGAGTGTCTTCAGTGTGAGGGGGGAAGTACTTGGGGGTGGCTTTGGTGGTGGGGGGGGGGGGATGCCATTAGGGGGTAAGGAGAATGGGAGCAGATCCTCCTTCCTGAGCACCAGTTCTTTTAAAAAGCAGCCTGGGAGCATTGGGCTGCAGCTTTGCGAACTGATGCTCATGAGATGAAAAAAGACTGTCAGCTCTTTGCTGGTGGTATCTGTCCAGGAGTAACGCAGTGTTCAGTACAAGCTGTGTCATTGAATTTACATAATAATGAGCTATTTTGCATGCATTTACAAATGTTGCATCTCATTCCTATGTAACCTGCAGCAAGTTAAACTATAGTGCATTACACTAATATAACGTTGCATTAATGCCCTTTAACATGTGTAAACGGGCAAATAACATGTGTTATTGCTGTAACACATCTTGCAATTACCTTCCATAGTCACATAAATAAAAAAACCTGGTAGAAGGACTGAGCTGAATTTAGTTACCCAAAGCAGCTTAATCAGCGTAGTTCCTGGAAGGAGACTTTTTGTCCAGTCCTGGCTTTAAACTTACATTCCAAAAAAGCAGTGTGATATTTGTAGCCCCCGATTTTACCCATTGAAATAAGTGCTGCAGGTTCCATAGCATATCAGGATGAGGTTGTCAGAAATCCAGGACTGGCTTGAAATCTTCTGGAACTAGGCAACTTAGAAGCTCTGGTTACAGAGGAAAAGAAACTCAGTTGCCTGGAGTTTTCTTTTTCTCTCCCTCTAGGTAGTTTGCTGTTCTAGCTACCTGATTGCTAATCAGCTTGCTTGCAGTTTGTATACCAAAGTTTCCCCGTCTGGTCTTGAGATCTGTTGAAATTAAAACCCTACCTGAATTTCTACAGCAGGCGTCAACAGATTCAAAAGGAAGCACTTACTCCAAAGACTTTTCTTGTACAATTTACCTAGCCCTGTAAGTTTTAGAGTACATTTTCTGTAACTCTTGTTAAAATATTTTTGTTGTTTATTTATTTATTTATTTATTTATTTATTTTATTTTGCTGCATTTATATCCCACATTTTCCCACCTATTTGCAGGCTCAATGTGGCTTACAATATAATGCAACTACAATCACAATGATGGAATAGAGAATCAGAGTAAATGTAACAGATAAGGTGCATAGGAATATTATGGCAATCATATTAACGGAAAAGAATTTCAGAATTATTGCTATTAAGGTTCATACAAAAATTATGTTGATTAAGAAGTGGGTAAGTGGATAACAACATAATATAATGATATCAGGACAAGGTATAATTGTCAGTAATTAGGATAAATGGATAACAACATAACATAATGATATCAGGACAGGGTATGATTATCCGTAATTAGGGTGTAAATAAAATAGGCAAAATAAAAGAGTTCCAATATAAAATTGTGTCTGGTGTAGTTTAGGAGTCAGATCGTTATGAGGGCTCCATTTTGTATGCTTTTTTGAACAAGTAAGTCTTCAGTAGTTTCCGGAAGGTCATCAAGTCACGTGTTTTTCTTCTAGTGGTTGGTAATTCATTCCATCGTTATGTACAGATGTATGTTGAATTATTGGACTGACAATCCTAAATTCTTGTGTGAAATTTCTAGTTAATATTATACTACTGGAGACATTTACCAAGGCTGCACCAGATCCTGATTGCCCAATTACTGATCCAGTTCAGAAATTCTGTGAAATCATGTCTAAACTACAAGCTACAAATAGTCCCTGCCTCTGGAAACCTTTAGCAAGCTTTGAGGAATCTTCTGAGCCCTTTCCTTGAAAAGTGTGATGGCACCCAACAAACAGTAGCAGAGCTGCCAAGTTAACTATCTCTAAGAGGGAGGTTTTAGGCCAGTCCTGGTTTTCTGATTGCCCTATCATGATTAATTCCTTGCCGAAAAGTATAAGATCCCAAAATGATTATTTGGTTTTTCGTAAGTTTCTAAAATCTTTTCTTTTCAAAAAATTTCTGTCAATTGATCCTGGTGCCTAATCTCCCTCTTCTATTACTACTACTATTTAACATCTATTCTACCCGTTATGCTTTTTTATTGAAATATTTATATATTTACGATTCTTTCTTTATTGATATATGTGGGTTTATGTATATTGTTTCATATTTTGTAATGACTTCTTTTTAGCTTGCTAGCCACATTGAACTCAAAGTTGTACGGGAAAATGTGGGGTATAAATGTCATAAATAAATAATGTATTTTGACATTTATACCCCACATTATCCAGAACATTCTCAAGTTCAATGTGGCTAACAGTAAATAAACAACAGATAAGGTTCACAAAGCCATAAACAAAATATCAAATATAAAACATACTTCATCAATGGATAGAATCCTCTAAAAAAGGAGAGTTTTTACGAAATGCCAAGTAATCAGGCTGATCCTTGATTGCTATTGGCAGTGAATTCCACCACTTAGCACCCTGGTATCTAAAGTCTGCAGAGAGAAATTACTTATAACACATTCTCTTGCAATCTAGAAGATGAAGTCTAAGGTAGTCCCTAGAACCAGCGGTTATATTACGTAGGGGAATAGTTATTAAGGGCTGCATATAATCCAGTGTCATGCCATGTAATATTTGAAATGACAAAAACACATAATTTAAAAATAATCCTGGCTTTAATGGGCAACCAGTGCAGCTTACAAAATAATCGAGTGGCTCCATCAAAACATGATATCTTGAGGACAAGCCTAGCTGCAGTATTTTGGGCTGTTTGTAGCCTTTTTAGGACACCCTCCTTACATTCAGCATAGATGGTGTTACACGAAAATGGAATTGCAGTAATCAAACTGAGTTAAAACCAAGGATTGAACTAGCAGTCTTAAGATGTCTGGTGAGAAATGTGATCTGATTCGCCTCAGCTTTCAAAGAGACCTGAAGGATTTTTTTCACTACTGGAAACCTGAGGCTCGAATATGAGGTGACTGTTCATTAATACACCCAGTACTCTAAACGTAGAGTCTAAGGGGTACGACAAGTTGTCAATAGTAAAATTATTATGTACAGTACGGTCAAAGGGTTTGGTTACCACAAGAAATTTAGTCTTATCTCTATTTAACTTAAATTCAGAAGCCCAGGATTCCAACAAATCCAGACCAGGCCTAATCTTAGGGACCATAAAATCCACACTGCTTTAACATATAACTTCAAAACCAGGATTGGCCAAAGAGTATCTCTTCTGGAATTTATTTTATTTTATTTAGATTTTGCTCACATCTTTTCAGTAGTAGCGCAAGGTGAGTTACATTCAGGTACACTGGGTATTTTGGGCAGCTGGGCATCTTTGTATTAAAGTGTTTCCTTGGAGTGCTTCCAGTGGTTCCTGGCACACCCAAGGAGTTTCTGACAGAAGAGGCCCAGAGGGGCTTTATTTGCTTCTTTCTCAAAGAAAAAAAAAACCTTATACTTGGTTACTCCCTCTGTTGGATGACAGGAGTCCAGTTCTGTGCAATCTGAAAGATTTTGTCATAACCCTCAGGTTTGGAATGCTCTCACTTGCTCTAACTATGGTACTTACCTATGAAAAAGTTAATATAAAAGTACATAGTGGGATATGAGCTTAGAAGCTTATTATCACTTTTTTTTTAGTTCACATGGAGGGGAATAATCGAATGTTGCCGGCGAAATAGATCGCCGGCGATCTATTTTGGCGGCGGCGCAACAGCTGGCCGGAACCGTATTTTCAAAAAAGATGGCCGGCCATCTTTTTTTCGATAATACGGTGTGGGCCGGCGAAATGCCTTGGATTTCGCAGGGTTTGAGATCGCCACTCTTGTTTTTCCGCGATAATGGAAAAAACTGCCGGCGATCTCAAACCCGGCGAAATCCAAGGCATTTGGTCGTGGGAGGAGTCAGCATTTGTAGTGCAATGGTCCCCCTCACATGCCAGGACACCAACCGGGCACCCTAGGGGGCACTTCAAACATCTTTTATAAACAACCAAATTAGCTTCCAGGTGCATAGCACCCTTCCCTTGTGTGCTGAGTCCCCTAAATCCCCTCCAAAACCCACTGCTCACAAGTGTGCACCATTACCCTAGCCCTAAGGGCTGAAGGGGGGCACCTACATGTGGGTACAGTGGGTTTTGGGGGGTTTGGGAGGGCTCAACATTACCCACCACAAGTGGAACAGGTAGGGGGGGATGGGCCTGGCTCTGCCTTTCTGCAGTCCACTGCAACCAACAACAACTGTTCCAGGGACCTGCATACTGCTGTCAGGGTGCTGGGTATGCCATTTGAGGCTGGCATACAGGCTGGCAAAAAAGGTTTGTATTTTAATAATTTTAGTGTGGGAGGGGGTTGGCGACCACTGGGGGAGTAAGGAGAGGTCATCCCCCATTCTCTCCGGTGGTCATCTGGTCAGTTGGGGCACCTTTTTGAGGCTTGGTCGTGAAAATAAAAGGACCAAGTAAACCCGGCGAAATACTGCTTATCGCCGGGATTTATTTTTCCATTATCCGCGAAAGCCGGCCATCTGGTAGCCACGGCCAAGCCTGCCCATGTCCCGCCTTCGCTTCACCGCCAACACGCCCCTTTAAACTTTCGCCAGCGCGGCGAAGGGAAAGCGGCAAAGCTATCACAAATGTAGCTTTTGATTATACGCTTTTTGCCGCTTTTGCGAAATCGCCGGCCATATCCCGATTTGTGTCGGGAAATAGCCGACGATTACTTTCGATTATAAGCTGGATACTTTGTTAATATTTTTATATTTTCAAAAATAACGGCAAATAATTCAGAATAGAATGTTCAATATTAATATATACAATAAACAGTACGTCGAGATGAGAGGTTATATTATGCTTACATTTCAGTCAGAATAGTACCTGATAGAAATACATGAGAAAAAAATTCATATGTACTAGTATTTCAAAATTTGACATGAACATGCTGAAATAAAAATATGATTATAAAAGTAAATGGCCTAATAGGGATGCCTATGAATTGTCAAGCTATATTTTGAAAGGAAAGGAGGCAATTTTATCAACAGATTTGTAGCTGTTAGTACATTCAGCAGCTCTGCATTAAATCTATGAATCATGAGAATAGTATGCCACCAAAAGGTGATATTTAGTAAAAATGCATTTTTCCAATTTGAAAAAAATCATTTGTATGGTAATGGCTACAACAATATTTAGTAAGCAAGATTGCCATATAACTAAGGGATTAGACAGAGCTATTGATCTAAACATAATCATATGAAAAGTCAAATCTTCTGCCCAAACCAATGTCCAAAAAGAATAAAGGCACAAGAATATAATCATATGTTTTAGGTCTCCACTAGGAGAGGAACAATGGCAGCAATTATCACTTAGTAGTTGACCAGCTTTAAACATTTTTCTCCTGCTTTTATAAAGGTTGCCAAAAATTGCAGGCACAAATGTAGGCATGATCCCAATTTGTGCATGCAATTTAATAGAACAATGAGCCAATTAGTGCCAATAATTGGCTTTTTAGCAAGCAATTAATGGCACTAATTAGATTTAATTGGGGACTATGGGGCCCTTTTACTAAGGTGTATAGAAAATATTTTTTATTTTCTACCGTGTGGCGCTAACCGGACGGTAATCAACAGTGTACGTGCGCTGATGATTACCGCCCATTTAATGCATGAGACCTTACCACTGAGTCAATGGGTAGTGGTAAGGTCTCAGGCCAAAAATGGATGTACACCAATTTTTATTTTGCCGCACATCCATATTCGGCCAAAAAAAGACCTTTTTTGTAGGCACCATGAAAAAGGGACCTGTGTGCATAAATACACGTGTCTACTCTAGTGCAGGCCATTTTTCAGCACACCTTAGTGAAAGGGCCTTTATGTGCGTAAAGTTAGGTGCAGCATCTGCGCCTAAAATTTACACATGGCCTGAAAAAGGGAGTGTGGAAATGGGAGGATCATGGGTGTTTCAGAGAGGATAGGGGATTTAGCTTTGAGTTATGCATGTAATTATAGAATAACAGTACTCCGTGCGTAAATTTAGGTGTGGGTATTTGCACCATGTTTTCGTTGGTGCAAATGGCAGTGCCTAAATTTATGCACAATTTGTCTGCTTAAGCGTTTATTCTATAAACCATGCCAAACTTTCAGGCACAGCTTATAGAATACCGCTTAAGCAGGGCTTTTTCTCGGTGCTGATTTTTTAGGCTGTACATATAGAATCTGATCCCTTATTTGGAGTCCATGGTGCTCTATGGAGTAACATATAATATATGGATTTAATATATTAATTATGATAAAGCTGCAGTGTTGTGTAGTAGAGTACATGTGTTTAGAGTACTTCATATTAGAACCCCTGATGAAGGCAACTCCTTGCCGAAACACTGCAGTGCTGTATACTACTTTTTATGTACACTCATATTAGATATTGTTCCTAGAAGACTGTTTTTGTTTCTTCCTTCAATAAATTGAGCCATTTTGTATCATCCTGATGTGTGGTTTTGGCTCCTTCCATTCCTTTTTTCTCTTGGTTTGTTTTATGGGAGGACTTTGTTCCCCTTTTTGTTTGGCTCTATGGATTAAAAAATACAATGTTTGTGTAAGGCTAGTGGAAAGAGTGGGCCTGTTAATACATTGAAAATAAGTGTGCCATTCTACTTCAGTACTATTCCAGTTGGAGTTTGTTTCCCAAGTTGTTCTCAAGGATGAACTGAAGGGAAATAGTTTAGTTCTCATTTTCTTGTAGAAAAAAGAGGTAGGATGACCAAATACAATAGCCAGGTTGCAATCTCTTTCTAGATCTGAAATCAGTTTAAAGATTGTTATATTAGGGAAACCTCTTTTAACGCAATGTTGTAATTGTACCCAATTATAAAATTATCTGGTAGGAAGTTTGTATTTCTCCATTAAAAACTGAAAAGATACAAATGAATTCACAATTATGATATGATTTTAAGGACCATATTCCAAGTGTATATCAAGAATGCCAATATAGGGTTTTATTGTCTATCATTATATTTGCATTACACTAAATGGGTGCAGTCAAGGATTACCAACAAGGGAGAAAGGTTGAGAGTCGAGTATATGGTAGACATTTAAGAGGCACAGTAAATAAAAGTGCCTCTTCTATTAGGAACCAGTCAGGTCTATGAATTTGGTCATTGTTAGAAATCCACTGGGCTCCATATCGTAGAAGGTGAACAAGGTGAAAGGTATAGAAATCCGGCAATCCAACTCCCCCATCTTCTTTAGCTTTAAGTGTTTTTAGTGCGATTCTGGGCTATTTATCTTTCCATAAATATTTAGTAAGTTTTATAATTAATTTTTTTATAAAAAGAGGAACATTGAAAGCATACTAATTTAGTAGTTAATGGCAGGCATAAGTATAATTTTTATTGTTTCAAGTTGACCCTGTTTTTTTAAGATTTATCCTTATTTAATTCCATCAATTGTTCTCTATCTCTATAAAAGAGTATTGCCAAGATATTTAATGCATAACGAAGACCAACAAAAATTAGTATAACCCATATCTGTCTGTGTTGTATGGACATTCATAGGTATGGCTTCAGATTTATCCCAGTTTACTTGATATCCAGACAAAGAAGAAAAACGATTCACTAAGTTTAAGAGAGATGAGATTGACATCAGGAGATGTGTTTTAAAATATCATGAGGCCATCAGCATATACCAGCAGATTGTATTCATGCTTATCAGTAACAATACCAGATATATTAGATTTGTTTCTAATGGCAATCAATAGGGGTTCCAAAGATAAATTGAACAAGAAAGGGGTTAATGGGCATTTCTAATGGGTTCCCCTAGCAAGAGTGACATTATGAGAAAGTTCACCATTTATCTGGGTTCTAGAACATGGTTTAGTATATAATAATTGTTCCCATTTAACAAACTCATTTGGATACAGAAAGTGAAAGTGCCTTGGTGCTTTGTAGCTTTTACTATATGAGACGTGGGGTAAGGAATAATATATTGTAGAGGAATATATTCGAGTTATTCCCCAAGTTTTCCACGTCATCACTGTGACCCCTGACGCAGGTGCTAGTCACCGAAACACGGCCCGTGTCGGGTCTTTTTGTCAAGGCTCATTCATTAAAGAACTGTGTTCCATTTTTAAAGGCCCGTGGTGCTGTTTTTTTTTGTTTGGACTTTAGTTTGTACTTCGTTCCCTCTCTTTTGTTATATTATGAGAAAGTTCACCATTTATCTGGGTTCTAGAACATGGTTTAGTATATAATAATTGTTCCCATTTAACAAACTCAGAGCCACATCCAACTCAATCAAGAATCCTAATTAAATAGGGCCATTCGGCCATGTCAAAAGCCTTTTCTGCATGCAAAGAGCCAAAGTGGAAGAATAGAGTTTGGTATTAATAAAACTGAAAAGGTCATGAAATGTTTTAGCATTGTCTCAAATAAATCTTCCAGACACAAATCCAACTTGATTGGTGTGAATTAAAGAGCCAAGTATAATTCTAGTCTTGACGCTAGCAATGTATCAAGATTGCATTTTTGAATAACCACAATCTCTTTAGTCACCTGGATCCACTCCAAATGATATATCAAAAGTTCTTGACCTGTAAAAAAGGTCCCCAACTGACTTATTTATACATTTGATTCTGATGAGTGCAAAATGTTTTTCTAAGAAATTTTTCTATATATGATCTACTGATAAAATTTGTATGTATGGATAAAGGTATTTAGATATTTGTAGACCGATGACGAGGTGGGTGCAAAAATCTCATTGGTATTAAGAAAGCTGTACCTTGAGTGGTACTGCTGAGGTCTTAAAGGTCAAGAACTTTTGATATATTTTTAAGTGGAATGGATCTGGGTGACTAAAATGATTGTGGTTATTGAGAAATCCCTGGATGATTTGCTTTAATACAAGCCTAGAGTGGTGAAGACTGCATTTTTTAGCCTGATTGAAAACTTTTTAAGAGTTTAGTCGGATGATTCAGTCCACTGACATGCCATGGGTTATTTTGCAGAAGGATTGCATCATATCATAACAAAGAATAATTTTTTTAAAAGTAGCATATTTCTTAAAGCTTATCATCATTAGATATGCATGAGATAGCAATAAATGTATACAAAAACTTGAAAATTTAATACTCCCATCATCACAATTATTGACATAAGAATTAAGAAAAAACAATGACATTCTATCAGCCATTTTGAGCATATGCAGGCTTAAGTTGTTCTCACTCAGTTAACTTTACCTGTCAACCCATATATGAGAGAAAATGTGAATTAATCAAAATGTGTATTATACAGTAGAAAAATAGATTAAAACATATCGCCAATGACATTATAAATTACCCAGGAGCCCTTTAATGAAGCAGCGATAGTCTTACTGCCGCATTGCCATGTGCTAAATCAACCCTACCGCCAGGCTCACTCAGAAGCCCAGTGGTAGTTCTTGCTTCCGGCACATGGCAATTAAGGCACTAGAAAATATATGTTTGTATATTTTAGGGCAGGGGGCATGCCTGGCAGTAATCAGGCAGCACTGCGCGCTGCCCGGTTACTGCCGGTTACTGCTGGAGCGCCTACCACCTCCTAAAATAGGAGGCGTAAGGCATCCCCCAGGAAATAGCTGCATAGCAAGTATTTAACTTACTACATGGCCATTTCCTATATATATATTAAAAGCCTTTTATTGGCCGCGAGAAAAGGTGCCTCAATGTGTGGCAAACCTGCATTCCGATGCCACCACAAGGCCTCTTACCACCATTTGGTAAAAGCCCCCCCTCCCCCAAGATAGTAGAGTACTGTTTTTTTCAAATCACATTTTAATAAGATTGTAAGATGCCTAGATGATTCCCCTGTAAGGCGGGATGGTAAGTATTGGAGTGGAGGAGTAGCCTAGTGGTTAGTGCAGCAGACCTTGATCTTAGGGAACTGGGTTTGATTTCCACTGCAGATCCTTGTGACTTTGGGCAAGTCACTTAACCCTCCATTGCCCCAAGTACAAAATAAGCACCTGTATATAATTTGTAAACTGCCTTGAACATAGTTGCAAAAGCCACAGAAAGGCAGTATATCAAGTCTCATTCCCTCCTAATGAAACTTGGAGAGGCATCATCTAAACATGAAAACTATCAACCTAAGTAATCAAATAAGATGTCTTTTGAAAATGAATGTAGTTTTCACATTTGATGGAAGGGAGAGAATATAAAATCTCATGTCATGTAAGGAGATAATAACCAGAATATTTATTTATGAGTATTCACTACCAAGTCCATTCACTCATGAAGATATCTGAATGGAGGAAAAAAAAGAATTCAGATGCTCAGTATTCTGTCCTGCTTTCAACTTGCTGGACTAGCGGCTGAGCAGCTAACTCACAAGTTTTAAAAACTCCTTTCTTTTAATGCTTCATGATTGTGATTATGATTACCAATCCTTTCCATAAACGTTTCTGGCTATTTTTAATATAAGATACAAAACATTTCCGATCCAGAACTTCTGTGAGTATTATATACAACAGGCACTTATCTTTGTGTCATTGATGGTTTGCTCTACAGTACATCACTGTTTCACTCTAGGCTTCTTCAGGAGCGACACCCATACTCGGCACCAACAGTCCCTTATATAAAAAAAAAAACTTAGGGCCCTGTTTACTAAGGTGCGCTAGCATTTTCAGTGCGCACTAAAAATTGGTGCACACTAATGTTAGAGAAAACCTATGAGTGTCTCTAGCATTAGCGCTCACTAATTTTTAGTGCGCATGATATACCATCTTAACTAACATATAGACCTAGGCAGTTTGCAATCTAAAACAATAGCAAAAAATAATAGAAAAAGAAAGGAACTACAATGTTCTGATAGGAAATTCACGCTCGTTAAAGCCAATTATGGATAGTTAGCACCAATGAAGTGCCAATTTAGAACAATTAAATCATTAAGGGCCCCTTTTGCCAAGTGGCGGTAAAAGGGGCCCTGCAGTGGCCATCCAGAAAAATGAAATTCTCAATGGGGAGCAGAAATGGCCGTGCGGCCATTTCCTGGGGGAATCCCTTACAGCCACCTATTAAGGAGGCAGGAAGCACTCCAACACTACCCCGGTGCAAAAAAAACCAAAAACTGATACACCGGAAATGGCATGCATTGGGGGCAGGCATTACTGCTGGGTGCATGGAAAAGAAGCGGTACCATTTATAGAATTTGGGGGAAGGTGTATATCTCTCACCAGCTGCTATGGTGCTATGCTACTGTCTTGAGTTTTATTTAATTAGTTTAGTCTTAACCTGAGTAGCATTAGCTGCAAGTCACTGTTTCTCCAGGAATGAAAGAATATGATATTGGAAGAAACTGAGTAATTTAGTTAGCTAAGAGTTTTCTATTTTCTTGTAATTTATACTTTATAATGAAGAACAGGGCACTTGAGGTGTTTCTAATACATATGTTAATAGGAGTTCATGAGCAAGAGTGATCACAGTGAATACAATGACACTGGGCAGTACGGAAGCAATCAAAGGTTGACTTATCTGGTTTGTTAATTGCATGAAAATGTTTTCTGGCTTCAAAACTGAAAAGGTGAATGACACAGTAGGTGCTATGTGAATTAATATTTCCAGCAAATAATTGAAGACTGAAAAGCAATTTTCTCTACTAAATTACATATAACAATATCTAACAATTATTTTCTATTGTTTATGTTATGCTGTAATTATAACTTTTCAAGTTTGATTTATAGGGTTGTGCATTCATTAGTGTGCATTTGGTATATTAGTATGCCTTTAAAAAATTAGTGTACAAAAATTACACAGATGTGGGACTGAGAGAGGAGATTATGAGGCTCATTTGCAAAGCACATAGACTTACAAAGATATGTAGGTTACGATCTAGCTTATTTTCGATGGAGAAGGGTGGCCATCTTCCGACACAAATTGGGAGATGGGCGCCCTTTTCCTAAGGGTGGCCAAATCGGTATAATCGAAAGCCAATATTGGCCATCCTCAACTGCTTTCCGTCACAGGGATGGCCAAAGTTCAAGGGGGCGTGTCGGCAGTGTACCGAAGGCGGGACGGGGGCGTGGTTAAGAGATGGCCGTCCTTGGCCGATAATGGAAAAAAAGAAGGACAGCCCTGACAAGCATTTGGCCGATTTTACTTGGTCCCTTTTTGTTCACAACCAAGCCTTTAAAAGGTGCCCAAACTGACCAGATGACCACCAGAGGGAATCAGGGATGACCTCCCACTACTCCCACAGTGGTCACCAACCCCCTCCCACCCTAAAAAATTTTTTTTAATATTTATTCCAGCCTCTATGCCAGCCTCAAATGTCATACCCAGCTCCATCACAGCAGTATGCAGGTCCCTGGAGCAGTTTTAGTGGGTGCAGTGCACTTCAGGCAGGCGGACCCAGGCCCATCCCCCCCTACCTGTTACACTTGTGGTGGTAAATGGGAGCCCTCCAAAACCCACCAGAAACCCACTGTACCCACATGTAGGTGCCCCCTTTACATTTTAAGAGCTATGGTAGTGTTGTACAGTTGTGGGGAGTGGGTTTTGGGGGGGGAGTTGGGGGGCCCAGCACCCAAGGTAAGGGAGCTATGCACCAGGGAGCAATTTGTGAAGTCCACTGCAGTGCCCCCTAGGGTGCCCAGTTGGTGTCCTGGCATGTTAGGGGGACCAGTGCCCTATGAATGCTGGCTCCTCCCATGACCAAATGGCTTGGATTTGGTAATTTCTGAGATGGGCGTCCTCACTTTCCATTATCGCTGAAAACCGGGGACGACCATCTCTAAGGACGACCTAAGGACGACCATCTCTAAGGTCAACCTAAATGTTGAGATTTGGGCGTCCCTGACCGTATTATCGAAGCGAAAGATGGACACCCATCTTGTTTCGATAATATGGGTTTCCCCGCCCCGTCACAGAGCCGTCCTGTGAGGACGGCCCCAGGAAAACTTGGGCGCCCCGTTCGATTATGCCCCTTCACATGCTTAGGCAATTGTGCATGTAAATTCTAACTAATGTCAATCAGTGCTGATAATTGTTTGTTAACATCCAGTTATCAGTGCAGATTAGCTAATTATGCGCATTGTTATGGAATACTCTTTGATTTCCATGTGGAAATCTCGGCACAATATATAGAATCCCTGGGTAAATGTGTACATTCAGAAGTTTTGCCTAAACAGATAGCATTGTTAAATATATGTATAATTTGAAACAAAGAGATCCTTTTACTGAAGCTTAGCACATGCTAACAAACATTAGTGCTTAGGCATAAAATAGGATGTGCAGCATTTAACATGCACTAATGTCTGTTACTGTACGTTAAGCTTTAGTAAAAGGGCCCTTAAGAAAGGTGTTTCAAATTATACATTGATAACACAGTTGAATATTGATCTCTGCATGTCACCATACCTGGAATTTCCTCTTCCAGTTTCCCCATCCCAGCCAGGCTGAGAAACACAAGCTTCATCCTTTTGGGAATCAAACAGATATTTCCTGCATGGCAGTGTGCAGCATCACAGGAGTCATTAGGCTGGTAATGTGGGCTTTATGAACACTCAGCTTTGAAAGTCTACAAAGATTTCTTCTGATCTATTGCGGAATCTTTGGCTAAAGCTGAGACTGATTTTTCTGCTTGTATTTCATGCCAATATCCTTGCTTAATTTCATATTTCTCTCTGTCTGTAACTCTTTGCCAGCATCTTCTCTATCACTGGGGTCTGCTCAGGAAATTTACACTTTGGTAGCTATTCTGAAACTGAGATGGAAACTGGCACAAGCATGAGCAGAATATGTTGCAGGAATAATGTTTCATTTACAATCACGATACAAAACTAATGCAGTCCACATTTGTGATTTGCAGATCTAAGGTATGATAATCTACCTCTTTCTGTGTTATTCTTAGGATATGGAAAATTCAATTCTGTTTCAACTAAAAATAAAGAGATTATATCAATTATGCCTACAGCACTACTGAGAATTTTAACCCATTTACAAAAAAATTATCTGTTGAGATGTTTGCCTAAAGATTCTTCTACCTTGGCGAGCTTTCCTAAACATATAAAAAAACCAATTGTTACAGGGAAAATACTATTTATTCTGGGACAATTATGTATAGCCCAACTCCATACCAAGCTTTTAAAGCTGAAAACAGGCAAGGAAAGAACAGAGTAAAGAGGAAGAAAAAAACATACCCCCCTTGCGCTAGCAGCTGCCATGCGGCAATGCTGACACAGCCCGTTCAAAGTGAATGGGCTGTGTCAGCATTAGCGCACTGGCAGCCGCTAGTGTGGCTAAGTAAACAGGATAAAGCAGTCCCACAATAGTTATGAGATCAGCATGCACTTCCCATGCACTAAAATTAGAATTAATTTGCACCGCTGGGGGCGTGTCAGGGGCGGAGAATAAGTACGTTCTGCACTAATTGATTCGAGCGGCTACATCACCATGCGCTAACCAATTAATGTGTGGTTAGCGTAGGAGCCCTTACCGCCTAGAAAATAGGTGTCGGTAAATGCTCACAGACTAATGGCCACATGCTAATGGGGAAATTAGCACGTGGCCATTAATAGGAATAATGGAAAATGAGGCCATTTTACCACCATGCTAAAAGTGGCCTTAGCGTAGGAAAGGCCTGCACTGGGGTGAACATTGGTATGAGCTTCTCTTCCTCCCCCTCCCCCAAGGTACAGTGGTGGAAATAAGTATTTGATCCCTTGCTGATTTTGTAAGTTTGCCCACTGACAAAGACATGAGCAGCCCATAATTGAAGGGTAGGTTATTGGTAACAGTGAGAGATAGCACATCACAAATTAAATCCGGAAAATCACATTGTGGAAAGTATATGAATTTATTTGCATTCTGCAGAGGGAAATAAGTATTTAATCCCTCTGGCAAACAAGACCTAATACTTGGTGGCAAAACCCTTGTTGGCAAGCACAGCGGTCAGACGTCTTCTGTAGTTGATGATGAGGTTTGCACACATGTCAGGAGGAATTTTGGTCCACTCCTCTTTGCAGATCATCTCTAAATCATTAAGAGTTCTGGGCTGTCGCTTGGCAACTCGCAGCTTCAGCTCCCTCCATAAGTTTTCAATGGGATTAAGGTCTGGTGACTGGCTAGGCCACTCCATGACCCTAATGTGCTTCTTCCTGAGCCACTCCTTTGTTGCCTTGGCTATATGTTTTGGGTCATTGTCGTGCTGGAAGACCCAGCCACGACCCATTTTTAAGGCCCTGGCGGAGGGAAGGAGGTTGTCACTCAGAATTGTACGGTACATGGCCCCATCCATTCTCCCATTGATGCGGTGAAGTAGTCCTGTGCCCTTAGCAGAGAAACACCCCCAAAACATAACATTTCCACCTCCATGCTTGACAGTGGGGACGGTGTTCTTTGGGTCATAGGCAGCATTTCTCTTCCTCCAAACACGGCGAGTTGAGTTCATGCCAAAGAGCTCAATTTTTGTCTCATCTGACCACAGCACCTTCTCCCAATCACTCTCGGCATCATCCAGGTGTTCACTGGCAAACTTCAGACGGGCCGTCACATGTGCCTTCCGGAGCAGGGGGACCTTGCGGGCACTGCAGGATTGCAATCCGTTATGTCGTAATGTGTTACCAATGGTTTTCGTGGTGACAGTGGTCCCAGCTGCCTTGAGATCATTGACAAGTTCCCCCCTTGTAGTTGTAGGCTGATTTCTAACCTTCCTCATGATCAAGGATACCCCACGAGGTGAGATTTTGCGTGGAGCCCCAGATCTTTGTCGATTGACAGTCATTTTGTACTTCTTCCATTTTCTTACTATGGCACCAACAGTTGTCTCCTTCTCGCCCAGCGTCTTACTGATGGTTTTGTAGCCCATTCCAGCCTTGTGCAGGTGTATGATCTTGTCCCTGACATCCTTAGACAGCTCCTTGCTCTTGGCCATTTTGTAGAGGTTAGAGTCTGACTGATTCACTGAGTCTGTGGACAGGTGTCTTCCATACAGGTGACCATTGCCGACAGCTGTCTGTCATGCAGGTAACGAGTTGATTTGGAGCATCTACCTGGTCTGTAGGGACCAGATCTCTTACTGGTTGGTGGGGGATCAAATACTTATTTCCCTCTGCAGAATGCAAATAAATTCATATACTTTCCACAATGTGATTTTCCGGATTTAATTTGTGATGTGCTATCTCTCACTGTTACCAATAACCTACCCTTCAATTATGGGCTGCTCATGTCTTTGTCAGTGGGCAAACTTACAAAATCAGCAAGGGATCAAATACTTATTTCCACCACTGTACATGCCCATCTTCTTCTTCCTCCTCCTCCTCTATTTCCCAGGGACCATAGGGCCTTACTGATTGACATGGGTTGTTATTCTTCCTCTCTCTGCTATCAAACCCCTGCTCCCATCTTGGTCTTGGGATTTTCGGTGAAGAAGGGCTTTCATTTTTTTTTCCTGCTTTTGAAGTGGAACTCAGTGTCCCCTTCATAGTTACTCACCTATCAACAGCATTTAAGGTTAGATCTCTGACCAAAGACTTTTATCATCAATAAGGACATTGGTATATTCTTAATATATTTTTATAATTAATTTTCATCAGATTGCTTCAGTACCAACAAGACAAACATATGTGTATACCTTACCTTGATTTGTACCTGCCTTATTCAGGGCACAGACCGTACAAGTCTGCCCAGCAGTACTTCCCGCCTCCCAACCACCAGTCCCGCCTCCCATCACCGGCTCTGGCACAGACCGTATAAGTCTGCCCTCCACTATTCTCGCCTCCCAACCACCAACCCCTCTTCCCCCCACCTGCTCCGCCACCCAATTTCGGCTAAGCTTCTGAGGATCCATTCCTTCTGCACAGGATTCCTTAATGCATATCCCACGCATGTTTGAATTCCGTTACCGTTTTCATCTCCACCACCTCCCGCGGGAGGGCATTCCAAGCATCCACCACCCTCTCCGTGAAAAAATACTTCCTGACATCTTTCCTGAGGCTGCCCCCCTTCAATCTCATTTCATGTTCTCTCGTTCTACTGCCTTCCCATCTCCGGAAAAGATTTGTTTGCGGATTAATACCTTTCAAATATTTGAACGTCTGTATCATATCACCCCTGTTCCTCCTTTCCTCCAGGGTATACATGTTCAGGTCAGCAAGTCTCTCTTCATATGTCTTGGAACGCAAATCCCGTACCAAAGCATCCCCACTTTTCTATCATTTTTCTTCCCCTCTCGTCATTTAGCATCTCCTGCCTTTCTCTCCACGCACTCCCCGTTCTCCTTCCCCTTGTATCTTCTCCTGATGAGCAACAGTGGCAGCAAAACAACAGAAAGCAAGCACAGAGCCACAGCCTTCAGGCATGCACTGTCGACTCTGCCGGCCCTCTGCCCCGGAATGGGAGGTTGACATCAGCAGGACTGTCAGCGCATGCTTGAAGGGTGCAGCTCCTCGCTTGCTTTCTGTTGTTTTGCTACTGCTGCTGCTCATGGGGAGAGGCAGCAATGGTGGTGAGGTGGTGGCAGTCTGTCTCAGCACCAGCAGGAGTATTTCTCACTTTGGCAGGAGTGTGGGAGATGACCCGCCAAAGCAGGAGTCTCCCACTCAATGGGGAAGACTTGGCAGGTTTGGACAATTACATAATATTACTTCAGCATTCTGTCTAGCAAGCTTCTACCTCTCCCTTCAGGGGTCTGAGAACTAACTGCTCCCTCAGTCCACCTCTTGTTTTTCTTTTTGTAATCCCCTGGTATTACAAATTTGGGAATTTCCTCAGGGGATTGCTAGACCTGCTTTAGAACTCTCCAGATTCACTGGGTGAGGAGGGGGGGGGGGAGAACAGTGGGAAATGTTTCTGGTTGTTGAATGACAGAGGATGTCATTGAGGGTGGTGTTAGGAGTTAATAAAACTATTGTCTTACTGAGCACATGGTCTTTGGTTGCCTTCACCCCCGCCATCCATAGTTGGGGACCCGTGAGCAGAGGGGGTGTCCTGGATAGGCCCAATAACCTAAGGCTGAATAAAGAGAAAGTTTTTGCCGATAACAGCATTAACTTTGAGGAGTGCTTCAGGTGGGTAGAAAAGGGTTAACCCAACCCAGGAGCAGAACAGGGGATCCAGAGGCAGAAACATCCGGAGGAAAAGGACAGGCAGGGAAGTCCAATCCTTAGTGAGTGGGACACAAGAGCAGCAGGCACAACCTTGGATTGTTCTGCCAGAAAGGGATGGGTATTGAAGGACTGGTGGATACTATCAAGTATATAAATACCCTAGGATTTATAGAGAGACTATTAACTTTCACCAAAAGTCTTGGATTGGCACAAAACCTCTTTTAGCAAGTTGAACTGTTTTGATATCAAGTGAACTGTATATTACAAGAAAAGTATTAAGATGAATTATCTGCTTGTTGTAGCATTCCAGTAAAGCTGAGTTTGCATTTCATACAAAACCTGGAGTAGAGCGTTTTTCTTTGAAGAGAGAGTGAAGTCATTTTACTCACAGATTGATAGAGAAAGTACACTAAATAAAAGTGAGGCTTAAAACCCTACGGCCTACCGGAATTATTCCGGCCCCGGCCTGCGCCCAGCTCAGAGAAATAAAACTTTTGTTTGTGGCTCTGGTTTAGGTTCCTGACCCAAAGAGCTAGCTGGTGCCCAGAACTTTGTGGTGAGACCAGGATTACATTCTGTGCCAACTTTTTCTCTCTGCAAAGTTTGACTTTCCTTGAGTTCACTGGGAGGTTCTCTAACTAGTTCCAGGGGCTTGATTGTCTGCTGTGAGCTCACTTCCTTTAAGTTCAGTATTCCCTGGAACTACATCTCCCAAAATTCCAATGGCATTTCCATCTCTCAGAGTTGACCTGTGCTCAATGGAGCTCTCTCTAGCATCAGACCGATATGAACATTGTGGTAAGTATTCCAGCTTACCCAAACCTACATCTAAAGCCATTTGCATGTAGAAATTCTAAAGTGAATTATTTTTAGAAAATGGCATGTTCATTCAAGGCACCAAATATACAGGCTTCATAGTGGCACTACACATAGGGTTACCATATGGCTCCAGAAAAAGGAGGACATATTGATCCAGTCTGGGTTTTGCTTCCATTGAAAGCAATGGAAGTAAAACCCAGACTGGCTCAATCTGTCCTCTTTTTTTTTGGAGCTATATGGTAACCCCAAACTACACATATCTTGGAAAAGGCTTCAAATTCACCAAGGCTTTTCTAAAATACTATGAGAGCAATATTCAGCCGCAGAGGACAGTAGATATTGAAACTGGAGCCATACTTGGATTCTGGTGCTGGATATCCCAGTATTCACACTTATCCAAGTCCCAGCAATGTGTCTTTTTAGGATAGGCTGTATTGAGGTGCCTTCTCCACCTTGAGTTCACTGCACCATATACCTGGTGCATGTTCAAGTGTACAGCACTGCGTACATCTAGTAGCGCTAAAGAAATGATAAGTAGTGGAAGTAGTAGTTCTCTACCTCCAAATGTTGACATCTTGTTATAAAATAACCCCTGTACTATTTGATCACTATTCCACTATCTCTTCCTTATCCCATGCCCTTATGAAGTTTGTTATCATTTTAACTGCAACTACTCATTTTGAGAAGGAGCTTAATGCATCTACTATTGTTTCCTGGAAAATATTGTCTGATGTTGATCCTGCGTCACCCTTCATTTATCAAGTTATTTCAAAATAGTTTTAGACTATCTTGCAGGTGCAGCCCTTTTTCAAGAATGTCTCTTTGATGAAAAAGGTTTAAGTTCTGTGCATCATTAATACTGTACATTTCAGCTATTTAAATATTTTATCAACTTCCCCCTGTATTTTCTCTCCTGTAGAGGATATATATTTAAATATTAAAGTTTCATTTCATCAGTCTTTTGGGGTAGACCAGTTTTCATTTTGATAGTTCTTCTCAAGAGGATCTCTAATCTGTCTATAACGTGTCCAGAACTACAGTCTCAAGACCTGGATTCAAAACTTCATGTGAGAATGCAGATCAATATTAAGTGATTTAACCAGCTGGAAATGGCTTCTGTCTGGTTAAATTGCTTGCTTGGGGCTAACCAGTCATTTTTAGTGACAACTGGTTAGTGCAATTGAAAATCTTGGTTAGCACCTATCTCAAAACTGGCTATTTTGGTGGTGTTCTGGGGGCAGAATTTTTCCCACGCGCCAGGGCCCTTTTTACATAAGTATTGCCATACTGGAACAGACCAAAGGTCCATCAAGCTCAGTATCCTGTTTCCAGCAGTGCCCAATGCAAATCCCAAAAAAGTACATTTTATGCTGCTTATCCTAGAAATAAGAAGTGGATTTTTCCAAAGTCCAATTTAATAATGGTCTATGGACTTTTCCTTTAGGAAGCTAGCCAAACCTTTTTTAAACCCTGCTAATCTAACTGCTTTTGCTACATTCTCTGGCAATGAATTTCAGAGTATAATTACACATGAGTGAAGAAAAATTCTCTCTGATTTGTTTTAAATTTACTACTTGTGTAGCTTCATTGCGTGCCCCCTAGTAGAGAATGACACGGGGACCCACGGTAACTGTGCAGATAGGAATGGGGAAAGAACCCGCGGGTACAGGGCAAGGACAAATCCCACAGGGACAGGGTGGGAATGGGAACAGATCCCCCGGGGATTGGGGACAAAGCCCGTGAGGATGGGAACAAACTTTGTCCCTGTGTCACTTTCTACTTTGAAGCCTGTTAATGAACTAGACTGTTACTTACGTTTGATTGATGGAGACGACAATATTTTAATTTTTTTGGGAAAAACAAGCAAACATGCTGGCCACAGCTAGCAAAATTTGCATGGGGGATCCTGTACATCCTGCTACCAGCACATCTTCTAAGAACAAATCTTCTATTGCAGGAGAGAATGTGGAAGACTGGAGAGCTAGACTGAATCCTTAGATTTTTGATGACTTATTCATCCACAGATATAAAAAATCATAACAGTGCTTTATTAGAGCATATTTCTTCCCTCTAGGCTATACAGAATGGGTTGTATTTTGTACCCCTGGACATTTGAACAGGGTGGATTAGGATTCCTTGGGGTAGTAGAAGTCAGCTGTTGTTGGGGAAGGAAGAATAGAGGGTGGTGGTGGGAAGGTTATTAAAGTTTCTCATTGTTATTATTGTTTTCTATTTGTAATTTATACATAGCAGTTGCACAGCATATTGTTCCATTTTATACTTTAATAAAAAGAATTAAATATAAAATCATAAGTGTTTGAGGCTTCTGCAGATAAGAACAGAGCCCACGGGGATGGGGACAGAACCTGCGGGGATGGGGTGGGGATGGGGACAGAACCTGTGGGGATGGGGGGAGGATGGAGATGGAGACGGGGCCTGCGGGCATGGAGATAGAACCCACAGAGATGGGTCAGGAACAGGGACAAATTTTATCCCTGTGTCATTCTCTGCCCCCTAGTTCTAGTATTTTTGGAAAGAGTAAACAAGCGATTCACATCTACTTGTTCCTCTCCACTCATTATTTTATAGACCTCTATTATATCTCCCCTCAGCCAGTGGCATACCAAGGGGGGGGGGGGGGGGCGGTGGGGGCAGTCCGCCCCGGGTGCACGCCGGTCAGCTTTGTTCATTTCCATGCTCCCTCTGTCCCAGAACAGGAAGTAACCTGTTCCGGGGCAGAGGGAGCATGGAAACGAACGAAGCTGACCGGCGCGTGGCACCCCCCCCCCCCCAGCGGCGTGCACCTGGGGGGGGGTTCTTTCACAAGGGGGGGGTCGCTGCACCTGGGGTGCGGGGCGCATCGGCGATCCACCCCGGGTGTCAGCCCCCCTAGGAACGCCACTGCCCTCAGCCATCTTTTCTCCAAGCTGAAGAGCCCTAACCGCTTTAGCCTTTTCTCATAGGGAAGTTATCCCATCCCCTTTATCATTTTCATCACTCTTCTCTGTACCTTTTCTAATTCCACTATATCTTTTTTGAGATGCGGTGACCAGAATTGAACACAATATTCAAGGTGCGGTCACACCCTGGAGTGATACAAAGGTTTTATAACATCCTCATTTTTGTTTTCCATTCCTTTCCTAATAATACCTAACATTCTATTTGCTTTCTTAGCTGCCACCACTCATTGAGCAGAGGGTTTCAACGTATCATCAACGATGATGCCAGATCCCTTTCCTGGTTGATGACTCCTAATGTGGAACCTTGCATTGCATAGCTAAAGTTCAGGTTCCTATTTCCCACATGCATCACTTTGCACTTGCTCACATTAATACCTATGTTTACTAAGGTGCACTATGGGCATGTTAGCATGTTTAATGTGCGTAAATGGTTTACGCGCATTAAATGCTAAAACACCCATAGAAATGTATAGACGCTTTAGCGTTTAACATGCCTTAAATTTAAGGGCACTTTAGAAATGATAACACACCTTAGTAAACATACCCCTAAACGTCATCTGTCATTTAGATGCCCATTGAGGTGGCGGTAAGGGCTCCCGCGGTAACCTGGCGGTAACTGGTCATCGATTACTACCTGGTTACTGCTGCGCTAACCATTTCTGAGGGTTTTTTTCCACGGAAATGGCACGCGGTCAACCCAGAACTACCTCCGGTGGTCACATTGAGCCGGTGGCAGTCCTGGAATAGGGAGCCCGCGTTGGGCTTACTGTCGCTCTGTAAATGGGCCCCTCAATTTGCTAACTGGGTAAGCAAGTGGATAAATTTAGAACAGCAAAAAGGCTGTCCTAACTTTATTCACCAGTCTGAATATTGGTTAGTGCTTGGGTTACTTTTGGGTAGTCAAACATACCTGGATATTCAAAGTTGGTACCCAAACATGGTTTGGTACTGGATATCCAGAGTTATTTCAGCCTGCAGCTGTCAGGGGCTTAAAAATCACTGATCTCTGTGAGCTGAATGTTGGTCGTCTTCTATCAAAGGTGGCAGCTGTGTGGTAGAGAGCAGAGGAGGGATTCTATGGCATCATAAATCAGTAGAGTCTGCATTTCGAGCTGAGTGCATATGTTAGATATAGGGTTGCATACATCTTATTAGTATTCCACAACAGCTGAAGCCATACGTCTCTGCATGTGTTTACTAATCATGAAAGGAATATTTAGAACCATTTGTACAGATCACATGATTAGATGATTTGCCTCATTTTAATTGTAATGTATTGCATGTTTTGTCTATGATCACTATTTATGTTCAGCTGTGCTCTGCCGATAACTGTACTGGATGAGATGATTATAAATGTTTTAACTAACTAAACAAATTAATAATGCATGCATTAGCAATGCTTTGTGCATTTTATTAAAGGCTGTGAAGCCATTAGTGAATTGTAAGCTAAAAGCAGCACTTTATGCTAAGTAATGTATCGACTTTAAAGGTGCACTTATGTTTTTGTGTTAATGGCAGTGTTAATGCTGCTGTGTTAGTAACGCAAAGTGCACAATGTTTAAATGAACTGATTTGCACATTTTAAATCTCTCATTTAATAAGAACATAAGCGTTGTCATACTGGGATGGATCGAAGGTCCATCAAGCCTATTATCCTGTTTCTAACAGTGGCCAATCCAGGCCACAAGTACCTGGCAAGATCCCAAAAGAGTAAAGCAGATTTTATGCTGCCTTATCCTATAAATATACAACCAATAAATGGTAGAATAAAGTTCAAATAGTGCCAAATGGTCACAAGGTTGATGTGTTTTGGGGAAGTCTCATACAGTCACAAAGGCAAATAATTTATCACCAATCTGGTGTGCCTGATCAATGTGACAATTATAATCATAGACAGCACCCTATGATTATAATTGTCACATTGATCAGACACAATTATTTGCCTTTGTGACTGTATGAGACTTCCCCAAAACACATCAACCTTGTGACCATTTGGCACTATTTGAATTTTATTCTACCATTTATTGGTTGTATATGGTGTATATCTTTGGTAGATTACCGCCACCACAATTTTGACAATGTATCCTATAAATAAGCAGTGGATTTTCCCAAGTCCATCTTAATAATGGCTTATGGAAAAAAAAAAAAATTTTTTTTTTGGGGGGGGGGGGGGGGAAATTATCCAAACTTTTTTTAAACCCCACTAAGCTATATGTTATTTAAAGCATGGATCTAGATTAATATTGAAAAGTAGGGGTGTGCAGCCTGAAATATTTTGTTTTGTAGTGTTTTCCATGTTGTTTATAGGAATTTTCTTTATGCTCAGGTTTTTGTTTTTTATTATTTTATTATTATGTTTCATCATGGGAGCAATATCATTAAGAGTATGCACTGTTTTTTGAAAAGCTCACACTCTTTCCTGATAGTGCATGCACTCGTGCATTATTCACACGTGCACAGTGATTCACACATAGGGAAGAAGTGTTCACTCTTTCCAAAGGCATATGCCCTCTTTTCACTCAAAAGATTGTGCACTATTAATGCCAGATGGGAAAAACCCAACATTTTGTGAATAATAAACATTAACAGGTCAATATTTAGCAGGCAGCAGTGAGTATTTTGCTGCCATCTGCCAAAGTTATTCCTGGATATTCAATGCCAGGCCCTGCCTGGGCTTTGGCTTTGAATATTTGTTTGTTTGTTTATTTTTTAGCTGGCTCGCACATAACCCATTAAGTCAATATTTGGAACTTAAGGAGGTGGAGGTGTGGCCTAGTGGTTAGGGTGGTGGACTTTGGTTCTGAGGAACTGAGTTCGATTCCCAGCACAGGCAGCTCCTTGTGACTCTGGGCAAGTCACTTAACCCTCCATTGCCTGCCGCATTGAGCCTACCATGAGTGGGAAAGCACAGGGTACAAATGTAAAAAAAAAAAAAAACAGCCATAGTCTAGCACTTAAAGATAAGACTTTGATTTCTGTGGTCACATTTATGCACTAAACCTGGCTGGTTAAGTTCTGAATATTGGAATTTAAGCAGCTAAATGCTGACTGTGCCCCCAGAATGCCCCAACATAGCGGGTTTTCACGTAGGCGCTAACTGGTCATTTCCGCAAAGATAACCAATTAAGTGCTACTGAAAATGACTGGATAGCTGCAAACAAGTGATGTAACTGGTCAGTGGCTGTTTCTGGCCAGTTAAATCATTTTTAATATTGACCAGGTGATGACATGGAAAATGTCATTTCATATGAATGCACATCCCTATGGAGAAGGGGTTTTAATATGAATATAAACCCATTATTGTCACCCATTAATGCCGGATGAACACTTTTAACACACGTTTGGCTAGATTCAGTAAATGGCGCATAAAAATTGGCGCAAAAAAAAACAGCACTCAATGCTGTTCTATAAGGGCCACTCAAAGATGAGCGGCCATTATGGAATAGTATTGAGTGCCGATTTCAGCGCATGAATCTTGATGCCAGGACTTGCGCCTCCTGAAACCACATGTAATTCCTGGTGCCCAATGTGGGCACACATCCCCAACATTCTATAAATTTGATGAACACTTCTGACCCGCCCATGCACCTCCCATGACCACATCCCCTTTGGGTTAAGCACTATGGGATTTAGGTGCACTTTTTTTAAAAAAATAACACATAGCAAGATGCGTACACAAATTGAAATTGGTGCCAATTAGCATCCAATTGGCACTAATTGGCTCATTAGCCAATTTAGTTGGGCGCATATCTTGGATTAGCGCTCAGTTTTTGCTCTCAGTTATAAGCAGGTCTCTAAGTCTAAAAATGTATGTATAGTGCTCTTTATTTGAGGGTAAGTAGCAGTAGGATAATAGACCTCTTAAGTGAAAATACTAGTTTTAGGTCAGCATTGTGGAGCAAGGATTAAAGAAGTCATTTTAGAACAGCTGTATGGCATCTACACACATACCTCTGGATTCTATATATCATGCCTAGTGTTCCTTGCCAAAATCCAAGTGTATTCTATAACAACGTGTGCAACTTAATTGGCCTAACAAGCATTAATGAGCACTAATAATTAGAATTTACATGCACAACTCGCCAAGTCTGTTCTGTAATGCAGATGTCTAAATTTAATGTGCACAACCAAAAAGGGGCATGGCTTTGGGCAGGGAAATGGATGTCTCGTGGGAGTTCCAAAATTTACACGCACTCTTATAGAATATGCCCCTCTGTGCCTAACTCTACATGCCGGTATTTACACCACATTTCCCTTGGTGTAAATGGATGTGCATAGTTTTAAGTGCTGTGATATCGACTATGTGTATTCTATATACTGTGCTTAAATCTAGGTGCCACTTATAGATTACATTTAGGTGGAAATTTATTCTGCGCAGAGTTTTCAGGTGCCATATACAGAATCTGGTCTATAATGACATTTACTCATGTAGATGCCATAGGATGAGTACATTCTAAGAAGGGGTGTTCTGATAAACCCACATTCCCAATTTTGCATAGAAATACACATATAGGGGGAGATTCTACATATGACGCCTAAAAAATCCGCACAAAAAAATTCCAACTAATCATCAAACATATAAATTGCGAGTGACCGTACTCACCCGCAAATGCACAGTACAGACTTTCCCTCTCTGTCCCGCCCCCGCGTCAATACGTGATGACGGGGGCGGGACAGAGAGGGAAACTGCGCAAAGGGGAGGGAACCACCAAGGTCACTACCGCTCCCCCCCCCAACCGGAGTCACCACCGCTGCCGCCCCCCTCCACCCGGCCTGGGCCCTCTCTTCGCAATTCAACTTACAGCACCGAAAATGCAGCAGGCATATCAGCTGAGCTGCCGTCGGCGTTCCTTCCCTGCCTCTGTCCCGCCCTCGCCGACGTTACGTCACATGAGGGCGGGACACAGGCAGAGATGGAAGGCCGACGGCAGCTCAGCTGATCTGCCTGCTGCGTTTTCGGCGCTGTAAGTTGAATTGCGAAGAGAGGGCCCGGGCCGGCGACTCTGGGGGGGGGGGCGGCGGTGGCGGCGATGACGACCTGGCGAGGAGGGTAGCTGGAAATCTCGCCTGTTTTAACGGGCATAACGGCTAGTATTCTATAAACGGTGCCTAGATTTAGGTGCGGTATATAGAATATGCTTTGTTGATATTACAGCACCTAAAACTACGCATCTCCATTTACACCAGCTAAAACATGGCATAAATCCAAGCGCATAGATTTATGCGCACTGGACCATATTCGATAATTACATGTGTAAATTTCAGAACACCTAGAAAACACCCATTTCCCCACCCATAGCCATACCACTTTTACCCTGCACATATTAAAATTTAGGCACAGTGCTTTACAGTATATTCTTAGGAAGTTGTGTGCATAAATTCTAATTAATGCTAATTAGTGCTCATTATTGCTTAAGTGCTGTTAACAATGCTGATTGGCTTGTTAAGCCAATTAACTTGTGTGTGCTATTACAGAATACGCTTGGGTTTTGGTGCAGATCTCTAGGCGCGCTATATAGAATCCAGGGGATACTGTTTAACCTCCTGTTGGCTTTTGATCCTCTTCCAAGGCATGCATAAGTGCTCATCTCAGACAGAAATGTAGAAGAGTGATTGAGGGGACAATTGTATCTAACCTTTTCTATTTAAAATGTCCTTAACATTTTGAAACATTAATGGCAATACTATAAATTAGTGCGCCTCATTTTAGGTGCCACAAAGGAGCAGCAATTCTATGCTGGCTTAAGGATGTGCCAAAAGTTAAGCATGCCTACTTATGAAAAGTCAATGCCTGGCATAAGGAAGAGTGCCTGAGTGTGCCATGCAATGTGCACAAGTGATGGTATTCTATAAATTACAGACATTGCTTGGCAACACACTCGTGACACACTCATGCTTACCCATGTGTTTGCCCCCATGTCAATCGCATGCAAACAGACTTAGGCACAGGGGCGGCCCAACCATTAGGCCACCTGAGGCAGGGGGCTCAAGCAGCACTCTTTCAGGAGCGGCATCTACCCCTTCCTTCCTCTACCCCGTTCCCTGAGTTTACCTTCTTTCTTCATGTTCCAAAAGCCGGCGGTGGCAGGCACGCTTTCCATATGTTGCCCTGCCGAGGCACCAGCCTCTTTTCTTTACTGCGGCCGCCTCTCTGATGTTTCCTCAGAGGCGGCCACAGTAGAGAAGAGGCCGGTGCCAATGGCAGGGTAGCATATGGGAATCGCTGCTACTGCAGCCTTTACAAAAATGGGAAAAGAAGGTAAACTTTGGGAAGAGGATGGAGGAAGCAAGGAGGGAGATGCCAGAACTTGCCTGGGGGGGGGGGGGGGGGGGGGGGGGAGGTGGCATCTCAGCCCTGCTTCAGGCAGAATCTTGCCTTGGGTCACCCCTGCTTAGCCACACTGGGCCTGATATTCAAAGTGTTTTGATGAGGCAAGAGAGGCTCCTGCCTGGTTAAATCACTTCTGACCACCTAAGTGCCAATATTCAGCTGTGCAGCTGAACATCGGTACAGACCTCCCCTGCACTGCACACATACCCCATGACCCCAATCTCCCCCCCTTCCACCCTTCAAGTATTCTAAGGTGGCCCTAGGCTTCCCCAGGCCTACTTTTGAAAATCTGGTGGCTCAGTGGGGTCTTATAGGTAGGGTCGATGCCCAGTCTATTGTAAAATGACTGCTACAACCTCTAGCTTATACATTGGTCACGTAAAAGTACACTTCTTGTAAACACACCTAATTTTACTCACATATACCATAATGTAATTTTCTGAAAGCCATGGAAAAACTTTTATAAAATTACCACTTATGTAGGCTGTATTAAAATGTAGTGGCATTAACACTGGATAGTACTGCAACATTATTATAAAGTAAGGATTTTATAGCATTTTATTTTAATAGCATTAGCACTTTGGGTGAAAATTAGTGTTGCCTTGTTAGCAGGACTAACACAAACATTGAGACTTTAATATATGGATGATTTCTAGGGCACATGTTTAATTTAAATTTTCGCAGTAACTGTCATTAGCACATAAACCCCTAAGTTGCTTGTTGTCAGTATGAGTCTACGGCTGCAACTATTATGTCTCTATTAATGTACATGGCTCACTCTGGTGCAATTAGAGTCAATAAATGGGTTATATCTTTACACAAACGATTATTTTTTTTTCTAAGTTGGATTTTTCTCTGATATCGTTTCCACTGTTGTTACCTTGAAAAGCAAACTTGGCAGTGTTAATTTACTTACACATGAATTTTCAAGGGAAAATCACAAAAACTCTTTTTACGTTGGTGCAATGCATCAGGATCTCATGACAGTGTTATTAGTACAAAAAATATCACAAGAGAAGTAAATAAATCAGTTATGAGATTTCTGGAAATTCCAGGGATTACAATTAACCATCATTAGCAGTCCATATTAGCCTGCATTCTCCGAGCTGTCTGAAATGCATATTTATTGAGCTCAATCAGGTCGGGTTTCAAAAATTCTCATGTGGTTGGCAGCGGGTCCTTAGCTGAAAAGAGCATCGGCAGTCAGCACTTAACCTTTGGCTTTATTAATTGTTATGGGGGCAATTCACTACAGGTCATCTAAAGCAGGGGCGTAGGCAGACAACAGATTTTGGGTGGGCCTAGACAAGAAGTGGGTGGGCACCAAGTGTTCTCCCCTTCACCCACCACCAAAAAAAAAATCTCAGCTGGCGGGAAAACGCTTCATTCCTCCTTAGCAGTCTGCAGCAGGCCCGCGCTGAAAACTGAGCATGCGCAGGTGCTGGTATTCTGGAGAATAGAGTTTTCATTACCATCAGAGGGAAGTCTTCTGCTGGCGGAGCTTAGGAACTCCACCTACTACCGCTAATACGTGTGCTGCTGTTGGGTGGGCCTGAGCCCTAATTGAGTGGGACCCGGCCCACCTGTGGCTACGCCACTGACCTAAAGTTAGGTGTCGGGATGCTGTATGCTAAGTGCAAATTCTGTCTGTAATTGCATGCATATTTGCTGTCATAGAATACTAGTGTAAGTCAGCATTTACATGCAAATGTCTAGGTACAGCTACTTACGCCATGCCAATGGCTGGAGTAAATGTCCACGACTAAATGTTACAGTTGCATGTGTATATGTTGATATTCTATAGTCTTAGGGGCCCTTTTACTAAGCTGCGGTAAAAGGAGCCCTACACTAGCGGAAGCAATCGTTTTTGCCATGCGCTGAGGCCCTTTTTACTGCAGTGGATAAAAAGCCCCAAAAAAGAAATGGCCATGCAATAAGTTTGCACTTACCGTATGGCCATTTCTGGGGGAGCACTTACCACCACCCATTGAGTTGGTGTTATGGGATCCCTCGCTAACCCGGCGGTAACTGGGCAGTGCTCGGAGCTGCCCGATTACCGCCAGATAACTCCCTATGGTAATATTTTTCTAGAATTTCCAGTTGCACCAGAAATGCTGCACACTGGGGGGTGGAACTACTGCCGGAGGCCATGTTAAACTTGCAGTAGTTCCAATTTGCCGTGCGGCAAGCCCGTTATCACACAGCATCGCCTTAGTAAAAGGGCTCCTTAGCGCACAAGTGCTGGGCTTGCCCTGACCTGCCCATGACCCTCCCATGTCCATACCCCCTTGCAATTACAAGCTTTAGAATTTGTATGCTAAAGTTATAGAATACCAGTTAGTGCAGTTACACGCATGACTGCAAATTAATGCCATTTAGCATCAATTAATTCTGATTGTTACCAATAATTGGTTCTTAGTGCCAATTAGTAGCTAATTTGTCAATTAAGTTACAAATGTTACTGTAGGTATTCTATAACCTGCAATTTTGTATACTATTCCCCAGATTCTATATATTGCAGACAAATTTCCGCATCCAACTTTGTGCACACATTGGAGAAGTGCATGCAAATAAATTGACTAATGAGCTTGGAAACATCAATAATTGGGTTCTAACAGCCAATTATTGATGTGAGTCAGCAGTCTTAAAAATTTGCATGCACATCTCGTTGCCCGCTGTTCTATAAAGCACGGTGCTTAACTTCAGTCGCATGTATCTGAAAAGGGGGTGGGTTTGGGGCTTTCCAATTAGTTGCACACAGATTTACATAATTTGGCTAAACGTACACCTGCTTTTTGCAGGCATAAGTACAGCACCCAAACGTTAGACAGCAGATCCACACCGAATGCTATTCTATAAAGGACACACCTCCTTTGTAAAACAGCGCTTAGGGCCAGATTCTATAAATGGTGCCTGAAATCTCTTTGTGGAATAACTTTCTGCCTAAGTGTATTCTATAAGCAGCACCTAGATTTAGGTGTGGTATATAGAATACGCTTAGGTGCTATCACAGTGCTTAAAACTATGCACATCCATTTACGCCAAAGGAAATGTGGCATAAATACCAGCACTTAGATTTAGGAGCACAGTGGCATATTCTATAACAGTGCCCATGAAATGCCCATTTCTCCACCCATAAACATGTCCTTTTTGGCTGCGCGCATTAGAATTTAGATGCTTTGTGTTACAGAATATGCTTAGCAAGTTGTGCGCATATATTCTAATGCCAATTAGTGCTCATTATTGCTCGTTAAAACCTGTTATGAATGCTGATTAGCTTGTTAAGCCATTCACGTTATGCGTGTTGTTATAGAATACACTTGAATTTTGGCGCGGAACACTAGGCATGATATATAAAATCCAGGGGTTAATGTTCAATTTTTGGCACCACATTTTCAGCGCCATTTATTGAATTCCTTCCTAAATATAAAATTATAGAATAAGGGGCTATTTGATCAAAACATACACAGGTTAATTTAGGCGAGATTTTGGTATAGGGCTTAACATTAAACTGACAGTGGCGAAATTCATTCATTCTCTGTATAACTAATACATTCAAGTTTGAATGCATGAAAACTAGCCTGAAAAATGTATATTCTGCTATGATTTTGTAGCATTAATTTTCAGCTTTTGCAAGCTGATCACATTTTTATAGCAACTAAATTTAATTCAGCAAGCATATACATTATTCTGAATTCAGTCAATCTGCATATTACTTAGTTAAATAAAAATCATGCTCAAGCCTGACATTTAAGGGTTGTTTACCTCTTCTGTCACTATAAATACCATACATTTGCTTATTTGAAAAGTCACTTGCATACAAAATGAAATGAATATCAGGTTTGCAGGAAGAAAAAGATTATAGTCAATCACATTTTTCCATGTGATTTTAATATCATTGTGATGGAATAATAATTAAAGTAATTCAGTAACTGGTAAAAATGTTATGCAGTAATTTATTAATCTCTCAGAGTTCCTGAAAGTAAGATAATGTATAAAAATATATATATTTCCAAATATCCTTACTCAGTGTAATTCCATAGGAGGAGGAGTAGCCTAGTGGTTAGTGCAGTGGACCTTGATTCTGGGGAATTGAGTTCAATTCCCACTGCAGCTCCTTGTGACTCTGGGCAAGTCACTTAACCCTCCATTGCCCTGGTACAAAATAAGTACCTGAATATATGTAAACCACTTTGAATGTAGTTGCAAAAACCTCAGAAAGGCAGTATATTAAGTCCCAGTTCCCTTCCCTTTAAATTTTACTCTTGCTGCCAAAAATACAATTGAAAGGATTATCACTAAATAAATATAAGAAGATTCTAATATCATCTGGATATGCAATCTTAATTTTTTGCACAGCATTCAAACAATTTTATCACTGGTCCTCAATAAAAGTCTCTTATATTTTTAATTATTTTAATCAATGTTGCTACCATTAAGATGGGTTATTTTACCACTAACTCGTGGTATTTAAGCACAGGTCTCATTTTATGCGATGAGGCCTAGTAACTAAGAAACCAGGTTAACAGTAAAATAATCTGACAAAGTAGCCCATGTTGATAACTTCCCCCTAAAAATCTTAATCATAATGCCTCTATATCGCTCCATGGTATGACCGCATCTTGAATACTATGTACAATTCTCACTGCATCTCAAGAAAGATATAGCTGAATTATAAAAGGTACACAGAAGGGCAACCAACATGATAAAGGTAAAGGGGCTGAAATAGCTCACTTATGAGGAAAGTCTAAAGAGGTTGGCTCTCTTCAACTTGGAGAAGAAATAGCTGGGGGGGGGGGGGGGTATGATAGAGGTCTATAAAATCATGAGTACAGTGGAATGGGTTAGTTTACTTTTTGTTTAGTTTATTAAGCTTTTTAATATAACGCTATTCCATCCTAATGGACGAAGGATAGAAAATGCAAAAAAAAAAAAAAAAGCAGAAACTTCAGCTCATATGATCAACTCAGATTATCTTCCAGAAATACCTTGTCAAGCAACAGAGTAGCCAACCCAGTTGCTTGACAACTTGAATCGAGGCCTAGAGAGTCATTCCATCCTCTTTATGCTGTAGTATCAAATCAGATTACCTTATGACTGGAAGCGATAGTGATTTTTTACTTGAAATGCAGAGGGCGATTGGTGGAAAAAGGAGCTAGAAGGTCTGCTAGATATACAGAAGTAACTGTAAAAAAAGGATATATATACCAAAAGCATGATTTTAAGTTGGACTGTAATATTAACAGGCAGCCAAGAAATCTTGTAAGAAGTGGCATAATGTTTTCATATCTACTTACATTGAAGAGTAAACGTGCGGCAGTGTTCTGGACTCATTACAAGCAGCGAAATGAAATATGGTTAATGCCACAGTAAAAAAAAATCCAACAAAATAACCAAAAATAGGGAATACTCAACTAAGTAAAACACAAAAATCCCCTTTGTGGAGGAATGGCAGGGGATGTACACATTGGAAATAAAAAATTCCTCAAAGAATAATTGTGAAAAGGTAATGGTTGCTTTCAGTTATCTAAGCCATGGTGGCCCCACACTTCAAGCTTCTTAGGCAAACAAGAACTATGAGCCTTTTGTATAGGGTTCTATGCCGAGATACATCCCCGAGCAAACCAAAATCTTAAAAGAAATCACCAAATATAAAGTGTATACATCCACTGCCAATCAAAAACACAGGTGTCCCCTGCAAATAAGTAAAGTGCATAGAATAAACTTTCTTGTGAAAAAAAAATGTATTTCAAAATTCTTGTGCCAAATAGCCCAACACTGGCTCTACAGAGCTCCATTTCGCAATCTTCATCAGGAGCCCCGGTCTTGAAGAGCTGATACAAACAGCATTCAAAGCAAACACGCCATCCAAAATGGCGACTGGATCAGGGGAATCCCAACTCAATTTCCTTGGGATCAGTGGATCAATCTTTCTGCTGCAGTATGCAGTGCTGCCGGTTGCATCACCGGTCTGCACTCTAGTGATCACCTGTGTTTGTGATTGGCAGTGAATGTATACACTTTTTATTTGGTGATTTCATTTAAGATTTTGGTTTGCTCGGGGATGTATCTAGGCAGCAAATGAGAGCCCCATATAAAAGGCTCATAATTCTTGTTTGCCTTAGAAGCTTAAAGTTCGGGGGCACCATGGCTTAGGTAACAGAGAGCAACCGTTATCTTTTCACAATTATTCTTTGAGGAATGTTTTGTTTCCAATGTGTACATCCCCTGCCATTCCTTCACGTAGATGATTTTTGTATTTTACACAGTAAAAAGCATTGCAGTAGTCTAAAGGGCTGAGAAGGGCAAAAAGTAAAATATGAAGGTCTGAGAAGTTGAAAAAAGACCAGACTCCAAAAATTTATCTAAGGGCATAAAAAGATGATTTTACAACAGAAAAAAATATAAGGTTCAAAAGTCAAGAAGGGTCAAAGTAAACACTCAGAATTGTAAGGATGTCACAAAGGACAATTGGTGTCTCTATGATAGAAAGATCAAAAGAAAGAACTGGAGGTTTCCTAATAACCCACATTACTTCCGTTTTAGAACTATTGGTCTATATTGAACAATCCCCATTCTACCTATGACAGAAACTTCCTCTCTTATTTCCAATCTTAATCTCACTCAGCACATTCCTTTCCCAACTCATGCTGTTACACTCTAAACCTTGTTCTTTCAGCCTTCAGGCAGAATATGTTTATTTTAGCTGATTTCTGGTCAACCTCTTTATCTTGGTCTGATAATCTCTTAATTTCCTTTACCCTTCATATTCTCCAAACTTCCACTGCAGATGGACCCCCAAAAGCTCTTTTCGGTTCTGCAAAAGCTCACCAATACAGGGCTTGTAAATACACCATTGAGCTCCCTTTCTCCTGATGCTCTAGCATCAGCCTTCATTGACAAAGTAGACCAGTTCAAATCTAAGTTTCAACCCGCTTCCCAACGCTTTGATCCTGTCTCCTTACCTTATTCTACCCCCACCTCAACACTGCCTACACAATTGACTTTTACCACTACCTCAGATAGCACTAGCTTACTGATTAGCTGTTGGCATTCCTTTTTCATTCCTAGTCTTATTCACTAAACTTCTCAATTCTTTTAGACTCACTAATTGCTCTCTTGACCCTATTCCCTCACCATGGCTCATTATTCCCCAACACTGCCTTATACCTTTTCCTTTACAAATGGTCACTAACAGTCTCTCTACTGGAGAATTTCCATTTAACTATAAACATGCAGTCATTAAATTAGTTCTAAAAAAACCAAGACTAAACACTGACCTTGCCTCCAGTTACCATCCTATCGCAAATCTCTGCATTGTTTTGAAGATTATTGTACATATTGTTTTCAAGCAACTTCTTAGTCACATTGAAGCTACCAACCTCTTGAATCCACAACAGTCAGGCTTCTGACCTGGTAATAGCTGCGAGACTATCCTCATCGCCCTTCTGAGTGAACCCCACAAGACTTTGGATACTGGTAACATCACTCTCTTAATTTCTCTAAATCTTACAACAGCATTCTACCTTGTGGATCACAATCTTTTAGTCTCTAGGTTAGAAACTCTGAACATCTCTGGTACAATTTACTTATGGCTCTCGGTATTTCCTAAGGATCATTCTTTCCATGTTTCCCATGTCTCCTCATCTTCCAAAATCTATCCTTGTCCTGTGGTGTTCCCTAGCGTTCTGTGATGGCCCCTCTCCTATTTAATATTTTCATTAGTCCACTGACCCACTTAATCCAAAAACTGGGCATGCACGCTTTCTATTATGCCATTGATATTCTACTGCTTTATGAGATTGATTGTACTAACCCTGACCTAACTAACCTCAATACAGCTTTATGCCTCATGGCTTAACAAAAATTGTCTTATTCGTAACCCAACAAAGACAGTTGCCTGCTGGATTACAGGTAGTCCCACTTCTCCATCACTCTGTCCAAGATTCTCAGGGGCCGATATTCAGTCTGCGGTAGTTAGACCAACTAATTCCCATGGTCGGCGCTGAGCCCAAATATTCAGTGCCACGCCATTTCCAGTGACCAGCACTGAATATCTGGTTTATTTTTGGCCAGTTTAAAGATAACTATGATATTTAGATGGTACTGGTTATCTTTAAACCGGCCAAAGATAACCCACGTTTTCACATGGCCAAATATGGCTACTAAACCGTTTTTAAAAATCATGGATAGCCAGTTATATCGGGCAATATAACCAGCTATCTGCTAACTGGGATATTCAGCAGGGGGATGGCTGGTTATCCCCCACTGAATACTAGCAAATTTCTGGTTAAGCACTATTTAACCGGTCAGCAGCCATTCTGGCCGGTTAAATAGCACTGAATATTGGGGGAGGAGGGGTTCAGAATCTGCTTTTCAATTAGTGCATCATTTTAAGTATCTTGGGATTATTTTGGATCAAGAACTATGCATTACTCAGAAAATTTCTGCCTTGTCACAAGCCTGTCTTTTGACCCTACGTCAACTTAAATGTCAGATCTTATTTAGACTCATCATCACAAATGACAAAGTTTTACTCATATCAAGATTAGATTAATGTAACACTATCTACTCTGGTCTCCCTCAACACTCTATTTGTCATCTTCAAACAATTCAAAATACTGTTATCTGTCTCTACACGCATGCTACTAGATTTGACTGTATAATTCCGCTACTCATCCAACACCACTGGCTTTGTTTTCCTACTGTATCCAATACAAACTTTTAGGCCTTACTCACAAAGCCCTTCACGCTGGTATCTTTTTGTACTTGTCTTTCCTAATTACCTCCTATACCCCAATTAGAGTTCTCCATTCCCTCCATGACAATCGACTTTGCATTCCACCCCCAAAAGAGGCCCATGTTAAGACCACCATGCACCAAGCTTTCTTATGAATTGCTCCATCACTCTGGAATGCTCTCCTCTCTCCTATTCAACTCGAACACTCTTACCCTATATTCAAATCTCTGTTAAAGACACACCTATTTTGAAAATCCTACTTGATCCAGCTGGGGAGGGGGGGGGGTCAGCCACCTATTTTGAAAATCCTACTTGATCCAGCTGGGGAGGGGGGGGGGGTTAGCCTTCTGGGGATTTACTAGTCTACAATCTACTATACTTATCCTTTATACCTATGATCAGCTCTCTTGATACTACTCTTCTCTTCTCTCCTCTTTCCTATTATAATGTACATAAGTACATAAGTATTGCCATACTGGGAAAGACCAAAGGTCCATCAAGCCCAGCATCCTGTTTCCAACAGTGGCCAATCCAGGTCACAAATACCTGGCAAGATCCCAAAAAAGTATAAAACATTTTATATTGCTTATCCCAGAAATAGTGGATTTTCCCCAATACAACAGTCTACGCACACCTCCTTGAGTGTCTAGACCCAATACCCGGGAAACTCCCAGCAGAACGATCATGGACTAACTTTGACACACTCTCGATAGACAGCGTCGCCCAACTGCTAAAGATATGCTAAATCGCAATGCAAACTAAACACCTGCCCTATAAACCTTTATAAAATCTGCCCCTCAACGACTCAAAACAGACCTCACGAAGCACCTAAATTACATGCTACAAAATGGCTTCTTCCCTAAGGATAAAGGAAACATTCTACTTACCCCTTTACCTAAAGATGCAAAGAAAAATACAAGTGACCTAACCAATTATCGCCCAATAGCATCTATCCCACTAATAACCAAACACATGGAAGGCGTAGTGACAAAACAACTCATGAACTACCTAAATAAATACTCAATTCTACACGAATCTCAATCAGGATTCCGTTCAAATCACAGTACTGAAACTGTACTAGTGACTTTAATGAACTCATTTAAACAAACAATCGCAACTGGTAATAACATACTCCTCCTACAATTTGACATGTCCAGTGCCTTCGACATGGTCAACCACGGAATATTACTAAACATTCTTGAATACTTTGGAGTTGGAGGTAATGTCCTCAACTGGTTCAGAGGATTCCTGACCACAAGATCATATCAAGTAATAGCGAATGAAGATATTTCAGCCCCATGGACACCTGAATGTGGAGTCCCCCAAGGATCCCCCCTCTCACCAACCCTCTTCAACCTAATGATGACACCCTTAGCCAAGTTACTAGCCAACCATAACCTCAACCCTTCTGATGTCATTCTGACGTCATTTCCTTTTTCCATGAAGGCGGGACTGAGGGAACGAACTCAACATGAAGCAAACAGGGAAGGCTAGAGATGGGCAGCAGGGCTTTAAATAAAGCGGCACTTCAACGGACGTAATAAAAAGAATCACTGGACATGGATGGGAGCGGGAGGGGAGGGCAGGGGAGGGAGGAGAATCACTCAGTATGGATCGGTAGAGGGGGCAGGGGAGAGAAGAGAATTGTTGGGAATGGATGGATAGAGGGGGTCAGGGGAGGGAGGAGAGTTTCAGGACATGGATGGAGGGGAGGGCAAGAGAAATTCTGGACATGGATGGAGGGTAGGGAAGGGAGAGAGAAGAAATGCTGGACATGGAGGGAAGATAGAGGAAGGAGATTAGATGAGGGAAAAGGAAATGAGGAGAGAAACTGCACATGGATGGAGAAAATAGGCAGAAGCTGGATCCACTGTACAGTCAAGTCTGCGGAGGACCAGAAATGAAGAAGAAAGGAGGAAAGAAAAGAAATAAATGGAAAGGAAGCCCTGGAAACGGAGTCAAGGGAACAGATAGAGAGCAGCAGAATCAGATACTGGGCCAGCATGATCAGAGAAACTATATTTTCATTATAGTGTTTGGAATATGTTCACTTTGAGAATCAGGTGCTGAACGTTAAAAGTTTATATTTATTTACTTATTTATGGCATTTTATCCCATATTAAACATGAATTAGATTGGATCCTGGGATCATTTAATTTTTTTTTCCTGGAGAGAGTAATGCATTGCCCCCCCCCCCCCCCGGCTAAAGCCAGCTCTGCAATTTTGGGGGGGCGCAGAGGTGGATGGGGGGGGGGCGCCGAGGTGGACCGGGGAGAGAGCCTGTTGTTAAAAATTTACCAGCACACCACTGTATACGCAGACGATGTCACGATTTAACATGATGTAAAGGAAATTACCAACGAGATCAATCAAAGCCTCCAAATCATGCACTCCTGGGCTGATGCATTCCAGCTAAAACTCAACGCAGAAAAAACACAATGTCTTATACTCACCTTGCAACATAACACAAGTAACTTCACCACCATATCCACACCAAACGTTTCTCTTCCAGTCTCAAACAATCTGAAAATTCTGGGAGTTACCATTGACCGAATCCTCACACTCGAAACCCACGTGAAGAATACCACGAAAAAGATGATCCACTCCATGTGGAAACTCAAACGAGATCCATTTTCCGTAACCTGGTACAGCCAATGGTGCTAAGTCAACTGGACTATTGCAATGCATTATACGCAGGCTGCAAAGAACAGACTACTAACTTCAAACAGCCTAGAATACCGCAGCCAGACTCATATTTGGCAAAGCAAAATATGAAAGTGCAAAACCCCTAAGAGAAAGACTTCACTGGCTCCCAGTCAAAGAGCATATTGCATTCAAGATCTGCACGATTGTTCACAAAATCATCCACGGAGATGCCCCGAGCTACATGCTAGACCTCGTGGACCTCCCTCCTAGAAATGCCAAAAAATCAGCCCGCAAATTCCTTGATTTGCACTTCCCCTACTGCAAAGGATTAAAGTACAAGCTAACACATGCAACTTGCTTCTCCTACATGAGCACGCAGCTATGGAATGCACTACCAACTAACTTGAGAACGATTAATGAAATAACAAACTTTCGTAAATCATTGAAAACCTATCTCTTCAACAAGGCCTACAATGAGAATTCATAGCCTATTATAACACCTAACCACTTCACCCTATTCTGATAGCCACTTTTATATAACTTTGCTCAGCCCCTTTTTTCCTCTTCCATGATATACATAGTAACGGTCCATCCAGTCTGCCCATCTTGTTATAACACCAATTGTACCTGTCTCCTGGAATGGCGATGCCATAACAGATTTTGTAAGCCACATTGAGCCTGCAAATAGGTGGGAAAATGTGGGATACAAATGCAATAAATAATAATAATAATCTCTAGGTCATTTATAAATGTGTTAAAAGAACAGCGGTCCCAGGAAAGACCCCTGGGGAACCCCACTAACTACCCTTCTCCATGGAGAATACTGACCATTTAACCCTACTCTCTGTTTTCTATCTTTTAACCAGTTTTTAATCCACAATAGAACACTACCTCCTATCCCATGACTCTCCAATTTCCTCTGGAGTCTTTCATGAGGTACTTTTAAAACGCCTTCTGAAAATCCAGAAACACAATATCAACTGGCTCACCTTTATCCACATGTTTGTTCACCCCTTCAAAGAAATGAAGTAGATTTGTGAAGCAAGATTTCCCTTCACTAAATCCATGTTGACATAGAGGGGCATAATCGAACGGGGGCGCCCATCTCTAATGATGGACCTGTAAAGCAGCATACACGACTGTATTATCGAAACAAGATGAGTGGCCATCTTCGTTTCGATAATACGGTTGGCGCTGGCCAAATCTCAACATTTGGGCTGCATTTAGAGATTGCCGCCCTTAGAGATGGCTGACATTGATTTTCGCCGATAATGGAAACTAATGGAGGCCATCTCAAAACCGGCTAAATCCAAGCCATTTGGTCGTGGGAGGAGCCAGCATTGTAGTGCACTGGTCCCCCTCATATGCCAGGACACCAACTGGGCACCCTAGGGGGCACTGCAGTGGACTTCATAAATTGCTCCCAGGTACATAGCTCCCTTACCTTGTGTGCTGAGCCCCCCAACCCCCCCCCCCAAAAAACTCCCCCAAACCTCCCCCAAACCCACTCCCCACCATTGTACACCACTACCATAGCTCTTAAAGGGTAACGGGGGGCACCTAGATGTGAGTACAGTGGGTTTCGGGTGGGTTTTGGAGGGCTCCCATTTTCCACCACAAGTGTAACAGGTAAGGGGGGATGGGCCTGGGTCCACCTGCCTGAAGTGCACTGCACTACCCACTAAAAACTGCTCCAGGGACCTGCATAGTGCTGTGATGGAGCTGTTTTTGTTTTTGAGTGGGAGGGGGTTGGTGACCACTGGGGGCGTAAGGGGAGGTGATCCCCCATTCCCTCAGGTGGTCATCTGGTCAGTTCGGGCAACTTTTCAAGGCTTGGTCGTGAACAAAAAGGGACCAAGTAAAGTCAGCCAAATGCTCGTCAGGGCCGGCCTTTTTTCCATTATGGCCAAGGCCGGCCATCTCTTAACCACACCCCCGTCCCGCCTTCAGTACATTACCGAAACGCCCCTTTGAACTTTGGCTGGCCCTGTGACAGAAAGCAGTTGAAGCCAGCCAAAATCAGCTTTTGATTATACCGATTTGGCCAGCCTTAGGAGAAGGCCGGCCATCTCCCGATTTGTGTCAGAAGATGGCCACCCTTCTCCTTCGAAAATAAGCTGGATAGTCTCATTAATCCATGCTTTTGAAATGGTGTTCCTTCTTTTTACCTTATTTGATTTTAATGTGCGTTACCTTTATTTCTTGAGGAATGACGATTCACTAAATTTTAACAACCCATAAACCATAACAAGCCAGACAGCTTCTGCCCAGTTAAACCATGCTGAATGGGCAGTGCCACTGAATATCTCCTCTGATTGCTATCTCACTGTCCAAGCAGTGCCAGTTTGGTCCAGAGCTGAAGCCAGATCAATCCCAGAAGTTATGTGTGGACCAGCAATATTCAGTGCTGGTGCCCATGTAGCTAATCTGGCAAGTAGGGCCGCTGAAATAGTGCTCTTAGCTTTGTCCTGTTTAGCTATGTGAGTACATATCAACCATAATTGCAGAATTTCTGGGTATTGTTGCTTACCCCGATATTTAATTCTGGTGCCTGCACATGGTCCGGCATTGAATATCTGGGTCTAATTGTCCATCTATAGTGATCATTTTAAAAAAATGCTCAGAGTCCCCAGCTGAATATGAAACTGTATATATGTTTATATTTATTTGAATGTAATACACACCTTTCATGCAAAGGCAGATCAAGGTGGTTTACAAACAAAAATGAAGCGAGGAGGAAATGGAACTCCACCATTCAATATTTTCTTCTTCTCATTCAAGTATTTCCATTCTCTTTGAGCACATCTCACCTTCCCCACTCTTGTAATGCCTCCCCTATTCCTCTCCGTACTCTCCTGCCCCTTCTCTCAGCTAGTCCTCCAAGCTCTTCCCCCACCTGTGCAGGTCAAGATACCGTCCCTCCAGTATTATTCCTATGCCGTTCCTTCCTCCTCTTATTCTCTATTTCTCATGTGCCCTGTGGAATATCTCATCTGTCTCCACATGCTCACCCACATTCACAACCTCTTTATCTTTTATACTGTGCATCTTCTTGTTCTAACTGGGACTTGGCTTTTTCTCGAAGACTCTGCTTCAGTATTTACTCCCAATAATAGATGCAGACATTGGTGATTTAACGATGTGGTCAATTGCTTTAGAATGCTTCAGAAGTTGCTGACTTTGTGTGCTTGTTTCTTCTACATATGTATTTGAACAATTGCTATGTGCATGCTGATAAATACACATTGCCTCCCTGCCCATACACTACTTTTACAAAAGGTTTCATATTTGGCAAAACCTTTGTATAAAATACTGCTGGAAATGAGCACATCCCAACCTGATTGTCTGATCTCAGCATTATTTATTAATTTACTCAAACAACCTGAAGCAATTTTCACCCAGTAACTTCCATCTGCCACTCTATCATTCCCACCATACCCCAACCTCTATAAAAGAAAAATACAATAGTACAGTTACAAAACTAAATATAAATAAAGCTCCAGATACCCCTTCCCTTTCTACGTCCTATGCTAAATGTGACTTTCTATGACACAGAAATTATTAATGTTAATTTATTAACAGTTTTTTTTTGTCTGTTTATATTTTAGAGTGACTACTCAAGTGACACAGAGAGTGAAGACAATTTTCTCATGATGCCACCACGAGATCATCTTGGCCTCAGTGTGTTCTCTATGCTGTGTTGCTTCTGGCCATTGGGAATTGCTGCATTTTATTTGTCTCATGAGGTAATTTGAATTATAATATAGTAACTCAGTACATATGTTTGCTATGAAGTTGGCTTTTACTCAGTTGAACTTGGCCATGATTTTTACAATAATATCTTGATATACAGTATTCTGTTTGAAAGCAATTCAATGAGTTAAACATAATTAAGCTACTTCATTTGAATTGTTTGTGATGTTCCAAAGAGCTGTGTTCATGCAATCTAAATTTAATTTAGTAAGGAAATGATTAGTTGGGAAGAAATTAAAAAGTAAAAGTGTTTTTCAGATGTTAAACATTTGGGGAATCAGGGAAGGAATGCTAATAGCAGATATTGTCCTGCTGGTGGGTAAGCGGGACTAATTACTGGTCTGCTGGGAAACTTTTAAATATTGCAAAAGAAGAAAAACTGTGGATTAAAGTAATTCTTTGGTTGTTCTCACCAATAGAGAAGTCTCAAAAACAGTGCTGGGTCCACAGACTGGTTCCTCACAGGGCATGGTATCCTGGATTCAAAGTAATTTTTTTTTCCAATGTAAACGCTTCTGGACCCCGGGGCACTCAGGGCCCGATGCACAATGCTTACCGTGCTGGTTGTAGCCAGTCTAAAGCAAATGTTATTTAGCGAGTAATGCACAAAAGGGTTTTCCATGGTTCTAATGTGTGCCGTTAGCAGCTACTTAAAACCCTATGCAAATGTATTACAAGGAACACATTAGTATTAAAATGAGCATTCCGAGTAATACATAGACAGTTCCATGCATGGAGCACCAACATTTAATGTACAAAATTTTACGGCAGGTCTGGACCTGTTGTTATGGGCAGCAGTCTGCTTGCACTGTATAGTAGTGGAAGCAGACTGCCCCCCATAAGGTAGGCACTTGACAGGGCTGCGTAAACCTAGTAGCGCTTTAGAAATGTTAATTAGTAGTAGTAGTAGTAGTAGTAGCATTGACTCCCCCACCCCCTGAACCTTTTGGCATCCCTGGTGCTCCAGTGGATTGCCTCTTGACCCTCCAGGCACTCCCTCACACTTCCTGACCCCCCCGCTAAAATGCCCTGAGGATATCAGTAGACCTGATCCCCCTCATACCCACAAATCCCTCCCTGGCCCCCCCAAAGCAAGAAAGGCCCTGGTCTAGTGACTCTGAGCCCCCCCCATGTCCACTTCCTGACCCTCACAAAAGCAACAGTGGCCTGATAGTTTAGTAACCCTCTCCCCTTCTCCCAACCCCCCATATCTGAAGAAACAGTGGGGCAGGAGGGTAGGAGCAACACCTCCCACCCTCCTGCCTCAGGGCTGGGCCTGCATAAAATGATGGTGCCCTGCCTGGTGCATCTTCGGCGCAGCCTCAGCAGGGGGAACATGTTCTTTCCTGCCCGGTCTGCTGGGCTGCCGCTATTTACCCCTGCCCGGCACCACCATATTTTAAAAATGGGGTGAGACTCTCTGCAGAAGTTTCACAAGACTATCGAGACTCGCAAGACTATCGCAGGAAGTCTCGGCCACAATTTTGAAAACACGGTGGTGCCAGGAGGCAGGGAAATAGCGGCAGAGCAGCAGGCAGGAAAGAACATCCCTCCACCACCACCACCACCACCACAGAGACCACCAGGACCTCTCAGGTAGGATTGGGGCAGCGGGGGCATCATCTGCGGCAGCAGGTGGGTGTTAGGCAGCAGCCAAGTGGGGGGGGGGGGCAGACCACCCTCAGTCCACCCCTGTCGCACTTAATTGGATAAGTTTTATCCAGTCACATGTGCCTGGATATTCAATACAAATGACATGACCCGACATTGAATATCTGGGGATAAAGCAAGCAGCAGTGAGCAAAACACTGAGTGCCACTGACTGAATATTGGGCCTATACTGCCATACTCAACAGAAAATGGAGGAATGAGGAAATATATCAAAGGAAAAGCTTTACAAGGTAACCAATGCCAATCTAAAATCCTCGATTGGACAAATTAAAGAATGGTACCTGAGTGGGGAAATTTTGAAACAGCTGAGTGATGCAGAAGAAAGGGAAACAGAAAGAGATAAAGTGGGTTCAATAAGGAATGCAGAAGAAGAGATGCCATAGCAGCCACAGCATTTGGAGGAAGCAGCAGGGAAGGTATCTGTGATAGATGAGGTGGAGGTAAAGATGGAGATGGAGAGAAGAGCTTCAGAAACACAAGATAACATGATAGAGGAAGAACAACTGAGGAGGAAGAAGAAATGCAGGAGAAAGACCCAGAGGTAGAGGAATTAGCAGCTGAGTTGCTGGCCTATATAGACATAGATAAATATGCTAGATTCCAGGAGAGGGAAAGGTTACCCAAGTTGAATTTAATCTAAAGAGTATGATAAGTAAGATGAATAAGGCAATAATCTGTATAAAAGGACAACCTATTGTTATTACAGAAATTAGCCAAATACAATACTGTGCAGACAAAATTATTTCCGAGACAGTTTTACCAATGAGGATGCAGGGCCAGAAGAAAAAGAGAAAGACAACAACGCCTCCTTTGAAAACTCGCATTGATGGAAAAATACAATTTTTGAGATCAAAGGTGTCCTTGATAGATGGGTACATAAAAGGATCAAGATCACCAAAGATATTGAGGAAGATCCAAAGTATCAAACTGAAATATGCTGTGTTAATGGAGAAAGATTTTATATTCATATGCTCCAATAATAAGTTGAAAGCAACAGCTGAAACACAAAAATTGCCAGATTTGATACCACATTGGCTAATATCAGCAAGAATGCTTTTGTTCCCAAAGAGAGATGCAAGCAACCTTCTTAAAAATTACAGGCCATTAACTTGTCTACCTATGATTTATAAGTTGTTTGTAATAGATGCTGTCCCAAAATGTGCAGCCTGGTATCTCTGCATAGGTAGGAGTGTGTCTGAGAGGGGCAGGCCCTTATTGCAGACTTGAATGGGGGGGGGGGGGGGTGTCTCTGGGCACGAGGGATATGTTTTTGCATTTTCAGCAGGGGAGGGGGCCTACTGGAGTGGAGGAGTAGCCTAATGGTTAATGCCAATGGTCTTTGATCCTGGTGAACTGGATTTAGTTCCCACTGCAGCTCCTTGTGACTCCGAGTAAGTCACTTAACCCTCCATTGCTCCAGGTACACAATAAGTACCTGTATATAATATGTAAACCACTTTGATTGTAACCACAGAAAGACAGTATATCAAGTCCATCCTTTATCCCGTTCCCTGATGGCCTTCCTACTAACTAAGCGCATGTGATGCTGGCAAGATGTAGTGTTTGCACATGGCTGATGCTGGGTTCCTAGCAGCACTGCAGAGAACTCACTATGCCTGGATCCTATGAATGAGCCTCCGGGCCCTCATGGCAATGTTGTGTGATGGCAGGTGGTGATACCTCTTCATTATTTCCCTCCAGCATCTGAGGCACAAGAGGACACGGAGCCTTAACTCTTCAGCTGAAAAATTAGGCTCTCTCCTCAGAAACATGGTTGAGGCAGTATGGAAAACGCCCTTCCATGTGCAGCACCATATAAACATGAAGAGGACATCCTGACATTGGCAGACAATCAGGCTTATTTTTGAAAGAGAAGGGCGCCCATCTTTAGACACAAATCCATAGATGGGCGTCCTTCTCTCAGGGTATCCCAAATCGGCATAAACAAAAAGCCGATTTTGGGTGTCCCCAACTGCTTCCCATCGCAGGGACGACCAAAGTTCCCGGGGGCATGTTGGAGGTGTAGCGAAGGCGGGACGGGGGTGTGCCTAACAGATGGGCATCCTCAAGCGATAATGGAAAAAAGTACGGCATCCCTGACGAACACTTGGCCAACTTTACTTGGTCCTTTTTTTTACGACCAAGCCACAAAAATGTGCCCTAAATGACCAGATGACCACCGGAGGGAATCAGGGATGACCTCCCCTGACTCCCCCAGTGGTCACTAACCACCTCCCACCCTGAAAAAAACAACTTTAAAAACTTTCGTCTTTTTTTTTTTAGAGCATAGGTGAAGGACCTCCTTCGCTATGCCTCTGTCCCTGCAACGGCAGTTGAGGACGTCTTCGCTATTTATTTATTTAGATTTTGCTCACACCTTTTTAAGTAGTAGCTCAAGGTGAGTTACATTCGGTTTCCATTATCGCCAAAAACTGGGGACGAGCATCTCTAAGGTCGAGCTAAATGTTTAGATTTGGGCGTCCCTGACCGTATTATCGAAACGCAAGATGGACGCCCATCTTGTTTTGATAATATGAGTTTCCCCGCCCCTTCGCAGGGACGTCCTGTGAGGACGCCCTCAGGAAAACTTGGGCGCCCTGTTCGATTATGCCCCTCAATCTTTTTCAGCGCGGGACCAATTTCACATGTGGACATTTCCTGAGGGTTATTTTCCATTGGCGGACACAACTGTCTGATGACGTCTAAGTCAGTTTGCAGTGCATCTTTATTTTGGGTGGTTCTTGGGGGTATTTTCTCAAGGTGGCCAAACAGGTAGAAAAGTTGTTGGTCAAAGCCAGAAGGATGCTCAGGTGCACAGGGAGAGGAATAGTCATCAGAAGAAAAGAGGTTATAGTGCCTTTTTATAAGTGTCTTGTGAGGCCTCATTTAGAATACTGTGTGCAATTCTGGAGACCACACCTATGTAAACATATAAATAGGATGAGTCGGTCCAAAGGGCAGCTATAAAATTGGTCAGTGGTCTCTGTCAAAAAGCATATGGGGACAGAGCTAAGGCTCTCAATATGTATACTTTGGAAGAAAGGCAGGAGAGAAAGGATATGATAGAGACATTTAAATATCTCTGTGACATTAATGTACAGGAGGTGAGCTCTTTCAAATGAAGGAAAACTCTGGAATGAGAGGACATAGGATGAAGTTAAGAGATTATAGGCTCAGGGGTAATCTAAGGAAATACTTTTCATGGAAAGGGTGGTGGCTGCATGGAATCTCTTCCCGGTGGAGATGGTGGAAACAAGGACTGAGAAAAAGCGTGGGACAGGTACTTGGGATCCATTAGGAAAAGGAGGAGTTAGTGATTGCTGTAGATTGGATAGGCAGACTGGATGGGACATTTGGCTCTTATCTGCCATCATGTTTCTGTGTTTCTCTGTCTTTCTGGACATTCCGTTTTACCAGTGATTTTCTGGTCATTTTCAGATAGGTGTTTACTTTGGGATTTTGGCATCATATCGAAAATGCTTATGTACATAGCCGTTCATAGCATATGCTTTTACTATTTATAGTAATGTAAATTCATATAATATGGAGAAGGCATTGAAACAGAGATTTCATATTGGTTGGTTACTATAGCAACCATCAGTCATGGGAATCCTGATTTTAAAGGCCACATCTATAGCATAAAAGTATTTAATTGTGCAATTGAGGTTCAGCACTAGAACGTCAGTGTTTTCAACACTTCATTTATCTTGCCTGGTAATAAAAGGTAACATTTCTCATCTCTTCATTTCTAAATTTAAGATTAGCTTACTTTTCAAACATCCAAACTATTAATGTGACATCAAGATATATAGGGTCTTTCAGTATATACGATCACTCACACACAATTATAGTTTAGACCATGAGGGTTCTTTTTTTTTTTTTTTTTACTTAAGTTTAACACATGACACATTGTTTATAATGTCCTGTTTCAAATAGATTGTTTTGCAATTGTTTGGTCTTTGAGAGTATTGAAACTGTGGTCTGAAAATGGCCATTGCCAGTAGTAATTGCTAATAGATACGTATGCAGGAATCCTGTTTAACACAGCAAATGCAAGCACAACGGTGCTGTGTTTTGTGTGGTTCTTTCTAAGCGCCAGTTTTAAATATTTAGTTATGCTGCTGATTCATGATAATGCAATATCATCCTGCTTTGCATTTACCTAATCTGTAACTAGTTGGATTTCTGTGCCTTGAAATTCGCAGCTGTTAGATGAGTCATACAGTATCTTGCAGCATACAAAAATGCTTCTAGACTTTAGGAGCTTAGGGGGAATTCTATATATACAGCACCAAAACCCCAACCTTTATAAAATACTAGCATAACGCGCAGGTCGTGCCTAACTTTGGGAGCCGGACTTATGCCTGATTAAAAACAGCTGTACGTCTGGTGCCCAAAGTTAGGTGCAGATTGGCCTTATTCTATAATTTGGCACCTAACTTTTGGGAACACCCATGATCTGCCTATGACCCTCCCAAGGGCACATCCCCTTTTGGGTTGTGTGCAGGAAAAGTTAGGCACCAAGGGATTTATTCTATAAAGGTTATACTCCTTAGTTTATGCTCCTAAACTTTATGCTCCTAAATTACGAGTGTAATCTGTGCTCTAAAATAGAATAGTCTCGTAATTTAGGAGCATAAATTATGCTCGTAAATTTAGAAGCGTAAATTTAGGAGCATAACCTTTATAGAATAAGGCCCAAGTTGTAGAATAGCATATAGGGGAGATCCATGGGCAACTTCAATCAAGCACCAGTTAAGTGGTCAATTAGTGCCCATTTAACTCTTTAAGTTGTGTGCGGATCTTGGATCCACAGGCAAATTCAGGTGCCCAACTTTGGTTGACCTATATAGAATCCAGGGGTTAGAGTATGAGGTTTACCCTATCTAGTATCAGTTTTGCTAGCTAATAGGTTTCTATGCAGTTGTCACAAATAACTGGTCTAGGTACCTTTATCAGTCTTCTTCCTATCATTTTACTAAAAAAAAAAAAAAAATTCCCGGCTTAGTTTGTAACTGCAGTGCTCATTTGGTCATATTTCAAAGGGCTTATCAACGACACTTTAGCAATATTTGAAAAAAAAAATTTGAAAATCAGATTTATTGTGATTCTAGTAGGATTTATATTTTACAAAATATTTGTTTGGAATACTTTATTTTGTAATGATGATTTATTGAAAGTTAATAAGTGTATATATGACATACATGTTGGTAGTTTTCTCAAATTGATATTCTCAGATTGACAATACCCTAAATTCTATAAAGTTGTGTGCTCAAATTTCTGATTAGCGCTCAAATTTGGACATGCAAGTTAAAGAATAGTGCCAGTTGTGTTAAATTAGGCACCAATTGACCTTAAGTATCAATAATAGCCCTTAAGTGGCATTAATTGGTGCTAATTAGCACTAATTTGTAGTTATGTATGAAACCAGACTTCAGCGCTATTCTATAAACATATTATTCAAAATGATTTAACTGGCCAGAAATGGACCCTGGCTGGTTAAATCACTTGTTCGTTGCTAAATGGTCATATCCAGCGGCATTTAACGGGATAGTGCTGCTGAAAATGTCCAGTCAGTGCCCAACACAGAACTGGCTATTTGGAGGGACACTCTTCCCTCTACACTAAACTGGAGCTCTCCAACTTCATTGCTGTCAGTGGGGAGGATGGTGCATCAGTATTGCATTTTCAATCACTAGGGGCAGGTATTACGTTACATTACAATATACTTCTATACCGCTGATAACTTCAGGTTCTTAGTAGCTTATAATAATTTAAAAAAACAATACAGTCTCTTGGGAAGCAAAAAACAGAGGGCCCTGTTTACTAAAGTTCATTAGTGTTTTTAATACGCCTACAATTATAGCATTCTAATCATGTAGGTGCCTATAGAGATATTATAGACGCATACACTGTTAAAATGCGTACATGGTTTACGTGTATTAAAAACGCTAATGCGCCTATAACACAGTTTAATAAACAAGGCCCAGAGAATCTTATTCAAGAATTAATTTTAACAAATTTTTTGAATATAAAAGATAACTGAGCAGTAAAACAAATTAAAATTACTCCAAGACCTTGATGCTTGAACTGCAAGAGGTCTATCAAACATTTTAAATCTCTTTACTCCCTTAATTGATGGAAGGACAAAAAGTGAATTGTGAAATGACCTTCTATCCCTATTATTGGAAATAAATTCTATATGATCTATTATATATATTGGGCATTCACCATTTAGGATCTAATATAGAATATAAAAAAATCTGAACATAATCCTCACCTCTATAGGCAACCAATGTAATTCAACAAAATATGAAGTAATTTTATCCTGCTTCTATAGTGAAAAAATTAATCAGATTGCAGTGTTCTGGATTGTGTTTGCAATCACTGGATAGCTTGTCTAGGAGCACCCAAATAGTTAATATTATAATAGTCCAATTTGGATAATAATCGGAACTGCTCAAATTCAAAATACTTTCTTATGTGTCTTAAATTCTTCAAAAGAAAAAAAAAAGAGCTCTTAGACAGAGCATTGAGTTGAGAGTCAAGGGATAAATTCTGGTCAACATAAACCCCCAGTATCTTTATAACAGAAGAAAGTGAATATCTAGTTTGATCCTCCATTATCCTTTATAATAGTCTCTACTATTTTGCACAGCAGTGGTGTACAGTTGTGGGGAGTGGGTTTTTGGGGGGGGGGTTGGGGGGCTCAGCACCCAAGGTAAGGGAGCTATGCACTTGGGAGCAATTTGTGAAGTCCACTGCAGTACCCCCTAGGGTGCCCAGTTGGTGTCCTGGCATGTGAGGGAGACCAGTGCACTACGAATGCTGGCTCCTTCCACGACCAAAGGGCTTGCATTTGGTCGTTTTTGAGATGGGCGTCCTCGGTTTCCATTATTGGCAAAAACCGAGGTTGTCCATCTCTAAGGTCGACCTAAATGTTGAGATTTGGGCGTCCCCGACTGTATTATCGAAATGAAAGATGAGCGCCCATCTTGTTTCGATAATACGGGTTTCCCCGCCCCTTCGCGGGGCCATCCTGCGAGGACGCCCTCATGAAAACTTGGGCTCCCCGTTCGATTATGCCCCTCCATGGCACCTTGCTTCAATTATAATGCTTTTCCATGCTAAAAACTTGGCGCAGAAATAACGCATCATGCTAGGCACCATATATAGAATTCTGTGGATAATGTCACTCCTCCTCCTTTTCTTTGTACCTTCCATTACTGAATAGATTATAGCCCAATAAAATATTTCTCTATGAATCACATCTGTCATAAGTACATAAGTATTGCCATACTGTGAGAGACCAAAGGTCCATCAAGCCAAGCATCCTGTTTCCAACAGTGGCTAATCTAGGTTATAAGTACCTGGCAAGATCCCAAAACAGTACAATACATTTTATGCTGCTTATCCCAGAAATAAGTAGGGGATTTTCTCCAAGTCCATTTTAATAATGGCCTATGGACTTTTCCTTTAGGAAGCCAGTACCATGGCTCCTGGAATGTTCAGGAGTTCATTAGTCTGGTTAAATGAAAGTGGATTTTACTATTCTGAAAAGGAACAATTAGACGTAGCATTGCTGCAAGAAACTAAACAAACTTCAGAAGAAACAGTTACATTACGGACTGGGGAATGGGGGGAACTAATCTTTCCTCAGGTGGCTCCAAGAAAAGGGGAGTGGTTATCTTGGTTAAGAAATTCTTATCTTTAGTAGTGACAGAGACTAAGGCAGATGCAGAGGGCAGGACAATTTGGCTCAAAGGCAGAGTGAATGATTTAAATATTACTATTCTTAATGTATACTCCCCAATAAGGGTGAAAAAGCAATTCTTTTATAAGGTGTGTGGGCAAATTTTACCCCAGATAGTAGTATATTTCTAATCGCTGGAGATTTTAATTGGACTTTGGGGGGCTCTGGATTCCACTGGTGAGCGGAACAGAGAAAACTCACAGGATAGTAAGAATCTTAGATCTCTCTTACATAAATGGAATTTGGTGGACCTTTGGCAGGAACAACACATAACTTGAAAAGAGTATACCTATTACTCAGCCGTGCACAACTCTTATTCTCATTTAGACTACATGATTAGTACTGTGTCCCAGTTGGGGAACTGGACTGGCATGGACATACACCCTATAATTCAATCAGATCATGCTTTAGTGGTCGGTACATGGACTAGAAAGGATATGACTAGTAATACACAGACCTGGAGAGTGAATGTTCAATATTTAGCCCAGCCTGAAGCCAAAAGATGGCTCCAACAGGAATGGACCAAATATCAGCAATTAAATGACACTGGTGAGATCTCTCTAAATACGATATGGGAAGTAGGAGAGGCCTATATGAGAGGGGTGTCGATTCAAAAGGGAGCCCGTATGAACAAGGAAAGGGAACAATAGAGGCAGATGTTAATGGCAGAAATAACTGCTTCAAACTAAGCATATGAACACTGGATGTCCAAAAATTCTGAAACAGCTGAAGCAAAAAAAGACCCAATTAGACTTATTAGAGACAAATCAGGTGGAATTTTTGCTGGCTTGCTCCAGATGTAAATATTTGGAGCATAACAATAAGGCTGGTAAGCTGTTAGCATGGCAGCTCAAAAAATAAAGAGAGTCTAAGTGGGTGCATTCATTAAAAAGTTTGGCGAGGGAAACTTTACTTTCTAATAAAGCGATAGGGACAGAATTTCGTTATTTTTATGAGCACTTATATACCTCTGAATCCGATGTAGCGATAGAGGCAGTAGAAAAATACTTAGATCGGTTATCTTTCCCAGCTCTAGATGACCAAGATTGCCTTTGGCTACACAGAGATATTCAGAGTGAGGAGATGAGAGTGAGCCTGCTATTACGAAGCTTAAGACTGGGAAAGCTGCAGAGGAGAATGGCTTCCCAGTAGAATACTATAAGGTGCTACCTCATACTGTTTGTGTGCTTGGATCTCTTTCTATTGTGGACTGGTATATTGGTTAAAATAGAAATATTATGTTAAACTATTTTCATGATTCAATTTAAATGTGACATTTCACTAATTTTCTGTAAGGACTAGTTCCTATAATTGTACTTAAATTCAATTAAAAAACAAATGAAAAGGTCTCTGCCACATTACAAGGGACCCTACGTCAGGTTAAGGTCAAATGGGCTCGGGTACTTTGTTAATAGGAGTTTTGTTTTTGAGGGTTTTTTTTTTTTTTTAGATGGGAGCTGTACTACTCTAATTTTAATTTTTTACTTTAAGTTAGCTTTTCTCAGCTATCTTCAGTTCTATTTTTAGGAGGGTAATGCTGTACTTTGGGACAGACACTAAGCACATTCCTATCCACGTGAATCCCAAATATGATATTGATGTTTATATAGTGATGCTTATACAGTGATGCCTATTCAAGTATAACTGTAGCTTGCTTTCTGAACACAGAATGAAGGTGGGAGGAGGGGGTGGGTTTGGGGGAAGGGGAGGAGTGGACTATAGTATAACTAGTAAAAAAGGCCCGTTTCTGTTTGTAAGGAAACAGGCGCTAGCAATGTTTTTTTTTTTTTTTTTTTTTGGTATCTGTAGAGTTGTTAGTAAAGTGTGTGTGTTTGAGTGTGTGTCACAGTGAGACACAGAGAGTGGAAAAGAGTGTGTGTGTGTGTGACACAGAGCTACAGTGTGCCAGAGTATGTGTCTGCGTGTGTGCATGACCCCTTCATTCTGTCCGATGTGCAGTTACCCCCACCTTTTGTGTTTGAAGTTCTGGGACCACAGGGGCGGGCAGTGAGTCTGAGTGTGAGTGTATGTGTGAGTGTGTGTGTATGAGAGAGTGTGTCTGTCTCTGTGTGTGTGTATTTGTGTGTGTGCATGACCCCTTCCTTCTGTCCGTGTTGCAGGGTCGTCCCCTCCCCCCCATGTGTTTGTATTTTCAGTAACTTTTCCTTGTTTAAATCCTGCGATTGTGCTCTTTTGTCCATGCCCTCCATCCATCCATGTGTAACATTTGTCCTCTCCCCTTTCCCTCTCATTCTGTTCTCTCCCCCCGCTCCATGTGTTTTTGTCTGTCTCCCCTTGAAGTTCCAGGCCCCTCTCTTTTCCTCCCCCCCTCCCTGCATGTGAGAGAGAACATGTGTGTGTGTCAGACAGAGAGTGTGTGTGTTTGAGAGTGTGTGTCACACAAAGAGTGAAAGACTGTGTTGTGTGTGTGTGTCATATTGTCTTTATTGAAACTTGCAACAAGACAAACCAAGCATACAAACAAGCGATAAAACAAGCAATAAAACCCGCTAACTAATACATAAATAAAACCTTACTGGCCAATACCCCTGCCCCTCAACAAACCCTCCCACTCAGGGAGGCTGAAACGAAAAACCCCTCCAATGCCTTGCCCACTGTAGTCCAGAACAATGCTCCTTCTCCCTCACTGCCAGCTGCTGGACAAAATGTACCACATCCCCTGCCACCTCCTGTACAGACAGCCACTTCCGATATAATGAAGCTTGGCAGCGTGCCTGCCACAGGAAGTAACAAAGGGCTGCAGCGATGATATACAGTGTCTCCCTACACCACCCCTTTCCTTTTGGAAACCCTCCATAGGCCCATTCTGCATAAGATAGCTGGTGGAAGAAAGGAATCCCTAATTGGCGGGCTACTGCCTGACAGACTTGTTGATTGAACGGGCACTTGAGGAGGAAGTGGTCCATTGTTTCATCCTCCGTCACGCACTCCCCCCTCGGGCACTTACGATCATTGCTGTTTCTATTTTTCATGTTAGCTCGAACATAAAGCCGGCTGTGGAAAGTCAGCCAGGCCATGTCCGCAATCTTCCGGGGGAGGCGTGATGAATTGAGGAAAGCCAGACCTTCCTCCTGTAGTGGACCTGGGCAGTCCCTCAAGGCTAGACGTGTTGAAAAGTGTGTCTGAATAATGCGGTGTTGTAGCTGCCTCCTGTCCTCCTTCTGGATTTCCTGTACTGTGATACCCCATCTCTTCACCAATCTCAACAGAGGTGAGATGTACTGTGGCAAGTATCCCGCCTTCCCTCGCAGGGGCATTGCCTGACCTCCCCTCACCCAATCCCTCAAGTACCGCTGAAGCCAGGAGGCCATGCAGTCTGCCCAAGCCGGCCTCCCTTCCCGCAAGACCCCTCCCAGATTTTGTTGGAAAAAGAAACAACTAAAATGTACCACAGGGTTGACCATTCCCAACCCCCCCTCCCTTTTGGGCAAATAGGTCACCTCCCTCCGGATAATATTCATCCTGTTCCCCCATAGCTGTTGGAAAAACAAGCTGTATACTCTGGCATGTAACGATATAGGCAATAAACAGACCTTGGATATGAACAGGAGAAGGGGTATCAGATAGGTCTTAATGACATGCAGTTTTTCCACAAACCGCAACTTATATGATTTCCACTGGGCCACCCTTTCCTCGACTCTCCCCAGCCCCTTCTCCCAGTTGATCGTATCATAGTCCTGTCTGCCTACCCAGAGACCCAGGATCCGTACTTCATCCCTTGCTACTGGGTACTGACTGGGAAGTTTGAAAGCTGGTCTGCCCTGTCCTACCCAAATTGCGGAGCTCTTATCCTGGTTTATCTGGGCCCCCCGCAGCCTGTGTGTATTCTGCCATCCAGGTCTGAACTCGCTCGGCTTCCTCCTTGCTACTGATTACTACTGTGACATCATCTGCGTAGGCGACACATCGCCATGTGTGTGAACCCAAAGAGATGCCCTCTAGTTGACCGCTAAACCCTCCACTCAACCTTCTGAGGAAAGGATCTAAGGAAAGGACGTACAGCAAGGGGCTGAGGGGACACCCCTGCCGTACCCCTGACCTCACTGCAAAGCTCTTGCCCACCCAACCATTTATTAGAGTGCTACTCCTTGCATTGCGATACAAAGTCTGGATCCACCCTATAAACTGGTCGGGTATCCCATAGCACCGAAGCACTAGCCATAGGTACTCCTGGGACACCCTGTCAAAAGCCTTAGACTGATCAAGGGTCAGCAAATACTTTCCCTTTGTCCCACCTTGACTCCTTTCCACTATTTCACGGATGGTACAAACTGCTTCCACTGCCCCTTTCCCCTTCACCGAGCAAAACTGTGCTGAGGACAAGAGACCACCCACTGCCCCAGCCAGGCGGTTGTAAATAATCCTGGCCATTATTTTCCTATCTACATTCAGAAGACTTATGGGTCTCCAGTTCTCGATAAGTTCCAGATTTCCCTTCTTTGCGAGGAGAACCAAAATAGAACACTGCTGTGAAGGGGCCAAACGCCCGTTCTGCAAACAATTATTAAAAATTGCAGCTAACACTGGAATCAGGACCACACGGAATTTTTTGTAGAACTCTGGGGTCAGCCCATCGGGACCCGGAGTTGTACGTGCTGATAGCGTATCAATAGCATCATCTACCTCTCCTGTGGTAATGGGCCTAAGCAGTTGTTCCATCTCCCCCTCCGAAACCTTTTCCAAGCCTGGGGCACTCTGCACGTATGATAGCATGAAGTTAGAAACCAAGCTCTCTTTCCCCCACAATTGGGTGTAAAACCGAATGACCCTGGCCTCGATTGAACGTTGGTTCGTCAATCGCTGCCCTGCTTCATCTCTCATAGCATAAATGACCTTGTGTCCTACTGCTACCTTGCAATTCTGGAAAGGATCCGGGGAATACCGATGCCCATATTCCCTTTCCAGAAGCAAAGCAGCGTATCGATCATATTGCAACAGCCTCAACTGGGCCTGCAAAGCTTCTATCTCTCCCTTCTCTAGATGGTTGGAGACCGCGTGGTCCAATTGCTTACGAAGACGACAGCACTGTGCCTGTAACCCCAGACTCTGCTTCCTGGCTAGGGACCGGAAAAGGGCCTTGACTCGCCCCTTTACCATGTCCCACCAGGCTCCCTTATCATCCATCACCTCCCATAGTGTTTCTTGGTCTGCTAAAAAACCCTCAAATATTTGTCTGTTTTCCTCTACTTCTAATAACTTTGCACTCAGTTTCCAAAATCCTGGGCCTTTCTGCGCCCCTTCGCATATTGTTAAGACTGTGGAAACTAAGGCATGATCTGAATATTCCGTCCATCTATTCGGCTGCCCCTGAAACTTAGCCAACCCGCCTACAAAGAGCCAGTCAATACGGCTCTCCGTGTCTCCCCTTCTAAAAGTGAACCCCTTCCCTCCCGCCACCTCCAGTCTTGCCTGTTTTACAATTGCTGCCAGCTGGAGGCTGTCATAACCCACCTGACGCCTGGACCCCTTTCTATCTGCTTGCTGTAAGACCATATTAAAGTCTCCTCCAAATACCACCAATTTGCTTGTATATAAATACGGTTTCACCCGGAGCAACAGCTGCTTGCGTTCCCAACTAATCTGGGGCCCATAAAAGTTAATGATTCGCACTGCTACCCCTCTAATGAAAACGTCTAAGACAACACACCTCCCTATCTCCACCTCTATTTCCCTCGTAATCTCCACTTCTCGGGTGGCAAAAAGAATAGCCACCCCTGCGCATCTTTCTTTGGCCAGAGACCAGAATGAGGGCCCCCCTTTCCAATCTCTCTTGGCCCGGTGCAGGAGCTGCAAAGAATCCAAATGAGTCTCCTGCAACAGGATGCAGTCTACCTTGCACTGGGTCAAATCGCTAAAGGCGACAAATCTAGTTCTCTCTGCCTTTATGCTGGCTACATTCAGAGTTGCAAAGATTAAGGACAAGGCAGCCATGGTTTATTTCTTAAATTTCTTACCCCTCCTCATCTCTTCACCGCAATCCCTCTTCACAGATATTCCTGCCCCCATCATTTCTTCAGGATCCTCTATAATTTCTTCTAATTCCAAATCCTCCCACTCTGAGTCATCTTCCCCGGCTTTCTTTCTACCCTTTTTTTTCTTGGTTTCCTCTGGACCAGCCCTTTCCCCTTTCATCCCTTCCTTACCCTCCTCTATTTCCTGCATGAGGCCCTTCGTTAAACTAGTAGGATGTGATGTTAGACTTGGGGGGTAACACTGCTGGCTCCTCTCTGTTAAGTCTTTCAGATGATTCATTCCTTGCTCCCCTCCCCTCCCTCCTCTTCTCCTCCAAAACCTCCCTTTGGGGTGGATTCATCTCAAGATCACCCTCTCCTTCACCTGAAACCTGAAACACTGCATATCGATTACTCTGGCTCTTCTCCAGAATATCTGTTCTCCCCGCTCGGGCTAGCCCCCTCCCCTCCTTCCTCCGACCCCCCTTCCCTCCATGTTTCCCTACCAGGGTCCATGCTTCCCCTTCTTCTCCCCCCTTCTCCCCACCTCCTTCTTCCATCCTTTCACAAATACCCCTTCTTTGAATGTGATCCAAACCTGATGCCCTTTTCTCCCCCTTTCCCTTTCCCTTAGTGCCTGCCTCTGTATGAATAGTGGTATTTGATTTATCCATTAATCCCTTTAATGCTTCCCGCTTCTGTCCTTGTATCCTTGTAGTTTCTGCTTGTGCCCCTTCCTCCCCCCTCCTCTCTTCCTCTACCTGATTGTGCGATGCTTGTGGGCACTTGCTAAAAGGGTGCCCCAAGCCTCCACACAGGTTACAGCGTATGGTAGTGCAGTCGCTGGTGTCATGATCTGTACTACCACATCGCGAGCACTTTAACACTGTACATGACATGCTTAAGTGACGGAAAGATCCGCACCTGTAGCACTGTCTGGGTTGTCCTGCATAAAAGCATTGAATTCGATCCCTTCCAATGTATGCGGCTGAAGGTATATGTTGGGTGACATAGCCTGCCTGTTTTAATTTTACAAGGGCACTCCACCCCCCCGCCCACACACGACTCTGGTCTGGTATTTTGCTTAATGGGGTCCTAATTTCGGCATACCGTCCCAACCAGTATGACAGGTCTGCAGCCATAAGAGATTCATTACGTACCAAAATGGTAATCTGGACTGCGTCCTGTCTACTGATGGGGACAGCCTTAAAATCCACCCATCTACCCTGATGCTGCACCTCTGTGTACTTTTCCCAAACAGGTCCAAACCTCTCCCTGTTAAGAAACTAATATCATATTCAGGGATTCCCACAGGGTGTATGCATGCATACAAATCTTCAGGGATAAAGCCAAGGGAGAATACCATTCTTAAAACAACCTCTCTAGGTGGTGCTACCCCTGTGCCCACCCAACGCAGCTGGACAACATTTCGACGTTTTGGGGTAACACCGCTCCCGGGACCCCACAACGGACCAGAAAATGGATTTCCCCTTGTCTCCATGTCTGACTCCTGCCTCCCCTCCTCCTTCCCTGTCTCTGCCCCTCCTCCCCGTACTACTGCTGCAAAGGATAAAGGGGCTGATACCAGTATGCTCCCCCCTTCCCCACTCCCTTCCTGCCTTCCTCCCCTCCCCCTCTCTTCCCCTCCCTCCTCTCCCATGTCCACTAACCCCACTATGTTCAGTTCACTTGTGCTGTTTCTGTCTCTTCCCCCTCTGCAATATTCTACTTCCAGTCCTTTGCCAGTTGCTGCTGTTCCCAACCAGCACTCGTTCCCTTGCTCTGCAACTGTCCCACTCAGACCAGGTCTGGGATCTGTCTCCTCTTGTAGCTGACACTCTCCTCCATGCACTTTCTCTGTTTCTGACACTGTCATACTCAGTCTGAGTCTTGGCTCCGCCTCCTGGTGCAGCTGACACTCTCCTTCATGTACTCTCTCTGTATCTGGCACTGTCTTACTCAGTCTGGGTCTTGGCTCTGCCTCCTGGTGCAGCTGACACTCTCCTCCATGCTCTGTCTTACTGGGTCTGGGACTTGGCTCCGCCCCCTGGTGCAACTGACACTCTCCTTCATGTACTCTCTCTGTCTCTGGCAATGTCTTACTCAGTCTGGGTCTTGGCTCCACCTCCTGGTGCAGCTGACACTCTCCTCCATGCCCTGTCTCACTCGATCTGGGTCTTGGCTCCGCCTCCTGGTGCAGCTGACACTCTCCACAATTCTCTCTCTCCTTTCTGGGACTCCTGCTTTGATGGGCATGAGTTTCTGAGAAGCTCCCTTCTGCTCTTTCTTCTTGTTTCTGAGTGGCAGAATCTATTGGGAGCCCCTGCCTGTCACTGAGCTTCCCCCATGATGTCATCAGCACTTCTGATTGAGATTGGATGGCAGCTCTTGGACAGCCCTGCTCAGAGGTCTGCCCTATCAATTCTGTCCATGAGTGACTGTGGTGTTCCCACGATGTTCCCGCCCTCTGTCCACCATATTTGCTCTCAGCTTCTTCCATCTCTTGTAGTACTCCACTACTCCATTCCTGTACTTTCCCATCCTCTTTAGTCTCTGTCTCCATCTGCAAAACCCCTTGTTTTTGCTCTACTTTCCCTCCCGTTGTTCCTGGTAACTTCTGTACTTGCTCAGTGTGTAGTGATTCTTCTCCTACCTCAGCATTCAAACTGTTCTGATTCTCCTCAGCATTCAAACTGTTCTGATTCTCCAGGCTGTCTTTCTTCTCTGTCTCTCCCAGCAAACCTGAGCTCTTCTCTGTGGGTTCGGCTATGCCCTGCCAGCTCTCTAAGTATAAGGGACGTTTTTGAATTTTTTTCAGTTTCATAGCTCTTTTGTGTTCCAAACTTGCCAGGCTCTCTTGCTGCATGCAGTGCTGGAGCCCCTCCTTATCCACAGTACCTGCCACAACTGGACTAGGAGCCTCTGTTCTACAAGGCTGATAAGTGGATGGAGCACCTAGCTCTTGGGAATCCTGTAGGAAATAAAATACTGGTGATAACTGGGAATTATTTGTGTCAGTCTTGTCTTTTCCTCCTTCTGGCTGCTGCTGTTTCACTTCCCCTGCTGTCCCTTCCAGCATAGCCTCTGGGGTGTCTGGAACCACGGAGTCCTGTGTGTCTCTGGGTTCTGCTTCCTGCTGGATCTGGGACTGCGTCTGGGTCTGCTGCACGCGCTCCCTGTTCAGGAAAACCTCACGAAGGGGATTATCTCTGCAGTTCTTTAGTTTTTGCAGCTGCCTTTGTTTTGCTGTAAGCCGCTTCTGGAGCGCTTCAACTCCCTTAACATACTTGTCTCGTGGGCCAGTGGAAGCCAGGTTACACATAGTTTTTGCTAGCTTCAGCCGCTTCCTCAGTACCTCTATTTCACCTTCTACTCGATTCATTTTCTTCACTGATCTAATAACCTCTTCAGGAGTCATATGCTGGGCCTCTTTCTTCTGCCAGGCCCTAGGCCTGGATTCCTTCTCCTCCTCTTCTTCCTCACTAACGTCCTCTTCAGACTCTCCGCTATTCTCTTCCACCACCTCTCCTCTGATACTGGATGCAGAGAACCCTGCTCTGGAACCCGGGCCCTGCCTTCTTGCCCCCTGTTCTTCACCCAGCTTAGGAATGTTATGGCCAGGACTTACAGTCAGGGTGAGCTGGCTCCTCAGCAAGCGCTGCTGGGCTCTGGTCCTTCCTCCGTCCACAGGCCTGGGCTCTCCTGGTTCTCCTGGTTGCATGCTTGGGGCTTGGGTGGAGGAAGCCTCCCCTTCATGGTGTTTCTCAGCTCCAAGTGTGCTAGGCCTTTCAGCCTGGGGCCCTCCTGCAGGGGGGCCCCCTCCCCTCTGCATTGTTCAGCAGCCACAGGGTACAGCAGCTCTCCTTTCAGCACCTCTTCACCACAGGTCTGTACTCTGTGTGTGTGTGTGTGTGTGTGTGTGTGTGTGTGTATGACCCCTTCCTTCTGTCTGAGGTGCAGGGTAGGTGTCCCCCCCCCCCTCCTTTGGTTTTTCAGTTCCTTTTCTTTTTTTTTTTTTAATCTCGTGATTGTGCTCTTTTTTTTTCCTGCCCTTTCTCTCCCATAAGTGTACCTGCTGTTAGGAAAGTTGGTCCGTCTGCTAGTCTTCATGCAGCTTGCGTTATAGTCGACGTCCCCTGCTGATGCGCCGGAGGCTGTGTCTTCACCTTTGTTTTTGTTTTGTTAGTGGGGGTCCAGAGGGCTGTTCAGCTTCCTGCTGCTTGCTGAGGTGCCCGGAGCCTGTGTGTTCACTTTTTTTTTTTGGTTAGTGCAGGACTGGAGGGCGATTCAGCTTCCTGCAGCTTGCAGTGTGGTCCAGATCCCCTGCTGAGTTGCCCGGAGGCTCTCTCTTCACCCTTTTGGGTTTTTTTTTTTTTGTTACTGTGGGTCTGGTGCCTTTTTTTTTCTTTTTTTTTGCACGTGCCAGCAGCCAGTTCCTGCATTCAGCTGTGTTTGTTGACGTCATTGAGTTCGATGCTGCCTAGCAGACCACCTCCGTGCTGAGGGAGCCACGGTCCCAAGCATTAGAACGTTGGAGGTGAGTTTTATTATATAGGATAGTATAATATGTTAATTCTGATAATGGTGTAACGTTTTACCATTATGATTCTTGGTGGCCGAGTTTTGTTGATGTTGTAAATTGTTGCACTGTTTCAATTAAAATTGAATGCTAACCACAGATATTAAGTGGAGGTTAGCCGGTTATCCCCCGCTGAATATTGACCGATAGCCAGTTAAGCGCTATTTAACCAGTCAGCAGCTATTCTGACTGGTTAAATAGCACTAAATATCAGACAGAGTGTCTTTTACACATTCAGTTGTGTACATTTACACATGGCGTAAGTGGGCATGCCTAAATGTTGGCACATAAATGCCACCTTACACTAGTATTCTACAACAGAATCTAGGTACCCAGATCCCATGATAGAATTTGAACTTAGCACCTAGCATTTTGATGCTTAACTTTTAACACACTTTATAGAGTTGCCCCCATAGTACCTACTGTATGTGTCTTTATTAAATACTTGGGGTAAACTGGCAAAACTCATGGCTAGATTGAAGATGCATAGGCATGATTGTTTATAAACTATGCATGTAAATCATAATTCCACCCTTACTTGACCTCAGAACACACCTAAACGTGCATGCTGTTCTGTCACCGTAAGATACTTTTATGTGTGCAACCCTCAGGGTAATTGTATTGAAGTCCTTTTGAAATTACCCCCAAACTGCACAGGAGTCTGAAACTCTGCACATTGCAAGTGTATCAGTTTAGGATCCTACTGAATCAAATGACCAGACCTTTCCTGGTATCGGCATTTAAAGTAGCACAAAGAAATTACTAGACCTATCATGAAAATATTAAAAGATGAAATAATTTTTAAAAAATGAATCCAATTCCCTTTCAGTCTAGAAAGTTCTTAGAAAATCAAACTCCTCAATTGACTGGATGGGGTGAGCTATAAAAGTTGATCTGAAAAATTGTAAGTGTTGATGAGATCTATTCAAATCCAAGTTCACAATCCACACAAATTGTATTCTCTGGATATTTCCATGATTCTACGAATGTTCAGATCACTTCCCCTTCTCTTTTTTTATAAAATCATAGCGGAGAAGGTCAGGGTCTTCAGCTTTTTGTACTTGAGTAAATGAGGTCTAGGAAAGAGCTAGTGACAATCGGGAAGGTAGCAAAAGGGCATTCACTGACTGTGAAAAATGACTGCAAAGACAATGACATTTGAAAACTGTTACATAAGTAAAAATCAAGACATAGAAGAGATAGAGGAGTTAAAATTGGCTTCAGAGATACACTCAAATCAAGCATGCCTATTCTCAGAGCCAAAACAGGGGTGAAGGGAGAGGATACACTTTATTGGTGCCCAAGAAGTCAAAGGATCTAATCCAACTTGCAACCTTATTACTATAAGGGAATATATATGGAAATTTATGTGCAGCCTACATGGGGTGTCCAATTTGTTTTAAAAATGTCCCACTGTGAATTCCTGCCTAACCCAAAGCCTTTATTTAGTTATTTATTTCCTTAAAATATTTCTAGGCCACTCACTGTCCAAGGTTTGAGGAGTTTTATACTACATTAAGGGGCCCTTTTACTAGTGCACTCCAGCGGCGTAGCCAGACCTCATGGGAGGGGGGCCAGAGCCCGAGGTGGGGTTGCACTGTTTAGCCACCTCTCCCCCGCCGCCGACCCCCCTCCCCCCGCCCGCCACTGCCGCCAGTTTGGACCTCCCTGCCTAGTACGACCCTCTTGAACCCCCCTCCCGCCACCAACCCTCCCCCTCCGTCACTGCCCGCCCTGCTGCCACATGAGGTACCTTGTTTGCTGGCGGGGGTCCCCAAACCCCGCCAGCCGAAGAGTCTTCTTCAGTGCCGGAGATAGTAGACTCCGGCGCCTTCGTTCAACGAAGTTTGTGTGAAGATCAGCTGTTTTTGACGCCTTACGTCCTGCACGGGGCTACATGCACGGTGCAGGACATAAGGCATCAAAAACAGCTGATCTTCACACGAACTTCGTTGAATGAAGGCACACCGGAGTCTACTAACTCCGGCACTAAAGAAGACTTTTCGGCTGGCGGGGTTTGGGGACCCCCGCCAGCAAACAAGGTACCTCATGCGGCGGCGGGGCGGACGGCGGGGGAGGGTTAGTGGTGGGAGGGGGGTTCAAGAGGGTCGTAAGCAGGGGGCCAGGGCTGAATCTTCGGGAGCCCAGGCCCCCCAGGCTCCATTTAGCTACGCCACTGGTGCACTCTTACTACAGCTTAAAATGGCTTAACGTAGGATGCACTCAGGTGTCCTGCATTAAGTTCCAAACCTGAAACTTAGTGCTAACCATACACTAAAAACTAATTTAAAATTTTTATTGGAGGGGCATGTCTGGGGCAGAGAGTGGGTATTCCTGCATTACTTACAGGCTTATTTTTGAAAAAGAAGGGTGCCCATCTTCCGACACAAATCGGGAGAAGGGCGTCCTTCTCCCAAGGTCACCCAAATCGACATAATTGAAAGCCGATTTTGGGCGTCCTCAACTGATTTCCGTCTCAGGGACGACCAAAGTTCATGGGGGCGTGTTGGAAGCATAGCGAAGGCGGGACTGTGGCATGCCTAACACATGGGCGTCCTCGACTGATAATGGAAAAAAGAAGGGCGTCCCTGACGAGCACTTGGCCGACTTTACTTTGTCCTTTTTTTTCTTGCAACCAAGCCTCAAAAAGGTGACCGAACTGACCAGATGACCATCAGATGGAATAGGGGATGACCTCCCCTTACTCCCCCAGTGGTCACTAACCCCCTCCCACCCTAAAAAATAAACTTTTTAAATATTTTTTGCCAGCCTCTATGCCATCCTCAAATATCATACCCAGCTCCATCACAGCAGTATGCAGGTCCCTGGAACAGTTTTAGTGGGTGTAGTGCACTTCAGCCAGGCGGACCCAGGCCCATCCCCCCGTACCTGTTACACTTGTGGTGGTAAATGTGAGCCCTTAAAAACCCACCAGAAACCCACTGTACCCACATGTAGGTGCCCCCATTCACCCCTTAGGGCTATGGTAGTGGTGTACAGTTGTGGGGAGTGGGTTTTGGGGGGGCTCAGCACCCAAGGTAAGGGAGGTATGCACCTGGGAGAACTTTGTGAAGTTCACTGCAGTGCCCCCTAGGGTGCACGATTTGTGTCCTGGCATGTCAGGGGGACCAGTGCACTACGAATGCTGGCACCTCCCACGACCAAATGGCTTGGTCGTTTCTGGAGATGGGCGTCCTCGGTTTCCATTATCGGCGAAAATCGGGGACGACCATCTCTAAGGACGCCCATCTCTAAGGTCGACCTAAATTTCCCGATTTGGGCGCCCACGATTGTATTATCAAAACAAAAGATGGACGCCCATCTTGTTTCAATAATACGGGTTTCCCCGCCTCTTCACTGGGACGTCCTGCGAGGACGTCCTCAGGAAAACTTGGGCGCCCCTTTCGATTATGCCCCTCCACGTGTAGCTACATTACCACATGCTGACTGGTTAGGGCAGGATTACTGTGTAAGCCCTTACCACTTACAAAATAGTTGTCAAGTGCTCAGTTGGTAATCCTTTTTAATGGACATGCACTAATGGCAACATTAATAGGAAAAATAGAAAATCAGTCATTTTTCAGCTGCGGTAAAAATGGCCTTAGCATGCAGGAGAAACCCATGTAAGGGCATGCTAAGGCCACCTTTTACTGCAGTTTAGTTAAAGGACCCCTAAGTGAGATGTACTGTCATGAACTACAACTCCCAGAGTTCTTTGTGCACGTGCAGGGCAATTCTATAAAGAAGGTGCCTACATGTAGGCATCCTGTTACACACATAAGATAATAGAATACCGGCATACATTCATACATACATGCAAATATCACATTTCCACAATGCATAGTTTGAGGGAGGGTGTACACACAAGTAGAGTCTAAGTGGAATGTGAGCAGGATGCATAGCTACACACATAACATATAGAATGCTCTAAGTTATGCACATACCTCTGGAACTTAGGCTTCCTTCCTTCCTTCCTTATCTGATCAGTCGAGTATGGCTCTCGGTCAGGGCCGTCGAGAGACTAGGCCGGGCCCGGGGCAAGGCCGCCCTGTCTCCGCACCCCGCTGTCCCGCCTCCTCCCCCCATCGCTCCCCTCGCTGCTGCCGCTCCCCGTCGCTCTCCCCCCACCAATGCAGTCCACGGTCTCACCTGCCTGCCTCCACGGCTCTGGGCCCCCTTCATTCAAAGCAGGAGTTGCAGATCGCGTCTCTTCTGGCCTTCCCTCCCTGTGTCCCGCCCTCATCTGATGTAACTTCCAGTTTCCACGAGGGCGGGACACAGGGAGAGAAGGCCAGAAGAGAGGCGATCTGCGACTGCCGCTTTGAATGAAGGGGGCCCAGAGCCTTGGAGGCAGGCAGGTGAGACTGGGAACTGTAGCGCCAGCGCTGGGCCCCCCTTGGAGGCCCGGGCCCGGGGAACTTTGCCCCCTGCCCCTCCTGCCCCCTCCTCTCAGCGGCCCTGCTCTCGATCACTCTATAGATCAGTGTTCGCAATGCCTTCCGATCTCTTACAGCTTCTTTGAGGTCAGCTATGTTCATTCCAGTATCTTCCTTGATAGTATCTATTCTTGGGCAGCCTCTTTTTCTTTTGCCACTAACCATTCTAAGCATGATGTCTTTTTCAAAGGACTTGTTCTGCATGATGTAACCAAAATAGGACAGCTTTTGTTTTGCTATGTTGGCTCCAACGAGATTTTTGATTTGATATGTTACAGAACTGCTTGGTTTTATTATTTTGGTTGTCCATGGGATGCGTAACAGTTGTCTCCAGCACCATAATTCAAATACATCAATTTGTCACCTGCCTGCCTTTCTCAGTGTCCAAGATTCACATGGATATGTTGCTATTAGGAAGATGATTGCACTGACTAATCTATATTTGGTTGCCAGGTTGATGTCCTTGCTCTTCCAGATATTGTTCGTGCTGACCATTGAACTTCTTCCAAGTGTCAGCTGTCTCTTGATCTCAGTGATGCATTCACCATTGTGATTAATTTTGGAGCCAAGAAAGATGAAATCTTTGTCAACTTCAATTTCTTCATTGATGATCTTGATGTCAACATTCACATTTTTTGCTGATGTCATGATCTTTGTCTTTTTGATGTTCAGGTACAGTCCAATCTTCTAACTTTTTTCTTTGACTTTCCTGATCAGATGTTCAAGATACTTCTTATTTTCAGCCAGTGGAGTGGTGTTATCAGCATATCGGAGGTTGTTGATGTTTCTGCCACCTATTTTCATGCCAATCTTGGACTCATCCAGGCCTGCTTGTCACATGATGGTTTCAGGACATGATGCATCCTTGTCATGTGCCCTTTCCAATCTTGAACAAATCTGTGTCTCCATATGGCGTTTGGTCTATAGCTTCTTGATCTTGATAGAGTGATCTTGAGTTCAACCAGATGTGGTGGTGTATCCATCTCCTTCAGGCAGGTCCAGAGCTTGTTATGCTCAAGCACATCAAATACTTTCAAATAATCAATAAAATACATGTAGAGATCTTTCTTGTACTCCCCCATCCTTTTCCATACTCCATCAAAGGTTGGCAATATGATCACGAGTGCCTCTGCCTTTCCTGAAGCCAGCTTGCACACCTGACAAGTCCTTGTTGATGGTTATACTTAAGCGCTGTTGAAAGATCTTCAGCAGGATTTTGCTTGCATGTGGTATCAGAGCTATGGTGCAGTAATTTGTGAAGTCCTTTGTATCCCCACATCTTTGGAACTGGAATGAAAACTGATCTTTTTCCATTCTTTTGGCCATTCACATGTGTTACATATACATTGGCATAATGCTGTTCATGCTACCACTGGTATGGGCTTGAGCAATTCTGTTGGTATACCATCATTTCCTGGGGCTTTTTGGTTGGCTAATAAGATGGTAAGTGCTCAAGGCAGAAGTTCTACACAGTTATCTCAGTTGTTACACTAGTATTTATAAATTAAAGCATTATTTTACTAAGTTGCATGGGATGTCCTGGTGTCCTGTGGTAACTTTGAAATCTGCACACTAAGGGCCCCTTTTACAAAGGGTCTACACACGTATAGTGAATGCCAGATCAGCACCATCACCTGTCTAGGTGTGAGCCAGGAGATAATTCTGAATTTAGCATGCGCCAAATCCCATGGTAGAAAAGTTGGTGCACACTGCATGCTTACCGCGCGGGTAGCACGGGAGACCTTACCACTAGGCCAATGGGTGGCAGTAAGGTCTCAGGCCAAAAATGGACATGTGCTGGTTTCAATTTTAGTACACATCCATTTTCTGGCCCCTTAAAAAAGGCCCTTGTTCTTAGACATGGTAAAAAATGGACCAGCGCGCCCAAAAGATGTGCTCGCACTACAGCAGACCACTTTTTACCACTGCTTAGTAAAAGGAGTCCTAAGTGCACACTAAAAAATTTCTGATTTTTGAGGAAGTGTGTCGGGGGCAGAAAGTGGGTGCATCTGTGCTGAACAGTTAGTGCATCTACATTACTGCATGCTAACATTTAAATGCATAGATACCCCGGATCCCTTATCACTACAAAATAGGTGGTAGTAAGAGCTCACAAGGTAATTTTTTAAAATGGCCATGCACTAATGGCAACATTAAGAAATGAAAAGAGCAAAACAGAGGAGGCTCTACAGATCCGCAGATGGTGCAGATGAAAGAAAAAAGCAGAACTCAGAGTAAAGCTCTCACATACAAATATTCTTTATTGATAAAAACATCTGATGTGGTCCACGTTTTGCCCACTATTGAGTTTACCTCATGGGTATGGCAATGCAACGGTCAGATATACTAAAATTGGCAGATCCCTTTCAAGCTAATGTCACACCACTTCTGAACAAAAACCAAGAGGGACAAAAAAATTGGGGGAAGACTAATCAATTTCCAACACAAGGGCAAATGTTTATTGAAATGTACAATATCAGTATGGACTCAACGCAGTCATGGGTTTCGGCGCAAGAAGTGCCTGCTTCAGGAGTCACACAATTCACTTTGATGAACAATTCAAAAATAAATGAAAATCCTGCAATCCACTAAAATGATTGTCAATATACCACCATCCAAAGATTCCAAAATCAGAACAGTGCATTGAAGTGTCATAGCATCAGTATAGGCAAAGCCAGCAGGCAGTAACCAACAGCTCAGAGGACACACAAGATTATGTGAGAACTGCACTCTGGGATCTGCTCTCTTTTTTTTTTTTTCATCTTTAGCGCATGGCCATCAATGCAGAAAATAGAAAAAAAAAAGGCATTTTTTCGGCTGCAGTAGCATGTGGGAAAAACTTGTGTAAGGGCGCACTAAGGCCACTTTTTTACTGCAGCTTAGTAAAAGCACCCCAAAAGTAGATGCCTATGTCAGAATAGAGACGTCCATCTCATAACGTCCAAAATGGACGTTCATCTCACATGTATTTTCCAATAGGAAATATGTCAGGATTCCTTGTTTGAAACATATGAGATGGATGTCTGTGTGCTGAGGATGTCCAGCATGAACAGCCATTTTACAAACTAGAATGTCCAACATATGAATGGAAAAAAAGGATGGAGAAGGACATCTGTCTGGCAGCATTCTTAGAAGAATGGTCATACAAACATCCCTGAAGAACATCAGGTATTATAGGCATTCTTAGCAAAGCTGATAGCAAGTCTGAGGGGTAGCCTAGTGCAATGGACTTTAAACCAAGGGATACAGGTTCAATACCCACTTTAACTCTTTTTGTGTATGTGTATGAGTGTGTGTAATTGTGAGCCCTCCAGGAACAGAAATATGCCAACTATAGCTGAATGTATGCCACACTGAAAGAACTCAAGCATGAAATTGCTGATCTGCTGTTAGTAATATGTAACCTGTCATTAAAATCGTCTGTAGTACCTGAAGATTGGAGGGTGACCAACGTGATGCCGATTTTTTAAAAGGGTTCCAGGAGTGATCCGAGAGATTACAGACCGGTAAGCCTGGCGTCAGTGCTGGGCAAAATAGTGGAAACTATTATAAAGAATAAAATTACAGAACACATAGACAAACGTGGTTTAATAGGACAGAATCAGAATGGGTTCAGCCAAGGGAAGTCTAGCCTCACCAGTTTGCTTCATTTCTTTGAAGGTGTGAATAAATCTGTGGATAAAGGTGAACCAGTTGATGTAGTGTATCTAGATTTTCAGAAACCTTTTGATAAAGTTCCTCATGAGAGACTCCTGTGAAAATTAGAGTCATGGGATAAGAGGCAAGGTTCTGGTGTGGATTAGGAATTGGTTATTAGACAGAAAACATAGGGTAGGGTTAAATGATCATTTCTCTCAATGGAGGAGGATGAACAGTTAAGTGCTAAAGGGATCAGTACAGGAACCAGTGCTATTAACATATTTATAAATGATATGGAATCGAAACAACTAGTGAGGTGATTACATTTGCAGATGACACAAAACTATTCAAGGTTGTTAAAACACGAGCAGACTGTGAAATATTGCAGGAAGATCTTAGGAAATTGGAAAACTAGGCATCCAAATGGCAGATGAAATTTAATGTGGACAAATGCAAGGTGATCTTCTGATGAGAGAACAGACGCTTATCTTTCATCTCATCTCAACACCTTGATTCCCTCTGGTCTGAACAGTGAAATAAATTATTGCCCTTTTCTGTAACATGCCCTGTTACCATTAGATACATTTACAACTGGATGGGTTCACAGACCATATTGTTCCACTTTTTTGAACCTACGGTCATTGACCTTTTCATGGTGTTGCATTTTATTTTATTTTTATTTATTTATTTATAATATTTCAAACCTTATTCACAAGATATATCTTGTACAAGAAACACAGAGATATTATCTGAAATAACAAAAAAATATTCTAAAGTAAATATTCCTTTTTTCTTAGACCACTAATTTAGGGGGGGGGGGGGGGTCAGTAAAGTTGAGGAGAACATATATCATATTAGTTCATAAAAGGCAATAAGGCCTGGACCTAAACCATGGGCTATTTTACAATTACTTTACTCAACACTAGTCCCGAAAGTCATTTGATAATTTTCTTTAAAGCAATAAAGCTTTTCAGCAGATCCGGTTCGTAGAAAACATATTTGTTACCCACATATCTTATCATACATTTGCACGGGTATGCCAGTAAAAAACTGGCCCCCAGTGCTTTAGTATCTTCTCTTAATGCAAGAAACTTTCTCCGTTTTTCCTGAGTTGCTCTTGTAACATCTGGGTAAATCCAGATTTGTGCGCCCAAGAATTCTTTTAAAGCATTTTTAAAATATAACTTCATTATTGAGTTCAAGTCTTGCTCGAAGACTAAAGAAACCAACAACGTAGAGCGAGTATGGATTTCGGGTAAGGATTGCTCTAGGAATGCAGTCAAATTTTATAATCCAGAAGCTTGTTGCATTTGATTCTCTGGTTTTCTCTTTTCCTCCTCTCTCCTTTTTTGCGGTATTGGAAGATAATAGATTTTGTTTACTGGGGGAATATGGTCAGAGGAGAAATTGAGAATATCAGACAAATATTTTTTAAACAATTCAAGAGCACTCAGTTCTACCATTTTAGGAAATTTCAATATTCGCAAATTGAACCGCCTGTTAAAGTTTTCAAGCTGATCGATTTTGTTATGGATAATAACTTTATCCTTAATCAGGCACTCAGTTGTAGTTTTTAATGAACTTAGTTCTTGTTGGAAAAGTATTTTCTGGCTATCAGTATCTTGCTTGATTTTTTCTACAGAGTCAGACAAAAGATCAACTTTAATCACCAAAGAGGCAGTGTCCGAAGCAGCTTTTGTAATTGTCTTATTCAAATGCTGTAACATTATCCAAATGCTTCCTAGGGTTACCTCTGTGGGAGCTAATAGCTCCTGCTGTAAATCATCTGCAGGCTTCTCGGGCGAGGCTCCGTCCCTCGAGGATTCCTCAGCCCCCCCTTCGGAGGCTTCTGAAAACTCTGCCTCACCTCTTGTGCTTGCAGGACACAGAGGAGGGTTAAGATCTGGTGAGGAAAGAGTTGTTACTAGCCCCAGGGGAGTCATCGCTCCTCCAGACGCTCCCACAGCAGGGCTCCTCGCCTCCTTCTCCCGTGGCGTGCTTGTAGTAAAACTATCGAGGGTCGACTGGACTAACTGGGTGGTTCCTGCCACGGATGGTAAGCTTTTTACCACCCCTTTCCTTTTTGTATAAGGCATCTTTCAGAGAAAACTATTATGTTTAAGACAGAAAAGGAAAAAAAATCCAGAGAGCCTCGATGCATGCTAACAGGCAACATCCGCCATCTTGAAACGCCCCTCGTGTTGCATTTTATTTAAAGACTCCTGGTGCAGGCTACCAGCCGAAACATGGTACTGTGTCAAGTCCTCACCAATAAAGTGTCCCAAATTGACTAAAGTCTCTTCTTTTGTCTCTGGATTGCCTAGTCTATTTCCCATTTCCCTGTTTTCTGCAAATACAAGGTGATGCACATTGGAAAGAATAATCCGAATCTTAGTTACCTGATGTTAGGATCCACCATGGGGGTCAGCACTCAAGAAAAAATATCTAGTTGTCATTGTAGATAATACGCTGAAATCTTCTGCTCAATGTGTGGCGATGGCCAAAAAAGCAAATAGGATGTTAAGAATTATTAGGAAAGGGATGGTGAATAAGATTGAAAATATTATAATGCCTCTGTATCACTCCATGGTGCGACCACACCTTGAGTATTGCATTCAGTTCTGGTCACTGTATCTCATAAAAGATACATCGGAATTAGAAAAGGTTCAAAGAAGAGAGACCAAAATGATAAAGGGGATGGAACTTCTCTCATACGAGGAAAGGCTAAAGAGGTTAGGGCTCTTCAGTTTGGAAAAGAGATGGATGATGGGAAATATAATTGAGGTCTACAAGATCCTGAGTGGTGTATAATGAGTACAAGTAAATCAATTTTTTACTTGTTCCAAAAGTACAAAGACTAGGGGACTCTCAAGGAAGTTACATGGAAATACTTTTAAAACAAATAGGAGGAAATATATTTTCACTCAACAAATAGTTAAGCTCTGGAACTCATACCAGAGGATACGGTAACAGTGGTTAGCGTATCTGGGTTTTAAAAAGGTTTCGACAAGTTCCTGGAGGAAAATTCTGTAGTCTGCTATTGATACAGACATGGGGAAGCAACTGCTTGCCCTAGGATTTGTAGCATGGAATGTTTCCACGATCTGGGTTTCTGCCAGGTACTTGAGATCTGGCTTGGCTACTGTTGGAAACAGGATACTGGGCTAGATGGACCATTGGTCTGACCCAGTATGGCTACTCTTATATTCCTATACTCAATCAGAGCACTTCTTTGTTCCCTAGGTGTGCCTGAAACAGGTCTAACTTACAGTAGGACATCCTTCTTTTTAGGCTTGGATGTTTCTTCCCATTCATTAATCACTGGTGGAAGTCCTGATATTGGGCCCTCCTTAGTTCTGTCCAAAACATGCCTACAACATGCCCCCTTGCTATTTGGACATACTGCAGTTTGGACATTCTTTTTCTGCCTTTGCAGAATTGGGATTTGGATGTTTCAAGCACGTGGATGTCCATATGCTTTGAAAATAAGCTATGTAGTCTCCTGCCAGGTGTATAGTTATAGAGGGACCATTCAAACATGTATTCACTTGATTAAAGGCATTGTAGGATTGTGTAGGTTAATAACTGAGGCACTTTTTCATTTCTACTTTCATATATTTGTATACTCGATGAGATGGTGACCCATACATGGCACACAGTTATAGTTATTCTTGCAATCAATTGAATACATTTTTTAATTACAAGATAATATAGGCATTCGAGATCCCAATCAATGGACAGAGATATTGAACTTGTACAAGAAGTTAATTAGATTTACATGAAGATACTCTTATAGACCATTGTAAAACTGAATTAAAAGTCTTGATTTTAAAGAATGTCACCATTCCAAATCTTGGCTATCTTTGCAAACTTACATCCTAAAAGTGTTATTTAGCTAAAGAAATTTCCAAGCAGTACTGCAGTTGGCAAAAAAAAAAAGTATTATGAATTTTCCTTTGGTCAGCCTGAGGGATGATGTGACTTGTTTATATGAACAAAATAGAACAATGCCTGCCAAAATGAGAGCTTGCATTTTGCAATCTGCAGTATCTTTATGAGGATAGCACAGATGGACAGGAGGGTAAAATGTGCTTGTGTGAAGATGATATAAAAATCTATAACAGGGCAGATATCCTAGGGGTGATGGAAAAATGAAGAAAAAGAAGACTAGACAAAAAAATGTTCAAGGGTTTCAAAATTGTGTTTCAGTGCAAACATCAGGGTAAAATCATTCATCTGCAGTACAAAAATCTATTAACCATTTGCCAGTTAAAAGGACATGAACCTACAGCTGTTATTTATGAAATGACCTGGGATAATTGTTTCACATGACCTGAAGATGGTAAGTCAATATATTAAAACAAGATGAAAAGCTAACAATATGCTTGGGTGCACACATATATATGGGAGCAGTCATTTTAAAAAGCCCTTGGGGCTTGCAGATTCAAGGGAACTCTGTATCCACAGGCCTGCAAGCTGATTTTCAAAGGGCAACTTCCCATGGAGTTTCTCTTTGAAAATGTGGGTAGCTACAAGAATTTACGCACCCTGTACTCTTGGACTTTAGCACCTGCCTGGAAGCAGGTAAAAAATATTTACACGAGAGTGTGCATGGGTGTCACAGTTCTGCCATGACTCCCGCCCCGATGTACCTGTTTTCCCGTTGGCTTCTGTGGCTTCTAGGCACCGAACTGGCTTTCTGGTGTTGTGTACCACTGTTACAACTCCCGGATTGGTCCATTGGCTTGATGGGCCACTCAGTTCTCTGTTGCTTCTGGCAGTGGCACCCTCTAGGCAGGCATGCGCGCAGGGGGGCCTCATTTTGAAGATCCTACAGTGTGAATTCCTGGGGTGCACCAGAAGTGACATCACGGGCCTGGGTGCATTTAAGGAAGGCCCAGACCCTCCTCCTGCACCTTCGCAACGAGGTCTTTTCTTGTGTGTGTTCCAGCCAAGGTCCTGCTTTGTCTTCGTGTTCCAGCCGAGCTTTTCCTTGTCTCCAAGTTCCTGCCAAGCTCCAGTCCTGTCTTGTCTCCAAGTCCCTGCCAAGCCCCAGTTATGCCTTGTCTTTGAGTTCCTTTCCTGCCTTGTCCAGTCTTAGCTTTGTCTCTCTTGTCCCGTGTTCCATTCTTTGTCCTGCTTATCTTGTCCAGCCTTGTCTTGCCTGTTTCTAGCTTCTGCCTCGTCCCTTGCCTTGTCTGGATTCAGTTCTAGCCTTGTTTGCCTTGTCCTTTCCAGTCTTGTCTGCCTTGCCCAGTTCAAGCCCTCCCTGCCTTGTCTTCTGCCAAGCCTGGCCTAGTACTTTGCCTAGCTTGATTGACTCGCCTGCCGTAGTCAGACCTGGATACGGTCCAAGGGCTCACCATCCCTTGAACTGTGACAATGGGGCATTCAAAATGAAGTTGCTGTATGTTCTTTCCCTTTGCAAACCTAATCCCTCCTTTCTATTGACTTGGGGAAAGTACCCATGCCGTACCTTTTACCACTGTGAAAGGAGCCATTTTCAAACTCCCTATTGTCCCAGGCAAAGCACTACTTTAGCCACATAAATGACTTTAAACAATTCCCCTTTCTATATGTGCAAAGCAGTTTTATGGTTGAGCCAGTGGTGTTTGCATGTTTGCACCAGCTTCTGCTCTTTGAATATGCTAGAGGACAATAGTACATTAGGTTAGCTCCACATGCACTGCACTTAATTAGAACATCCTAGCTGCAATTAGCATGCTTTAATGGCACTGAACATGAACAATAGAGTGGAAAAGTCCATAAACCTTTATTAAGGTAGACCTTGGAAGAGCAACCCCTTATCCTTGGGATTAAGCAGCATGGAATCTTGCTAGTGCTTGAGATTCTGCAAGGTACTCATGTCCTGGACTGGCCACTTTTGGAAACAGGATACTGGGCTGGGCTAGATGGAATCTTGTCTGACCCAGTATGTGTTATTCTGGACGTGAGCCCTTGAGCCCAGTATAGGATTTTGGCCAAGACCTAGGGTGGACCGAACAGGCCCTACACACCACCCCACCCACCAAATCCCGTACACTCACAACAACCAACAGGCACCACCAGAAAATGGGAGATAGAGCATTCAGGCGGGCCTCACGGCCAATCGGGAACCCACTCACGCAGAGACCAAGCAAGTGAGCCTAATGGCCGACCGGGAACCGAGTCACACTCTGGGAAGGGAGAAAGAACAACAAGGGTTCCACACGGAACTGGGCCATAAGCAGCGCACACAGTGCAGAGTAGAGTCGCAAAGGAAAGGAGGAGAGGCAGAAGCCTCTAAAGGTATACAAGGCTGTGTCACAGGCAAACAAGAACACAGGAAGCCCCAGAAGGAAACACTCTAGGCTTATACAACATGGCACTCAAGGAAAAAGGAAACCAACTATAGGAATACACTCTAGGCTGAACCATTCAGCACACAAGGGAATTAGGCTGTACCTACAGCATACAACAATATAGAGAAAGGGGATGCCACTCATAGGTACACTCTAGGCCAGTGATGGCGAAACTATGGCATGCGTGCCAGAGAGGGCACACAGAGCCCTCTCTGTTGGCACGCGCGCCTGGTCCGCCCGCCCGACCGTCTGCGCTGTCGCTGGTCCGCCCACACTCCCTCCCTCCGAGCACAAGGCCGGCCTCCCTCCCTCCCACAACCAACCAAACAAACAAGCATCAGGCCGCCCGCCCGTCCTCCCTCCCTCCCAGCACCAGGGCCCCCCTCCTCCTCCTCCTCTGAAATTTAAAAGGCATACCTCGGTTAAGGCGGCATCGGCAGCGAAAAGCATGTTCTTCGCTCGGCGCGCCTTCGGCCTTCCCTTCTGTCTCTGAAGCTCTGGTCCTGCCCTCATAGGCGGGACCAGAGCTTGAGATACAGAAGGGAAGGCCCGAAGGTGCGCCGAGCGAAGAACACGCTTTTCGCTGCCGACGCCGCCTTAACCCCGAGGTACGCCTTTTAAATTTCAGAGGAGGAGGAGGAGGGGGGCCCTGGTGCTGGGAGGGAGGGAGGACGGGCGGGCAGCCTGATGCTTGTTTGGTTGGAGGGAGGGAGGCCTGGTGCTTGGTGCTGGTGGGAGGGAGGCCTGGTGCTGGGTGCTGCTGCATGCTGGGTGGGAGGGCGGGCTGGTGCTGGGAGGGAGGGCGGGCAGGGGGGAGAGGAGGGTGGCTGGATATTTGTGGCTGGAGGGGAGAGGAGGGTTGCCGGACATGGATGGAGGGCAAGAAATTAAGAAGAAAGGAGGAAAGTAAAGAAATAAATGGAAAGGAAGCCCTGGAAACGGAGTTAAGAGAACAGATAGAGAGCAGCAGAATCAGCGACAAGGACCAATATGAATAGAAAAACAAAATCACCAGACAACAAAGGTAGAAAAAATCATTTTATTTTCATTTTAGTGTTTGGAATATGTCCAATTTGAGAATTTACATCTGTTGTCTTATTTTGCACTGGGTGTACTGGAACTGTAACAGCTTACAGAAATGATTTATAATGAAAGAAAATCATGTTATTTTTTTCTCCTATACTAGTATAATATTTTCAATGATGTCTGTTTATATGTGCCATGGCTGGTGTAAGGGGTGTGGCTATCATAGGGGTGGAGTCATATGTGGTGACCCCGCCCATAATGAGTACCGACACTTTGCGATAAATAATTAGATTTTGGGTTGCTGTTTGGGCACTCGGTCTCTGAAAGGTTCGCCATCACTGCTCTAGGCTGTACCTTACAGCACTCATGGAAAGGGAAAGCCACTCAAGGAATACTCTAGACTGTACCTTACAGCACTCAGGGGAACTAGGCTGTACCTACAGCACTCAGGGGAAAAGGGGAAGGAAAACCACCTATAGGAATACACTCTAGGCTGAACCATTCAGCACACAAGGGAACTAGGCTGTACCTACAGCATATAACAATACAGGGAAAGGGGAGAACTATCTAAGGAATATAAAAAGCTGGCCCCAGAACCCCCAAGGGAAAAAACAGGGCAGAGCTACTCAGCAGACAAAGATAAAATGGAGAGACAGCAAACAAAGGAAGCTGCCTTGACACACACACAGACCAGAAAAGAAACGCTGCTCCCCGTACACAGGAGACAGCTACAACAAAGAGAACTCAAACAAACAACAGCAAAATACAAGGACAGGGGGAGGCAGCAGGGCTGCCGAGAGCCGGAGCCAGGCCCGGGACAAGGCCGCCCCCGGGCCCCCCCACCCGAGGTCGCCACCCACCCGAGATCGCCGGGCCCTGCCCACCCGAGGTCGCCGCCCACCTGAAATCGCTGGGCCCCCCCGCCGCCCACCCACCTGAGGTTGCCGGGCCCCCCTCCACCCGCTATCGGGCCGGGCCCTCGGAACTAACCTTAAGCCTCCTTTCACTTTGCAGCAAGCAGCGGCAGGGCAGACCTCTCCTCCTTCCTTCCGTGCCCCGCCCTCGCGGATGTTACGTTAGGCGAGGGTGGGACATGGAAGGAAGGAGTGGCCTGACCTGCTGCTGCTTGCTGCGAAGTGAAAGGAGGCTTAAGGTTAGTTCCGGGAGTGACAGAGGGCAGGCCAGACGGTGACAGAGGGCGGGCCAGGCGGCGGTACCAGGCCACCCTGGAGGCCCGGGACCTGGGACTTTTGTCCCCCCTGTCCCCCCCTCTCGGCGGCCCTGGGAGGCAGAACCACAGGTAGCAGAGCAGAAGCTCAGCACAACAAAGGGAACACCTAGGGACAGAATGTTAAACAAACAAACAGTCACATGCTTACCCCAGACAGCACTACCTTAGAAAAGGAGAAAGCAAACCAGGTGTGGGGAGTGAGGCAATCAGGCTCATGGTGGGAGTACCCAGCACACACACACACACACACAGAATAAGCAAGCACTAGGAGAAAGGCTACACTCCAAGGTGAACACAAGCGACCAAGCGCAGACTGGCTTCAGCAAAGCAATCAGAGCAATCAACACCAAAGCAATGATTGCAGGGGAAAGGAAGGCTTAAATACATCAGGCTTCTGACCTGTGCTGGCTTAGCCCCTAACAAGCCAATCAGGAAAGAGTTCAAAACATTCCCCTGCCGATCCAGCAGAATCATAACAGTATGGCCATAAGTTCTTATCTGTTGTTAATATTTTCATTTATCTGGACCATCTTTCTTTCTTTTTTTTTTTTACTTTTGGTTCTTTGTAATTTTGATATTAAGTTTTTGTTGTGTATGGCTTCATTGATCCCCTCATTTTGAGCTACATTATGTTGTATTTGTTTTTCTTAATTTCTTTGTGTGTTATTCTAAAATATTAAAAAGCAAAAAAAGAATAGTTGATTGCAATACTGTTTTGAGTATGCAAAGTAAGCCTGGCATGCTTTTCATTGATGTAAATAAATGCTTTTGCCTTTTGTTCTGAACCTGAGCTTGGCTGGCCTTATTTATATCCACAAGACTCACCACAGGCCTAGTACCTCAGCCGCTTATTCACACTTCTACAAAGCTAAAGCTAAAGCAAAAGAACAGAAGTAGGAGTGGAAATTTAGGACTAGGTTCTGTAAATTACACGCAAATTTGGGCACAAAAAAAAAAATGAGCCCTAAGCACTATACTATAAACAGCACTCTGAGTTGAGTGCTGTTTATAGAATAGAACTTAACATCAGGATCCTTGCCCAATTTTGAACATGAGGATTTATACCAACTGCGGTAAAAGGGGGCCTCGGTGCATGTGTAAAACATGAGCTGATGCCAGCGCTGGCCCCCTTTTGCCGCAGCTTGGTAAAAGGTGCCATTTATGCGGACAGTTAACCAGGTACTGGTCTGAATATTGGCTGGTGCCCAGTTAACTTCTGGGTTGGCAGACATACCAGGATATTCAGTGCCCCAGCATTGAATAACCAGGGTTACTTCAACCCACAGCCAAATGTGACTTACCAACCACTTAATTTCGACCCTTAAATTCTGACGTTTTAAATGCTATGCACAATATTGAGAAGCTGAGGAAAACTACCTCCTTAATCACTCATTTCCAAGCTCTAACTGAAACAAGTACTTTGCAGTTTGTGCATACCTCAGAGGAGGTGTAAAAGCTGATGTGAAGATGTTGCATTAACCCCGATTCTATTAAAGTCGCCAAAAATTGTGCATGCAAATTTGGGGGCGGGTCTAATTTGATCTTGCAAATTAATTGAATGAGCTAATTAGCACAAATAATTGACTTAACAAGCAATTATTGGTATGAATTAGATTAAATTGGCATTTATGTGTGTAAATTTAGGTGTGGGATCTGTGCTTAAATTTTACAGATGATCTGAAAAAGGAGGAGAGGAAACGGGAGGGTCATGGGCATAATGAGGGCATTCCTAAAATTAACACACGTTGTTATAGAATAACGTGGAAATGCACTTAATGTAAGTGTGTACATTTGCACCACGTTTCAGTTGGTGTAAATGGCCATGCCTAAAATTAGATGTGAATCCCGGGCATATGCTCTATTCTATAAACTGTGCTGAACTTTAAGCGCAGCTTCTAGAATAGCACTTTTTTGGTGCCATATATAGAATCCTACCCTATCCCCCGGATTCTATATAGCACACAGAGGGTTCCGCGCTAAAATCCAAGCATATTCTGTAATGGCACATGTAACTTAATTGGCTTAACAAGCCAATCAGCGCTTAACAAGCAATAGTGAGCACTAATTGGTGATAATGAGATTCTACACGTACAACTCCCTAAGCGTATTCTGTAATGCACTGTGCCTAAATTTTAATGCGTGCAAGCAAAAACGGGCGTGATTATGGGTGGGAAAATGGATGTTTCATGGGCATTCCAAAATTTACTCATGTTATTATAGAATATGGCTCACTGCGCCTAAATCTATGTGCCAGGAATTACACCACATTTTTTGTTGGTGTAAATGGAAGCATGTAGTTTTAGGTGCTAGAATATCAACTAAGCGTATTCTATTTACTGTGCCTGCATATAGGTGCTGCTTATAGAATACGCTTAGGCGGAAATGTTTTCTGCGCAGATTTTCTAGGCACCTTATATAGAATTTAGCCCTATTTGTGTATTCCTATTGCAAAATAAGAAATACATGTATAATTTTTGTAACCAAGATGCACCCAGTTTAAGGGATGTAGTTATCAACATGGCTGCTGTTAAAACTGGTTATTTTACCACTAACATGCTAGTTTAGCACAGCTCCCATTTTATGCAATGAGACCTAGTTACTAATTACTGGGGTAAACATCTTAACATCCTAACACGTCTTAATGGTAACCCATGTTAATAACTCCCCCCCCCCCCCCCCTAAATCCAGGCCCTCTAGATGTGTAAACAGTGGCATTTTGTAATTGCCATTTGCATGAGCATCTGCACATGTAAATACTACTTTTTATATGAGTACATATCACACAAGGCTTCTAAAATGCCCTCCTTGTTTTAATAAAACTTTTAAAAAACTACTACTACTACTACTATTTAGCATTTCTATAGCGCTACAAGGCATACGCAGCGCTGCACAAACATAGAAGAAAGACAGTCCCTGCTCAAAGAGCTTACAATCTAACAGACAAAAAATAAAGTAAGCAAATCAAATCAATTATTGTGTACAGGAAGGAGGAGGGTAGGTGGAGGCAGGTGGTTACAAGTGGTTACGAGTCAAAAGCAATGTTAAAGAGGTGGGCTTTCAGTCTAGATTTAAAGGTGGCCAAGGAAGGGGCAAGACGTAGGGGCTCAGGAAGTTTATTCCAGGCGTAGGGTGCAGCGAGACAGAAGGCGCGAAGTCTGGAGTTGGCAGTAGTGGAGAAGGGAACAGATAAGAAGGATTTATCCATGGAGCGGAGTGCACGGGAAGGGGTGTAGGGAAGGACGAGTGTGGAGAGATACTGGGGAGCAGCAGAGTGAGTACATTTATAGGTTAGTAGAAGAAGTTTGAACAGGATACGAAAATGGATAGGGAGCCAGTGAAGCGACTTGAGGAGAGGGGTAGTATGAGTAAAGCGACCCTGGCGGAAGACGAGACGGGCAGCAGAGTTTTGAACCGATTGGAGAGGGGAGAGGTGACTAAGTGGGAGGCCAGCAAGAAGCAGATTGCAGTAGTCTAAACGAGAGGTGACAAGGGTGTGGATGAGGGTTTTGGTAGACTGCTCGGAAAGAAAGGGGCGGATTTTACGGATGTTGTAAAGAAAGAAAGGTCTTGGCGGTCTGCTGGATGTGAGCAGAGAAGGAGAGAGAAGAGTCAAAGATGACCCCAAGGTTTTGAGCCGAGGAGACAGGGAGAATGAGACAGCCATCAACAGAAATAGAAAACGGGGGGAGTGGGGAGGTGGGTTTGGGGGGGAAAATGAGAAGTTCGGTTTTGGTCATGTTCAATTTCAGGTGGCATTGAGACATCCAGATAGCAATGTCAGACAAGCACGCTGAAACTTTGATTTGGATGCAAGGTGAGATATCAGGGGTTGAAAGGTAGATTTGGGAGTCATCAGCATAGAGATGGTAGGAAAAGCCATGGGATGAGATTAATGAACCAAGGGAAGAAGTGTAGATAGAAAAGAGGAGGGGACCAAGAACAGAACCCTGAGGTACGCCGACAGGCAGAGGGATAGAAGTAGAAGAGGATCCACCAGAGTGAACACTAAAGGTGCGGAGGGAGAGGTAGGAAGAGAACCAGGAAAGGACAGAGCCCTGGAATCCAAGTGAAGACAGGATATCGAGGAGTATGCTATGATCGACAGTGTCAAAAGCAGCGGAAAGATCAAGAAGAATGAGGATGGAATAGAGACCTCTGGATTTAGCCAGTAATAGGTCATTGGAGACTTTAGTAAGAGCAGTTTCGGTTGAGTGGAGAGGGCGAAAACCAGATTGTAGTGGGTCAAGAATAGCATGTGAGGAGAGAAAATCAAGGCAGTGGCGGTGAACAGCACGCTCAAGTAATTTAGAGAGAAAAGGGAAGAGGGAGATGGGTCGGTAATTAGAGGGACAAGTAGGGTCGAGTGAAGGCTTCTTAAGGAGAGGTGTGACCACAGCATGTTTAAAGGCAGTAGGGACAGTTGCAGTAGAAAGTGAGAGGTTGAGAATGTGACAGATAAAAGGAATAAGAGCAGGTGAGATGGCATTAAGAAGGTGGGTGGGAATGGGATCAGAGGAACAGGTGGTACATTTTGAGGAAGAAAGGAGAAGTGTAGTTTCCTCTATAGTAACTTCAGGAAAGGAGGAAAAAGAATGTGGGGAAGGAGAGAGAGGGGAATGGACTAGTGGAGGAAGAGGTGGCGAGGTAGAGAATTCAAGGTTTATCTTTTGAACCTTGTCGTGAAAGAATTCAGCAAGGGTCTGAGGAGATAATGAAGGGGGAGTTGGGGGAGGGGGCACCTTGAGGAGAGAGTTCAATGTGGTGAAGAGAAGTCGAGGGTTAGAGCCAAGAGAGTTGGTCAGTTGGATATAATAATCCTCTTTGGCGCGTAAAAGAGCAGATTGGAAGGAGGTCAGCATGAACTTAAAGTGTAGGAAATCAGCAAGGGCCCGAGATTTCCGCCAGAGGCGTTCGGCGGAGCGGGTACAGGAACGTAGGTAGCGGATATTAGAAGTCAGCCAAGGTTGGGGTTTTGTGCGCCTTATAGGCGGTTCATCAAAGGTGCAAGAGTGTCTAAGGCAGAGGATAGAGTATTGTTGTAAGAAGAAACAGCCTCATTGACAGACGTGGATGGTGCCACAGTAGAGAGGAGGTTTGAAACATGGGAGGATAGAGATGAAGGGTCAATATCGTGAAGATTCCTAGATAAATTAGATATAATAGGACGGGACTGGGAGGGAGGAGATTTAAGTATGAAAGTTATAAGATGGTGATCAGAGAGGGGAAGATCAGAGGCAAGGAAACTAGAGGGTGAACAGTTGGAGGAGAAGATGAGATCAAGACAGTGACCATTTTGATGAGTGGGGGAGGTGGAGCATAGTTGGAGATTAAAGGAGGATGTTAAAGCGAGTAACTTGGAAATATAAGAGTTGGAAGGATCATTAGCAGGAATATTAAAGTCACCAAGGATGAGAGAGGGGGAGGAAGGATCATGGAAGAAGGCAAGCCAGGCATCAAAGTCACTGAGAAAGGATGAAAAAAACATATTAGAATTTATGTGAAAACTGATTGTAAGCATGTTATTTCATGTGTTAACATGCATTAAATCAAATTTTTTATGTCAAGCTAACAAATGCACATCCCAGCAGAAAATATTTCTTTACTGAGGGTGTGGATGCCTGAAATAACTTAAACAGCTGAGGTGGACGAAAAATATACTGCTTCACAGGATGGCACATAAGTACATCAGTACATAAGTATTGCCATACTGGGAAAGACCAAAGGTCCATCGAGCCCAGCATCCTGTTTCCAACAGTGGCCAATCCAGGTCAGAAATACATGGCAGATCCCAAAAAAGTACAAAACATTTTATACTGCTTATCCCTGAAATAGTGGATTTTCCTCCAAGTCCACTTAATAACGGTCTATGGACTTTTCCTTTAGGAAGCCGTCCAAACCTTTTTTAAACTCTGCTAAGCTAACCGCCTTTACCACATTCTCTGGCAATGAATTCCAGAGTTTAATTACACGTTGAGTGAAGAAAAAAATTTTCTCTGATTCGTTTTAAATTTACTACATTGTAGCTTCATCCCATGCCACCTAGTCCTAGTATTTTTGGAAAGCGTGAACAGATGCTTCACATCTACATTTAGGGCTGGATTCAGTAAATGGCACTGAAAATTCAGCACTGAATGGTATTTTATAATGGGCATTCCAGGATGGTTGCCCTTTATAGAAGAGTGCGTAGCCCTGGGATCTGCGGTCAACTGTGGGTGCGAGGATTTACAACAACTGAAACCAAGTATAAGTCCTGGCATGCAAGTTGGGCGCAGATCTGCACTATTCTATAACATTGAACGCATCTTAAGGGAACACGCCTGACTTACCCATGTCCCTTCCATCGTTGTGCCCTCTTTGCAGATCCACACGGAAACATTTAGGTGCTATTAGAAAAATGGGCGTGAAAGTGTGTTTTCACGCAGATCTGCCATTCCTGCTCTGTTTCAGTGCCTTGTATCTGTTAGAACGCTTTTCTGCGCAAAAAACTCAGCATGGCACTAACGCCTAACATTAGGCACCATATTTAGAATTCCCCCGTTAATGTGTTATTAACATATGCATTAATTTAACTTGATCAATGCATTAGGCTACCTGCTGCCTTGCATCACAGTCTAGCATCTCCCTCTCTTCCTTTCCTCACCCCTTCATGCCATTCAGCATTTCTCATTCCATCACCACCCCTGCAGCCCTCCACACTTGTGTTTCTGGCCAGCAGCACAAAAGACACGCTGCTTCTGGCCAGCCCGGAACCTTCCATCTGCCACATTTTGCCTTCTCTGATACAACTTACTGTTTTCAGTGGGCTAGATGTGAGAGGGAAAACTAGAGGCAGCTAGATGGACCTTTGTTGTGACTCAGGATGGCAATTCTTATGTTCCTATGGCATGGGTGATAGGGCTTGTTTGTAAGTGTTGGTCTGAATATGGGAACTTCATTTCCTCATGTGCCCAGGATGGTAGAATAATAAGGAACGAAAGCAACCAAACTGACATAAGCAGGGAGTGATAACTTGTGTGTGGCCAAGCTTTTATAGGTGACAGGCTGGAGAAATATCGATGGGAATAAGCAGGCAGATTGGATGGGCTATTTGGTCTTCATCTTTACTGTGTACAGCTAACAGGATATTTTCCCAAATAAAGCTGCAGTCTTATTGAGCAATATAAGCCTCCTGTGACCTCTTGAAACTACAGAGGACTGTCAGGCATTTAAATATCTGCAGATACACATGGTTTTAATGCACTCTTGGTAATAAAACTAATGGAATATTTTATACACTCTGCAAATAGCATCACTGACCTTTTCTCTGAGCGTGAAACCCATTATTTTAGTTCTGGCTGCATTGAAATTCTGCTCAGCTGGGTACTGATTCATTTGGCATTAGTTATCAAGCAATGCACTTAGAGCTTTGAGGTTTGATACTTGCTTTTCAACTTTTGCAAGTATCCATATCTCCCTGGACTTGATTTACTAAAGTGAACTGCAGTGTTAGCTTGCGCTAATGCTGTTAATGTGTGCTATTAATAATGATATTATGGTAGCGTTTTTTTTAGTAAATATAGCCCTCTCCCTTTCTCAAATCTCTTTCTGTTCTGAAAATCACTCAGATCAAACTTGAATACATTTAAAGTACATATTTTGGCAAGCACAATGGACTGAAAATTGTTTTGCATGGGCAATTTATAATTTGGCATGTACACTAAAAGGCTACTTCCCAGCCCTTGCAAAAATATTGCCCTCAGAGTGATCAAAGTCATTAGCATGAATGCAAACTGAAAAGGTTGACAATAGGAATTTGGATTCTTCAAATCATGCTCAAGACACTATTAGTAAAAAAGGATAAGTCTCTTCCCCAAAGCCCTTACAATCTAACGAGGTTATTTTAAAAAGATTTTTCAACATTCAAATTCTATTTTATGCACAGAAAAGGCTTTTTATACAAGTCTGTGGCTGTATACACATACCCTTAGATTCTATGTAGCACGACTAGAGATCTGTGCTGATTACAATGTGCCTAACTTAACAAGCTGATGAGCACTGATAACAGCACTTAACAAGCAATAATGAGCACTAATTGGCACTGATTAGAATTTAGGTGCAGAAGTTGCTAAGCGTATTATGTAACGATGTGCGCCAAACTTCTAACACATGCAGGCAAAGGGGGCATGGTTATGGGTGGGGAAATGGGAGTTTCATGGGCATTCCAAAATTTATATGCCTAGTTATAGAATATGGTTCAGTGCTCCTAAATCTATGTGCTGGGATTTATGACTTGTTTACACTGGTGTAAATGGGTGCACATTGATTTAAGCGCTGAAATATCAACTAGGCATATTCTATAATCATTGCCTAAATCTAGGCTCCGATTATAGAATATGCTTAGTCAGCACTGATTTGTGGGCTGATTTTTTTTAGGTGCCATATATAGAATCTCCCCCATAGCGGGGGATTCTATATATGGCGCCTTGAAAATCGGTCCAAACAAAAAAAACAGCACCACGGGCCTTTAAAAATGGAACACAGTTCTTTAATGAATGAGCCTTGACAAAAAGACCCGACACGGGCCGTGTTTCGGTGACTAGCACCTGCGTCAGGGGTCACAGTGATGACGTGGAAAACTTGGGGAATAACTCGAATATATTCCTCTACAATATATTATTCCTTACCCCACGTCTCATGTAGTAAAAGCTACAAAGCACCAAGGCACTTTCACTTTCTGTATCAAAATGGATGTTACATGAGACGTGGGGTAAGGAATAATATATTGTAGAGGAATATATTCGAGTTATTCCCCAAGTTTTCCACGTCATCACTGTGACCCCTGACGCAGGTGCTAGTCACCGAAACACGGCCCGTGTCGGGTCTTTTTGTCAAGGCTCATTCATTAAAGAACTGTGTTCCATTTTTAAAGGCCCGTGGTGCTGTTTTTTTTTGTTTGGACTTTAGTTTGTACTTTGTTCCCTCTCTTTTGTTACAGCCTTGAAAATCGGTGCCATAAAACTACACGGTTAGTGTGCTTCCATAAAGTATGTCTAAAGTTGCATGTAGTTTACTGGATACACTCATGCACTATTCTTGTAACTAAAATTTAGGCGCACCCATTTAAGCCACCTAAAACCAGCCCTAAATACCTGTGCCTAAGTTAGGCACAGATCGGGTTCCATAATAGTCTTCATAGTTTTTTGAAAGCCCACAACCCACCCATTCCATGCCCATGGCCATGCCTCCTTTTTGACTGTGTGCATTAGAATTTACGCACACCATGTTATAGAATATGACTAGAAAGTTGTGCACATTAATTCTAATTAAAGCCAATTGTTCTGCTAATTGGTTAAGTACTAATTACCAGTGCTGATAGGCTTGTAAAATCAATTAAGTTGTGTGCACAATTTGCTATGCGGCCAAATTAGCATGTACAATTTAAGGCGCTATATATAGAATTTGGGGGATATAAAATATATACACATTGAAGAATAATGCACAGTGTGTTGCAAAGGGTGTAGTTTTGTCACGCTGGTCAGGAATAGTGAGCCCTTGGACCACTACTGAGGAGCGGCAGCGGCAGGCGAATCACCCAAACAGGAGGCAAGGCAGAACAGACTGGTACCACCAGAACTGGAACAGCCGGACTGAAGCTGCTGGACTGGAACAGAAGCAATAAGCAGTAAGCAGGAGAATAGTCCACGAGCCAAGCAGAGTCTTACTGGCAGGCAGCAAAGCAGAAGGGAAACAGGAATCAAACAGCGTCTATAGGCTTGCGGCAATCAGTAGTAAACCAGGAATCAAGCAGGGACTTGGGCAGGCAGCAAACAGGAGAATAAGCCAGGAATCAAGCAGGGTCTTGGGCAGGCAGCAAACAGTAGAATAAACCAGGAAACAAGCAGGGTCAAAGGCAGGCAGCAATCAGTAGAATAATCCAGGAAAACAAGCAGGGTCAAGCTGACAAAGAAAGCTTTTAGGGCAGGAACCACAACAGACCAACAGGGAGAGGAACACAACTCAAGAGCTCTGTTGCCAAGGCAAAGTAGAAAGTTTCCAGGTGGTTAATAAAGGCAACATACAAGGGAGGTCACCAGATAAGGGTGCTGCTTAGTTCCAAAAATCCCAAGACAGTTTGGAAGGCTGGAAAATCCAGACTGAACCGACATGACTTCTGGAACATGGGAAACAGCAAACAGACAGTCCATCAGGTCTAACCACCAGGTGGTGAGATGCATGAGAGCATGAAACATGGGCACAATCGTGACAAGTTTGGGCAGAACAGAGCAGAATTGCAATGTACATGCTTATTTTAATAAAATACTTGGGTATGCTGCTAGAAAACATTCACAAATTTGCACCAGGTAATATATACAGTATGTGCATCTTGCAACAGGTACATATATGTGTATTATTGGGACTGGTTCTGGATACATGATTTTTCACGCCTTCAAAAAGTAGAAAGACCAGAGGACATTCAATGAAGTTACATGAAAATACTCTTAAAATAAATAGAAGGAAATATTTTTTCACTCAAAGAATAGTTAAGCTCTGGAACTCTTTGCCAGAGGATGTGGTGTAACAGCGATTAACATATCTTGGTTTAAAAAAAGGTTTAGACAAGTTCCTGGAGGAAACGTCCATAGTCTGCTATTGAGATAGACAAGGGGGAAGCCACTGCTTGCCCCAGGATTGGTAGCATGGAATGGTGCTACTATTTGGGTTTCTGCCAGGTACTTGTGACCTGGATTGGCCACTGTTGGAAGCAAGATACTGGGCTAGATGACCATTGGTCTGATGCAGTATAGCTATTCTTATGTCTTATAAAATCACATAGGTGTCTGTCTTGCTTTTATGGAATAGAGAGACAGAGAACCAAAGAAGGAACAAACGCTCCACAAGTAGGATAAATGAAGACAAAACAACAGTTGAGCACACAATCTAACTAGGGCAGGGCATCTGAACCCTCTCTTGGAGGCCCACCTAGACAGCCAGATTTTCAGGATTACCACAACGAATATTCATGACACAGATTTGCATGTACTGGTGACCCATTATATGTAAATCTGTTCTTTGTGGTAATCCTGAAAATCCGACTTGCTAGGTGGGCCTCCAGGGGCGAACATAAGCATTGCCATACTGAGACAGACTAAAAGTCCATAAAGCCTAGTATCCTGTTTCCAACAGTGACCAATCCATGTCCAAGAAACTGGCAAGATCCCAAAAGTGAAACCAGATTTTATGCTGTTCATCCTAGAAATAAGCAGTGGATTTTCCTCAAGTTCATCTTAATAAAAATAATAGTTTATGGACTTTTGTTTTAGGAAATTGTTCAAACCATTTTTAAACTTTGCTAAGCTTTTACCACATTATGAATTCCAGATCTTAATTACACATTGAGTGACCTGTAAAAGCAGACACCTGGGTTATTTAAACCCATGATGCAGCTTTCCTACCATCTGATCATCTTTACGCATACTACTGCAATGCTGCCTTGCCAGAGAATTTCCATCTGAGCTGGTATGTTTACCACCATGCCAGTACTCCTTGGACAGTCTCATTCGGGCATGGGAGCAAGCTCCACCCTGTGATGTCAGATTCCCAGGTTATTTACCATGGCACCTAGCAGTGTGCTGACGCACACCTTTGCACAGTGACTGGCGCAGTGACTAGGGTAGCAGTGAGTAATAAATGCATGGACATATTTATTTGATTGGTGTTTTATATTGGTTAGTGGATCAAAATGAAGCTATTTTAGTGGTTATTTTAATGCGTATGTCGAGGGAGGGGGTATGGTTTTAATGATTTTACTGGTTTTGAGGATACTAGAGAGAATTTTTATTATGTATTGACAACTCATTTTAGCATGCACAGAATGAGAGTTGGGGGAAACAAGATGAAGTTAATGTACTTCCTAATTTTGACATTTGCCAATAGAAGGAATTATTGGCAATAAGCTTCATAAAAGTAAAGGACATGAGAGGGAAAACAGTTGTAGGGTTTCTAGTTTGAAAAAGGTGGTAACAGACAGTACAAAGTTGTTTAAGGGTTCAACCAGTACTTTGTTGTTATTTTAATGCAAATATTAATAGTTAGACAACTATATTGAGATAGTTAATAGAAGAACTTGGCATTTATAACCGAATGGGATGTAGATTAGAATAGTCCGATTATAGTTAGTCTGTGCCCACCTGGTTATAAAACAGTGCATTGCCTAAGGCCTAAGAAAATCAGAGGAAGTTTGGGCTTAGTTTATAAATCCTATACCCCTATACCCAAAGACACAAAGAAAAGCGCAAGGGAAATAACCAACTACAGACCAGTAGCATCCATACCGCTAATAACCAAAATAACCGAAGGAATGGTAACTAAACAACTCACTAACTATTTAAACAAATACTCAATACTACATGATGCCCAATCAGGATTCCGATCGAATCACAGCACGGAAACAGTATTAATTACCCTCATGACTAAATTCAAACAAATGATTGCAACCGGCAACAATATACTCCTCCTACAATTTGACATGTCTAGTGCCTTCGACATGGTAGACCACGGAATCCTATTACACATACTTGAATATTTTGGCATGGGAGGAAATGTCCTAAACTGGTTCAAGGGGTTCCTAACCCAACGTTCATACCAAGTCACATCAAATTCAGCCACGTCTGCCGCATGGACACCTGAATGTGGGGTACCGCAAGGATCACCTCTCTCACCAACCATCTTCAACCTAATGATGACCCCCTTGGCAAAAATCCTATCAAACCATAACCTCAACCCATATATCTACGCCAATGATATAACAATATACATCCCTTTCAAACAAGACATCAAAGAAATCTTCAATGAAATCAACCAAAGTCTACGCATCATGAACACCTGGGCAGATGCATTTCGTTTGAAACTAAATGCAGAAAAAACTCAATGCCTGATACTTACCTCCCAATACAACACGAATGAATTTACCGCCATAAATACACCTAACCTAAGCCTTCCAATCTCAGAAACGTTAAAAATCCTTGGAGTTACTATCGACCGACACCTAACACTCCAAACCCATGCAAACAACACAACCAAAAAGATGTTCTACTGAATGTGGAAACTGAAAAGAATAAGACCATTCTTCCCAAGATCCGTCTTCCGCAGCCTAGTACAATCCCTCATACTCAGCCATCTGGATTACTGCAACTCACTGTACGCAGGCTGCAAAGAGCAAATCTTGAGGAAACGTCAAACAGCCCAGAATACAGCAGCCAGACTCATCTTCAGAATACCAAAATATGAAAGTGCAAAACCCTTACGAGAGAAGCTACACTGGCTCCCACTCAAGGAACGCATTACTTTCAAAGTATGCACATTAGTCCACAAAATCATTCACGGCGAAGCCCCAGCCTACATGTCTGAGTTAATCGACTTACCACCCAGAAACGCTAAAAGATCATCCCGAACTTTCCTCAACCTCCACTTCCCTAACTGCAAGGGCCTGAAATACAAGATGCTGCACGCATCAACCTTTACTTACATGAGCACGCAGTTCTGGAACAAACTGCTGCGGAACATGAAAACGATCTACGAACAAACCAACTTCCGTAAATCACTGAAGACACAAATTTTTGATAAAATTTACGGAAAGAACCAAAACACATAAAGCTCACACTCACTGTTCAGTAATACATCAATACATCCACTTATGAATTCTCAACCCCTAATCTCACCACACCCATACCTCTACTCACAGAAAAATGTATACCATATGCTTCATATAGCGCCCCTTAATTTCCTGTTGTCTCCTTCCAATGTCTCAATGTTCTTTTCAATTGATTTATTCCTTAACGATTTTGATTTTGTCTCGTTTAACTCTTCACAATGTAATCCATAACCTGAATTGTAACAAATTGTATTTCCATTATTCATAATGTATTGTAAGCCACACTGAGCCCGCAAAAAGGTGGGAAAATGTGGAATACAAATGCAATAAATAAATAAATAAAAATTAAGTTTATAGACTCCATTGCTATTTCAGGGTTGGTTTGGCAATTAGAGGATGACTCATTGGAGAGCTCTTTTAATATATAGACCACGTGAGAACTGGTTGTCATTCCAGGACCAAGTGTTAGATTTGATTATGCAATATTCTACTTTCTTTTCCCAAGTGTTGTTGCTGGGGGATATAAATTTACATCTTGAAGATAAGACAGATTGTACTGTTACTAATTTTCTAGGATTCTTAGAATCCTTGCAGTATCAGTTTGAAGTTGGTGTTCCAACCCATGAGAAAGGTCACACATTAGATCTAGTATCCACATTAACCACACCCGGGATGAATCCAATTAGGTCTGACATAGGTCACCTGTGCAATGGTCGGATCATTATATAGCTAATTTTACTTTGTACTTTTCTTATAGTAAGCAATTGAGTACTCAAAGAGTTAAGAACTTGTGTCCTAGAAGAAAGATTGCAGCTGACCAGTTTTGGTCTTACATTAGTGGAAATTTAGAGCTTAGTATGGTTTCTACTGATGTAATGCTAAAAGCATGGAATAGGATAGTGGGTGATGCTTTAAATCAATTTCCAGAGGAAAGTACAAAAACACACAATAGAGTACTTAAATCTTCTTGGCATACTGATTCACTTAGAGATTGAAAAGATCTTGCCATAAATTAGAAAGAGCTTGGAAGAAGTCTCAAGATCTATGGAAGACAAAATTATGGTACGCTACGATTAAAACTTATCAATTGACAGTATCTGAGGCTGAAAAATTGTACTATAAAAAGCTGATAGCTGAGGGGAATTCAAATTTGAAGATGCTCTTTAGAATTGTTTTATATTCTTACTAGATCTTTGTAAACAAAGTTGAGAAAATTAGATCATCCTTATCAGGTTCATATCTGGATCATCCTACTATTATTATGAGAGCCGATGCAGATGAAACCAATAATATTCCTGTTGATTGAGTTTGGTCCACTTTTAAAGAGGTTCAAGAAAACAAGATTTTATTAAATTAAAAACATTAGCTATTAAATCTTGTTTATTAGATTGATGTCCATCATGTTTGCTAAATTATATCCCCAAGCAAACAGTTAGTTGGCTGACTAGTTTTGTGAATGTGTTATATAAGGATGGAAATTTACCTTCAGATATGGGAGATATAATTTTAACACTAATCCTCAAATCGGAAGGAGCTGACTTATCTGTTGCTTCAAACTTTCGCCCTGTAGCTAGTATTCCCTGGCTGCCCAAACATATTGAGCCTTTGGTTGCATCTCAAACTGTGAGTTTTTTAAAGATAGTTTTTAAGTTCTACACAGTTTTCAATATGGCTATAGATCTATGCATAGTACAGAGTCATTACTTTTAACATTGATCTCCAAGATAAAATTATTACTGAGTCGGAAGGTTTCATCTGTACTTCTGCAGTTCAACGTCTCAATTTTTTCGACATAGTAGATCACGCTTTGTTGTTGGGAAGATTGAGTGGCCTTGGACTTACTGGAGTAGTTTTGAAATGGTTTAAAGAGTTCTTACAGAATAGGAAATAATGTGTGAAGAAGAATAATATTTTTTCAAAATGTTGGACTCCAAATTATGATGTTCCACAAGGGTCACCATTGTCACTAATTTTTTTTATTATCTTTGAGTACATTGTGGGGTTTTTTTTAATTGGAGTCCTCTTTGTTTATGTATTATCCTATGCAGATGATATTTTTCTTATAGTGTCTTTAGAGTTTGGTTATGAGGAAGGTCATAAATTGATTTTAGATTGTATTGACAAGACTTATTTCTGGGCTTCTCAGAATTTATTGAAGTTAAACACTACTAAAACTTGATTGTTATATTTTAGTCCAACTTTGCTAGATGTTCCTAAGGCCAATACTTTAAGGACAGGGGGAAAATGGAATTTTGATACCTCTGCCAGGGTTCAAGGAGCAATACTTGATTCTCAGCTGAATGTGAAATATCAAATAATCAATTTGAGTAAAAATATTTACTTCAAGTTGTGTCAGTTGAGAGCCATTAGTGCAAATGATTATTATTTCTCAAATTGATTATTGCATTGTTCTATATGCAGGAATTCATTAAAAACTGCTGAATAGCATACTGCAGTGAAAATGATCCATAAAGCAAAAAAACTTGATCAAGCAACACCTTTATTAAAAGACTAGTAAAAAAGCCCCGTTTCTGATGCAAATGAAACGGGGGCTAGCAATGTTTTCTTCTGTGTGCATGTGGGAGTGTGTGTGTCCCTGCCCTCTGGCCTCTCTCCCCTCCCCCCTCTGAGTCCTTCACTGTTACAGAGCCAGCGATTTGATTTCGTGCTCTGCTGTTTTCCTTCACTGACTGTGTTACAGAGAGGGCGGTGCAGACACTCATAGGGAAACCGGATATCTCGCCCCCTTCACACTTCCGGCTGGAGGCTTCATAGAACGTTGGTGTTGCTTTTTATATAGAGAGATTTGCATTGGTTGCTGGTTGGTGACTGAATTGAATTTAAAGTGGCATGTCTTGTTTTCAAGATTATTAATGGTTTTTGCCCACACTTTCTTGCCCAATTGTTATCCATTCCTTCTATTCAGTCTTCATTTCATTTTTGTTCTACACTGAGACTAATCTTTCCTACTGTTAGAGATGTCATGTTTAAGCGTTTCCATGATAGTTGATTTAGTTATCATTCCATTAGGATTTGGAATTTGATACCTATATCAATATAGACTGTATTTAACTGTTTACCATTCAGAAAATTATTGAAAATGGAATGGAAGAAATATTTTCTCCAATTTGTTTTAAATGTACTACTTAATAGCGTCATTGCATGTCCGTAGGCCATGTATTTCTGGAAAGAGTAAACAAGTGATTCACTTCAATCATATTTCCCCTCAGCTGACTCTTTTCCAAGCTGAAGGCCCCTAGCTTTTTTAGCCTTTCCTCATAGGGAAGTTGTCCTATCCCTTCTATAATTTTTGTCAGCCTTCTCTGTGCCTTTTCTTACTCTGCTATATCTTTTTTTTAGATGCAGTGACCAGAACTGTGCACAATATTCGAGGTGTGGTCACATCATGGAGCAGTACAAAGCATAATAATATTCTCAGTTTTGTTCTCCATTCATTTTCTAATAATTCCTAGCATTCTATTTGATTTCTTAGCCACCTCTGCACACTGAGCAAAGTGTCTCAATGTGTCATCAACGATGACACCTAGATTCTTTTCCTGAGCAGTGATTCCCAATTTGCAACCTTGCATCATGTACATTTCTCTTTCCTACATGCTTCACTTTGCACTTGCTCACATTAGATGTCATCTGCCATTTGAATACCCAGACTCCCAATCTAGTGAGGTCCTCTTGCAATTTTTCACAAGCCTCTTGTGATTTAACAACTTTGGATAACTTTGTGTCATCAGCAAATTTAATCACCTGACTCATCTTTGTTTCTAAATCATTTATAAATATGTTTAAAAGCAGCGGTCCCAGCACAGAGCCCTGGGGAATCCCACTATTTATGCTTCTCAATTGAGAATATTGAACATTTAACCCTACTCTCTGTTTTCTTTTGACCAGTTCTCAATCCAAAATAGGACACTGCCTCTTATCCCATGAATTTCTAATTTTCCTCAGGAGTCATTCATGAGGTACCTTGTCAAATGCTTTCTGAAAATTCAGATACACAATATCAACTGGCTAATCCATATGTTTATTAACCCCTTCAAAGAAATGTAGCAGATTGGTGAGGCAAGATTTCCCTTCACTAAATCCATGTTGGCTTTGTCCCATTAATCCATGCCTTTGTATACGCTCAGTAATTTTGTTCTTTATAATAGTCTCTACCATTTTTCCTGGCACTGAAGTACTACTACTACTACTTAGCATTTCTATAGCACTGCCAGGGTTACGCAGCGCTGTACAAGTTTAGACAAGGGGAAGGACAGTCCCTGCTCAAGAGAACTTACAATCTAAAGTCAGGTTCACCAGTCTATAATTTCCCATATTACCCCTTCTGCTGTTACATTAGCCATCCTCCAATCCTCGGGTATCATGCTTGATTTTAAATATAAAATATATATTACTAATAATAGCTCTGAAAGTTCATTTTTAAGTTATATCACTACTCTGGGATGTATACCATCTGATCCAGATGATTTGCTACTCTTTAGTTTATCAAATTTGGTTGAGAAACAATGAACTAGGGAGACTCTTTTGCCAGAAGACAAACACAAATTGGAAAGGAAGTGTGGTGGACTATAGAAGGAAGGGATCCTCAGGAGCTTAGCCTAGAATGGGTGGCAGAGCTGGTGGTCAGGAGGCGGGGCTAGTGCTGGGCAGACTTATACGGTCTGTGCCGGGGCTGGTGGTTGGGCAGCGGGGATAGTGCTGGGCAGACTTATACGGTCTGTGCCAGAGCTGGTGGTGGGAGGCGGGACTGGTAGTTGGGAGGCGAGGATAGTGCTGGGCAGACTTATACAGTATGTGCCAGAGCTGGTGGTGGGAGGCAGGGTTGGTGGTTGGGAGGCGGGGATAGGGCTGGCCAGACTTATACGGTCTGTGCCCTGAAGAGGACAGTACAAATAAAAAGTAGCACATATGAATTTATCTTCTTGGGCAGACTGGATGGACCATGCAGGTCTTTTTCTGCCGTCATCTACTATGTTACTATGTTACTACTACTACTACTTAACATTTCTAAAGCGCTACTAGGGTTACACAGCGCTGTACAGTTTAACAAAGAAGGACGGTCCCTGCTCAAAGGAGCTTACAATCTAATGGACAGCATGTGCAGACAGTCAAATTGGGGCAGTCCAGATTTCCTGGATAGAGGTGAAATGGTTAGGTGCTGAAGGTGACATTGAAGAGATGGGCTTTGAGCAAAGATTTGAAGATGGACAAGGAGGGGGTGTATGGGCTCAGAAAGTTTGTTCCAAGCATAGGGAGAGGCAAGGCAGAAAGGGCGGAGCCTGGAGTTGGCGATGGTGGAGAAGGGGACAGAGAGGAGGGATTTGCCCTGTGAGCGGAGGTTTCGGGTAGGAGCGTACGGGGAGATAAGGGTAGAGAGGTATTGAGGGGCTGCAGATTGAGTGCATTTGTAGGTTAGTAGGAGAAGCTTGAACTGTATGCGGTACCTGATTGGAAGCCAGTGAAGTGACTTGAGGAGAGGGGTGATATGGTTCAGGCAGAAGCTAAGACGTGCAGCAGAGTTCTGAATGGATTGAAGGGAGGATAGATGGCTACGTGGGAGGCCAGTGAGGAGTAGGTTGCAATAGTCAAAGTATACCTTGAACAATTCTCAGAAGAGTATGTTAGTGAAGGGCTAGCTAAACTAAAGGTGCTCAAAGGGATGGGGCCAGATGGGATACATCCAAGGGTACTGAAAAACTTAGGGAAGCTCTGGTGCTCCACTGTCTGACCTTTTCAATGATGGGAGTGTTCACAGAGGACTGGAAAAGGGCAGAGATGATCCCTCTCCACAAAAGTAGAAATACAGAGGCGGTTGGGAACTACAGATTGGTTAACCTGAACTTTGTGGTGGTAGGTCTTGTCAGACAAATCTGATTAATTTTTTAAATGGGTGACCAGATAGTTGGCTCAAGGGTGAATGCTAGATATCATTTACTTAAATTTTAGTAAATCCTTTGACACAGTTCCACATAGGTAACATAAATAAACTGAATGTTCTTGGTATGGGCCCTAAAGTGGCCGACTAGATTAGAAACTTGTTGCGAGGAAGGCAAAAAATGATAGTGGTAAATGGAGTTCACTCTGAGGAAAAGAACATTATCAGTGGTGTGCCATAAGGATCGGATCTTGCTCCCATTCTTTTAAACATTTTTGTAAGTTATATTGCAGAAGTGCTATCTGGTAAGATTTGCTTCTTTGCAGATAATACCAAAATCAGCAATGTGGGAGACACCCCTGATGATGTGGACAACATAAGGATGTATCTAGTGAAGCTTGAAGAATATTATTGATCTAGAATTTTGCAGCTAAGAATTAGTGCTAAAAAATTCAGGGTCATACATTTGGGCTGCAAAAGCCTGAGGAAGCAGTATAGTATAGGGCATGGGTACTCAAAGGGGTTCACAAGCCAGTTGGGTTTTCAGGCTATCCCTAATGAATATGCATTTATTTACATCTACTGAATACTAACTAGTGTCTAGTTACAATATTTATCTAATAATTAACTATTATAAGATTCTTTATCAATACAAAATACTTTATTAAATATCCAAAACAGATTAAAACAATCTCCTTTCCTCCGCATCAATCATGCACTCTCCACAATACAAAATACTTTATTTTGAGTTTGTACCTCATATCTGTTGGATTATTTGTAGTAAATAATTAGCAGATTTTAGTACACACAGCTTCAGCTTTAGAAATGTTAATTTCTTTCTTCATCTCTCTCTCATTCACCCCTGAATAATTCACTGCTGAGTCACTTTAAAGTTGAAGTAACAAAACATCTGTTTACTCACAGTTTGTAGTTAGATTATAATCAGACAGGCTTATATATACATATTACTATACATTTGTATTATCAGCTCCTTCCATGTGCTTAGATGGTAATGGATGCTCACACCACCATAGATCCTCTCAGGTTAGGAGAGATCATGAGCTCCATGTGCTCCATGTGCTTCATGTGCTGCATCTAACCCCCACAGGAAGTTGCATAGCTGTGTGACCTCTCTAAGTAATTCACATCAGAGGTCACAGAGTAATCACAGAGAAAAATTGGTGACAGGCAATGCATGTAAAATTACAATTACATTCCAACAAAACCCCTTCTCATGCATAACTGTCATGCAATTATTTATTCATACAAAGTCCAAGCTTTATACGCAGATTCACAAAATGTTCTCTGGGTAACGGTTTGGTCATGATGTCAGCTGTCATCTCACTGGTGTGACAATAGTGTAGACTGATGACCCCTTCTTTCGCCAACTCTCGCACGTTGTGGTATTTCGTTGCGATGTGCTTGGTGCGTGACTGAACCTTGTCATTCTGTGACAGTCGGATGCAGCTCTGATTATCTTCCATTATCTGGATTGGTCTCTTTTCAGCTATTCCAAAATCCAGCAAAAGTTTTTCAATCCACATCAGTTCTCTGCACGCTTCCGATACGGCCACGTATTCAGCTTCTGTAGAAGACAAACTCACAATACTTTGTTTATGACTGGCCCATGAAATTTGTACATTTCCATACATAAACACATATCCACTTGTGGATTTATAATCAGAATGATCCCCTGCCCAATCTGAATCACAGTAACATATTAGTTTTGGATTACTATTGGCTGAAATCTTTAATTTACAATCAATGGTACCCTTTAAATACCTTACCATCCTTTTAACTGCAGTCCAATCTGATTTGGTAGGTGAGCTGACCCTTCTGCTCAAAATTCCTACTGCATTTGCTATATCAGCCCTGTATGTGGTAGCTAGATATAAAAGCTTACCTATGGCTGATCTATATTGGATGTTATCTGGTAAAGGTTCTCTTACTGTTTCATCCTTCAGAAAATCAGTGATCATGGGAGTGCTTACAACTTGGGCATCTTGCATACCTAAACTTTCAATAAGCTCATTTATTTTCTGCTTCTGGCTTAGAAGATAAGAACCATCATTTTGTTTCTCAATTTCTATACCAAGATAGTATGACACATTACCAAGTTCTTTTATCTCAACATTCTGGTTTAAACACTTTACAATGTCCTTGTACTCTTGCTCACTTTTGCTTGCAATGAGCAGATCATCAACAAAAGCTAAAATGTATGCATATTGTCCATTTCTGCACCTAGTGTACAAGCATTTATCTGCTTCACCTTGCTTAAATCCTAAATTTGTCAATATTTCATGCAATTTATCATTCCAACATTCTGCACTTTGCTTTAATCCATAAAGACCTTTGTTTAATTTACACACTAGCTGTCTTTGTTTTGTATTTATGAAACCTGTTGGCTGTTCCATGTACAAATCTTCAGTTATTTCTCCATGAAGAAACGCTGTTTTCACATCAATGTGGTTGACTTGCATGCCTTTTGAGACTGCAATGCTCAGAAGTGTTCTTATTGTCGTGTGTTTCACTACAGGTGCAAACACTTCATCAAAATCTTCTCCATATTTTTGAAGATATCCCTTTGCCACTAATCTGGCTTTATACCTTTCCACTTTTCCTTGTGCATTCCTTTTTAACTTGAATACCCATTTGCATCCTATAGCTTTCTTGCCAGGAGGTAATTTTGTAAGAATCCAAGTATTATTTTTATCCAATGCATCAATTTCTTCTTGTGCAGCTTTATGCCATTCAGCAGCTTCTTCTGCTGGCATTTTCTCAATCTCATCCCATGTTGAGGGCTCTTGAGCTTCTGCTGACTTTGTTAGGTAAGACAGTCTTGGGGGTGGAACACCTTTGTTTTCCCTGGATGAGCGTCTGACAACAGGTTGGTCCGACCTTTCTGCATCCTCTATATCTGAGAGTCCTTCTCCAATTGATTCCCCTTCTCCAACTGTACTGTCTTCTTCAATGATCCTTTCTGTGTCTGCTTCCTCTGCCTGTTCCTCGTTAGATACAGATGAGTTGCTTTCAGACATCTGCCTTGGTATGGCATTTATATACACTGGCATGTCTATTATGGTTCTAGTTTCATATTCTGGATGATAAGGCTCATCTGGGATAATCCAGCCTTTATCAACCCTTTTGTTTTCATCAAAATATGTAACATGTCTTATGCCAACAATGCCAGTTTTCAGATTCAAAATTCTATATCCTTTGTGTCCTGGAGCATAGCCAACTAAAATGCCCCTTTCTGTTGTGGAATCCAGCTTATGCCTTCTTTGCTTTGGTACATGAGCATATGCTGTACTTCCAAATGTTCTTATGTGTGACAGGTTTGGCTTCCTACCATGCCATGTCTCATGTGGTGTGCGCTCAGCGCCTTTAGTTGGCATTCTGTTTTGTAGGTACACTGCTGTGAGAATGGCTTCCCCCCATAGTCTTTTAGGGAGATTGCTATCTGACAGCATACATCTGGTCATTTCCACAAGTGACCTAAATTTTCTCTCTGCAACAGAATTTTGCTCTGGTGTATAAGCTACTGTTGTGATATGTTGAATGCCTTCTTGTTCTATAAATGTGCGCATGCTTTGTGAAGTGAACTCACCACCATTGTCGGTCTGAAGAACCTTTGGTTTTCTTTCAAATTTATTGCTCACCATGGCTACGTATTTCTTCAGCATGTCTGTGACTTGACTTTTCTCTTTCAGCAAATAGGCCACACAATATCTAGAGAAATCATCCAAGAATATTAGCACAAATCTGTTATTTCCCAATGATGGGATATTAAACGGTCCACATAAGTCACTGTGTATTAAGTCCAGCACTTTATTACTCCTATTTCCTGTGTATGCAGGAAATGAGGGTCTCACACCTTTTTGAGTAACACAGTCTATGCATTTCTCCATTTTACCAGCATCTGCACTTATCTGAATGCCGGTGGCCAGTTGCTTACTGTAAAGATCCTGGATCACCTTAGAATCACGATGTCCCAGGCGGCGATGCCAGATTTCCAGACTACATTTACCATCATTCTTCCTTACTTGCGCCATATGTGAGGCTTCACCTGAAATGCTCAGTTTATAAACATCATTATGCATAAAAGCTTCAGCATACACTTCATCATTTTTAGAGATTGTGCACTTACTGTTTTCAAAATGAATCACAAATCCCTTCTTATCTAATGTAGATACACTAAGCATATTGCAAACTGCTTGGGGAATATACAAGACATCACTTACAGGAATTTCTTTAACTTCATTAGACACTTTGCATTTTAAGAATCCAATACCTTTTGCTTGGATCTTAGCAGTCCCTGCGTTTGCAGTTTTAAGAATTCCTTCTTCTGGACACATTTCCTGAAAGAAATCTTTACAATTGGTTAAATGGCATGTGCTCCCTGAATCCAAAATCCAAGTACTTTCATTTGAATTATTATTTACCATAGTCAAAGATTTTTCTGCCATTAGAAAGCCCTTGTGTTTATCTTTGTCCTTCATACATTTCCTGGTTTGAAAATTCTTTAGTTCCATTGGCTTAGGTGAGCTAGAGGGAGTGTTTTGTGTTTCCTTACACCATTTAGATACATGTCCCTCCTTTCCACATGAGTAGCAAATCAGCTTGCCCTTGGGTGGAGTTTTTCCATAGCTCCGCCTTCCTCTGTTCTTTGCCAAGAAATTTGTTTCATTTCTCTCTGACTGACTTTGAGAACACATCTCCTCAGAATCATTTATTATGCATTCCTGCCTTAGTTTTGATGTTGTCTGTTCAAAAGATTGCCCTTCAATGGCCTCATTTACAGACCTAAAAACATCAAACTTCTTTGATAGTGAGGTAAAAAGAAATGCTCTTTTCAATGCATCACACATGGGAATTCCAGAAAGTTCTAGCTTTTGAAATGAAGACATAAGATACATAATGTGATCATTACATTTACTTTTATCCCTTAATTTGGTTTCATTCAACTCTGCCAGCCAAATTGGTTGCTGCTTTGCATATGTAGTTGCATACATAGTTCTCAGTTTATATAAAATGTCCTTTGGTGTATCTTTTCCCTCCACTAATATGGCTTGTTTCTCTGAGAGAGCTTCCAAAAGCATGCACTTCACATAATAGTTTGCATTGTCCCATTCAGCCATATTTTCAGCTGTTCTGTCTTGGTCTAAGCATATATTTAATCTTTTTGCTCGAAGGAGACATATGAATCTTAGTTCCCACTGCTGATAATTAAACTCATTTAATTTAGGCACCTTGAGAGAATAGAACAATGGTGAATTTCTTCCCTCAGCCATTTTGTTAGCCTTCTGTCTGCTGTGTGGGGGGGGGGGGAGAGAGACAGACTGAATCTTTCCTTTAAAACTTAAGAGAAAAAATGTGGCCTTTTTTTCTGCCTGGTAATATTTCTCTTCTTTTTCAATTCCTGGACCCTGGGCCCATAACCCTTTTGTTGGATTATTTGTAGTAAATAATTAGCAGATTTTAGTACACACAGCTTCAGCTTTAGAAATGTTAATTTCTTTCTTCATCTCTCTCTCATTCACCCCTGAATAATTCACTGCTGAGTCACTTTAAAGTTGAAGTAACAAAACATCTGTTTACTCACAGTTTGTAGTTAGATTATAATCAGACAGGCTTATATATACATATTACTATACATTTGTATTATCAGCTCCTTCCATGTGCTTAGATGGTAATGGATGCTCACACCACCATAGATCCTCTCAGGTTAGGAGAGATCATGAGCTCCATGTGCTCCATGTGCTTCATGTGCTGCATCTAACCCCCACAGGAAGTTGCATAGCTGTGTGACCTCTCTAAGTAATTCACATCAGAGGTCACAGAGTAATCACAGAGAAAAATTGGTGACAGGCAATGCATGTAAAAATACAATTACATTCCAACAATATCCAGCTATTTTATTTATTCAGTCATGCCCATCCCCATTCGGACGTCTTACAGGGACATAGTAAAAAGGTGAACGGGGACATAATTCTAAGTTATCTAAGGAAATATTTCTTTACAGATAGGGTAGTGGATGCATGGGAACAGCATCACATTGGACATGGTGATAATGAAGACTGTATCTAAATTGAAGAAAGCATGAGACAAGCAAATAGGATCTCTAAGGAAGAAGAGGAAGGGATAGTAGATGGCATGAAAGGGAAAAGTGGATAGGCAATAGTGCTCATTTTTGAAACAGAAAAACATCTAAAAAAGTGGCACAGTGCAACAGCTGGACTTTTTTCACAAAAATGGCCAAATCACTATTTTTAAAACTCATTTTAAGGTGTTTTTCTATGACCCCTAACCATCACCCTAAGAGGTGAAAGCGACAGTACATACCAGGCTCTATGAAGGCTGCAGTTATAATGGCCAGTCCTCTTAGAGCAGCAAGCAAGTCCCTGGAGAAACCTAGTGGTCAGTGCAGTGGACTATAGAGAAGGGGACTCAGGCCCATATCCCACTCTAGCTAGTACAGTTGTGGTGGAAAGTGTGGGCATTCCAAAAAACACAAAATACCAACTGAACCCACCTATAGGTGACACCTGCAGGTATTAGGGCTATTGTAATGGTGTACAGTTGGGTACAGTACAATTTTGGTATTCCTGGAGGCCTCACCATACAATATAAGTGGCATTACCGTATGATGCGTACCTTGAACCTTTTGTGTAATATTCACTGCAGTGCCTTCTAGGCTGCCCCACTGCTCTGCTGGGATGTCTGTGTGGCCAGTCTAGTAAGAATGCGGACCACCAGACATCCCAACGGCTTGTTTTTGTGCATTTTCCCCTTGGATGGTTTTTTTGTTTGAAAATGGCCCTTAAAGAAAGACACTGAGCACAAAAACATCTAAAATAGGTTGATTTTAGAACCAAAAAGATAGATATTTTTCTGTTTGAAAAAGACCATGTTTGGCACTGGATGTTTGGACATTTTTTGGAAAATGTCCAGTATTGAAAATGCCCCTCTATATCGTTTTTTATCTGAAGTCCTTTAACAAAAATATTCTATGTTTCTGTGTTTTAAGAATCAAAGCTAATAGTTTTTTTTCCAGAACTTGCCAGTCAAAAACAATGGTTGCCCTAATTTTCCCATATATACAACTCAGTGCCTTCTAATGCGTCCACAGAGCCCAGGAGGATGAGGAACCCTTTAGCAAGAGGGGTAGTGAATAGAGGATGAGAGTGAGAGAACTGAGGAGCTGGAGAAATAAAGAGGTTGAACTGAGTGGGGATGCATTTGCTTCTTTCCCATGTGAGGTTTTGGCTATCTGATAGCATCCTTAGAATAGAAGATACTAGCCCTTTGTAGAAGCTGCTTCATGTTGCACTTTCACTGCAGATGCATTTCAGGCAACTTTTCAAGAGGGGCAAGCCTTTTTCTTATCGGGAACTAACAATTTTGCATTTCTAGAATGGGATAATGAGGATTAAGCATATTATAATGAGGCTTATAATACATTCTGCAGCTCAGAGCCAGCTGAGTTTCAAATGCCTCGTTATTTGCTTATTATGTGCCAGATTACCTCTGTTAAGCCTTCCATGGAGCTCTGAATCCCATTTCCTTATTGTCCTATACTTCCAGAATAACTATTCACAATAGCCTCCTTTGCAATCTCAGACTGGGTGAATTGACGCTTAGGTTATTAGATTTGATCAATATGTGGATTTAAAATAGCAAACTAGGCTATTTTCTTAGTCATGTAATACTATAATGTAGTTTAACACCAGTAAAATTGAATCTCAATAAAAACACAAGATGCCCAAAATATAGCTTTTTATTCATATGCTCTGATTTAAGGAAAAGTGCTAGTAAATATTTGGAAGGCAAGTGGGGAGGGGGTCTGGTTTGTATAGGGGTAGGGATACCCTGGGTATTCTGTGCTGAGCAGTAGGGTGAGGACGGAAGCTTGTGTCATGGAGGGGAGCGAGAGGGTTCATAGGTTGGGAAATTAGCACGTGGCCATTAGTGGAAAAAATAAATTGCAGCAATTTCATAGGGCCACCAGGGGGAGGGGAGGCAGAATGTGATTAATGCATTAAAATGATCAACATAAGTTAACAGTTTAATGCAATAAGTGTGCAGCCCTAATTCTAATTCATAATAAAATGCACCCCAAGACCTGAGAAGAAGGTAGCAGATCTGATAGTGGAGAGGGGTGATGCTTTTAAATAATTTTGGAGCACTTTATTTCTGTATTCTGGTGTAAAATAGTGAGCTCTAAAAACAAAACTTAAAAGCATAAGAACATAAAAAGTGCCATGCTGGTTCAATCCAAGGTCACAGGGGCCAATCTAGATTACAACTACCCAGTAGGATCCCAAAAAGTAGATCCATTTCTTATTGCCCACTTCCATAGATAAGTAGTGATTTTCTGAAGTCTATTTGGTTTAAGGACTTTTCCTGCAGTAACTTGTCCAAAACCTTTTTAAGCCCAGCTATGCTAGATGCCATGACCATAACCATCAGCAACATATTCTATAACTTTATAGTGCCCCTTCTCAGATTTGTTTTAGGCCTGCTTCCAGTTAGTTGTCTTAGTATTATCTGAACAGGCAAATTACTCTCCTCTATTTCCTGTTCTACTACTCATGATTATATAAATCACTACCATATCCTCTCTATCCACCAGATTCTATTTAGGTCACCCAAAGTTGGCCATAATCCCAGATCCAGATGTAAACTAATTAGTTAATGAGCTGCTAACAATCAATAAATAGTGTTAATGGGCAGTCATTTGCGTTTATTCACAGATCTGCCCTATACCCTATTCTATAAAATGTGAGTATATATATATGGATTTGGTGAACAGAATTGCATACAATTCTCAAGGTGATGTCTCATTGTGGAACTATACATAAGCATTGTGATATTCTTTGATTCATTCTCTATTCCTTTCCGAATAATTCCTAACATTCTCTTTGCTTTTTTTGACCATTTAACCCTACTCTCTCTTTTCTATCTTTTAACCAGTTCTTAATCCACAACAGAACATTCCCTCCTATCCCATGATTTATTAATTTTCTCAGAATTCTCTGATGAGGGATTTTGTCAAAAGCCTTCTGAAAATCTAGATGCAATACATCAACTGGCTCACCTTTATCTACATGTTTAAAAACAAAATCCCTGTTGATTCTGTCTCGTTGAACCATGTTTGCTTACATGTTCAGTAATTTTATTCTTTACAATAATTTCTTTATAATTTGCCTGACACTAATGTCAGGGTTATGGGCTTTTAGTTTCCCAGATCACCCCTTTAGTTCTTTTTAATAATTTGCATTGCATTGACCACCTTCCAATCTTCGGGTACCATGGATGATTTTAATGACAGGTTACAGATTACCAGTAGTAGCTCTACAATTTCATTTCTTTCAGTACTCTGGGATATAAAGCATCCAGGTCAGGTGATTTGCCGCCCTTTAACTTGTCGATTTAGTTCACCGAGATTTGCTTCAGTTAGAAACATAGAAACATAAAAAAAAGGAAGGCAGATAAAGACCATGTGGCCTATCCATTCTGCCCATCCATGCCATCTACTATTCCTCTGTATCATCACCCTCAAATATCATTTCTGGCACAGATAGCTTCCGTACATCCTCCTCAGAGTTCTGGTCTGACTACAATACTCAAGATGCAGTCATATCATGGATCTATACAGAGACAGTATGATATTTTCTATTTTATTCTCAATTCCTTTCAAAATAATTCTAAACTTTATATTTACTTTTTGATTACTGTACACACTAAGCTGAGAATTTCAGTGTATTGTCTGACTCTAAGATCCTTTTCCAGAGTAGTGACTCCTAATGTATAGTCCAGTATTGTATAATTTTGGACAGTGTTCCCTATGTGCATCACTCTGCTCATCTTCACATTAAATTTCATCTTCTATTTAGATGCCTTTTGTCACCCAGTCTCACAATGTCCTCATGCAACTCCTCACAACCTACTCAAATTTTAAATGAAAAATGTCATCAATGAAAGAAAAATAGTCTATAATTCCCTGGTCTATTTCTTGCTGGCTCTAACATGAACCTTAACAATGTTTAGTTAGATTGCATTGGACACTATGACCAATGTCTATTTTCCAATGTGAATCAATATCATATCTGTCAACATGAATCAAAAAGGTCAGATAGAAATAAAATGGAAAGAAATCAATACTGAGCAGAATTCTAAATCACAAATCCATGGTTATGAAATTTGAATCTTTTCATCCTGAATACAGAAGGCAACTTTCAAACAATGTGTATATATGTGAAGTGTGTGAGTACTTTTCAGCCACAGACTTTACAGGAGTTTTTGAAGAGGAAAAAAATATCATTTGAAAAATGACTCAGGTGAAGTGTGCACACAAACCTGTGGAAACTTAAGTGCATACGTTTTGGAAATTCAAGTGTAAGTGTGGGTGTACATGCACTGTCTTTCCAACCCCACTCTGAGGAGGCTTCTCTATATGAATGTAAAAATATATGAATATCAGCCATTACACATTGTATATGCATATGTGGTAAGCAGTTTTCTCATATGACGAATTGTAAGCCACATTGAACCTGCAAAGAGGTGGGATAATGTGGAATACAAATGCAATAAATAAAATAAAAATAAAAGTATTCTATTCTATGTGTAGAAATGCCTTTGAATCTTGCTCTCACAAATTATGGTTTGTGTTCTGTATGATCACAAACTTTTACTAAGCCACGGTAGGGTTACTGCGCGGGTAATACTTGCCAAATTGACCCTCCAGCAGGGGTAGCACTGGCGCCCTGCGGTAGTTGCAAGGTTGGTGCATGCAGTTTCTCATGATAGAAAATAATTTTCTACCATGGGGGGCGTTCCTGGCGGTAATCAACAGTGCAGCCACATTGCCTCTGCTGCCTGGCTACTGCAGGAGTAGCATGTGAGCCCTTACCACCAAGTAAATAGCACACTTGGTGGTATGGGCACACTACCAGATCCCTTATCCACTCTGTTATCACCTCTCACTTAGACTATTGCAATTTACTTCTCACAGGTCTCACACTTAGCCATCTCTCTCCGTTTCAATCTGTTCAAAATTCTGCCGCACGATTTATATTCCGCCAGTGTTGCTTTGCTCATATTAGCCCTTTCCTCAAGTCACTTCACTGGCTTCCTATCCATTTCCGCATACAGTTCAAACTCCTCTTATTTACTTATAAGTGCATTCACTCTGCAGCTCCTCAGTACCTCTCCACTCTCATCTCTCCCTACACTCCTCCCCGGGAACTCCGCTCACTGGGCAAATCTCTCTTATCTACACCCTTCTCCTCCACCTCTAACTCCAGACTCCGTTCCTTTCATCTTGCTGCACCATATGCCTGGAATAAACTTCCTGAGCTGGTCCGTCAAGCTCCATCTCTGGCCGTCTTCAAATCTAGGCTAAAAGCCCACCTTTTTGATGCTGCTTTTAACTCCTAACCCTTACTCACTTGTTCAGTACCCTTATTTTTATCATCCCCACTTTAGTAATTCCCTTAACTCTTATTTGTCCTGTTTGTCTGTCCTAATTAGATTGTAAGCTCTGTTGAGCAGGGACTGTCTCTTCATGTTCAAGTGTACAGCGCTGCGTATATCTAATAGCACTATAGAAATGATAAGTAGTAATAGTAGTGTTAAGGGCTCAGACAGTAAACAGCTGTATGCTACTTTTCCTTTTCCCAAACAGCCTTTTACTGCCCATTAAAAAAGTCCTTTTCCCAGCTGCAGTAAAAAAAAATGACCCAGTGTGCGCCAATTTCACGCACTCACACTAGTGCAGGCCACTTTTTACCACGGCTTAGTAAAAGGACCCCTTAGTTATTTATTAATTTAAGGGTGAATTCTATACATGCCCTAAAAGATAGGTGCCAAAAAGCTAGTACTCTATAATGACAGATTTGTGTGCCAAATCTGTTATAGAATTACTAGTGTAAGTCTGCAGTTATGCACCAAACTTTAGGCCAGACTTTATGCCATGTCTATGGATGGTATAAATGGTGGCACCTAAATGGGGCAGTTGGGCACATAAATGCAATTATTCTATAAAGTGCATGCAAGAATAGTTACAATGCCTGTGGCATGCCCATACACTCCCACATTAATGCCCCCATTGCATTTGTGCATGAGAAAAGTTAAGAATAATGACAGAAATCTGTTACATGCACAACTGCAAATTAGTACATAAGTATTGCCATATTGGGACAGACCGAAGGTCCATCAAGCCCATCATCCCGTTTCCAACAGTGGCCAATCCTGGTCACAAGTACCTGGCAAGATCCTAAGACAGTACAATATATGTTATACTGCTTAATCTAGAAAAAAGCAGTGGATTGTCCCCATGTCCATTTTAATAATGGTCTATGGACGTTTCCTTTAGGAAGCCATCCAAACCTTTTTTAAACCCCACTAAGCTAACTGCTTTTACTACATTCTGTGGCAATGAATTCCAGAGTTTAATTACACGTTGAGTGATGAAATATTTTCTCTGATTTGCTTTAAATTTGCTACTTTGTAGCTTCATTGCGTGCCCCCTAGTCCTAGTATTTTTGGAAAGCGTAAAGAAACGATTCACGCCTACTCATTCCTCTCCAGTTGTTATTTTATCAGTGCTTTTTTTGTTGAAAAAAAGGTGCTGGTACTCATTATGGGCGGAGTCACCACATATGGCCCCACCCATATGATAGCCACACCCACGTTAGCCACACCCCTTTTACCAGCCATGGCGCATATAAACAGACATCATTGAAAATATACTGGTATAGTAGAAAAACAATAACTTGTGATTTTTTTTCATTATAAATCATTTCTGTAAGATGTTACAGCTCCAGTATACCCAGTGCAAAATAAGACAGCAGATGTAAATTCTCAAATTGGACAAATTCCAAACACTAAAATGAAAATAAAATGATTTTTTTCTACCTTTGTTGTCTGATGACTGTTTTCTATCCATACTGGTCCAAGTGTCTGATTCTGCTGCTCTCTATCTGTTCTCTTAACTCCGTTTCCAGGGCTTCCTTTCCATTTATTTCATTACTTTCCTCCTTTATTCTTCCATGTACAGCATTTCGCCTCTCTCCCCGCCAACCCCTCCATCCATCCATGTCCAGCAATTCTCCTCTATCTCCTGCTCTCCTCTCTATCCATTTCCAGCATTTCTCCTTCCTCCCCTGCCATCTCATCCATGTGCATCTCCTTCCTATCTTACCTCCCCTCCATCCATGTCCAGCATGTCTCCTCTTTCCCCTGCCCTCCCATGTCCAGCGATTCTCCTCTGTCCCGTCCTCACCTGCCATCCATGTCCAGCGATTCTTCTCTGCCTCCTGCCATCCATGTCCAACGATTCTCTCTTCCTTGCCCTTCCCTCCCAGCAATGTCCAGCAATTCTCTGTTCCCTGCCCTCCCCTTCCAGCAATGTCCAGCAATTCTCCGTTCCCTGCCCTCCCCTCCCCTCCCCGCCATGTCCAGCAATTCTCCATTCCCTGCCCTCCCCTCCCCTCCCACCAATGTCCACCACCAATTCTCCGTTCCCTGCCCTCCCCTCCCAGCAATGTCCACCACCAATTCTCCGTTCCTTCCCCTCCCAGCAATGTCCACCACCAATTCTCCGTTCCCTCCCCTCTCAGCAATGTCCAGCAATTCTCCGTTCCCTCCCCTCCCCTCCCAGCAATGTCCACAACCAATTCTCCATTCCCTCCCCTCCCAGCAATGTCCAGCAATTCTCCGTTCCCTCCCCTCCCAGCAATGTCCACCACCAATTCTCCGTTCCCTGTCCTCTCCTCTCCCATGTCCAGCAATTCTTGGACCTTTTTTTTTGCCCCCTCCCCCCCCCCCGGCGACATTCCCGGCGAGTCCTGACCTTACTTTTTTTTTTTAAGACTCAGAACGCGCGAACGATGCAGCCGGCAGCGATTGAAAGAGGCTGTCTGGCGTCTGCGTTGGAGCTTCCCTCAAACTCTGCGAGTCCCATCTTCGTTGTTACAACTTCCTGTTTCCGCATAGGCGGGACTCGCAGAGGGTGAGGGAAGCTCCGACGCAGACGCCAGACAGCCTCTTTCAATTGCTGCCAGCTGCATCGTTCGCGCGTTCTGAGTCTTAAAAAAAAAGTAAGTGCAGGACTCACCCGGAGTGTCGCGGGGGGGGGGGAGGGGCAAAAAAAAGGTGCCGGTACGCAGTACCGTTGCGTACCAGCACAAAAAAAGCACTGTATTTTATACACCTCTATCGTATCTCCCCTCAGCAGTCTTTTCTCCAGGCTGAAGATCCCTAGCAGCTTTAGCATTTCCTCATAGGGAAGTACCAATTAGTGTTTGTTAATGTCAGTTACTGGTGTTTAACACCAATTATTTACCAATTTAGTACCAATTAATTATGTTAGGCACATAAGTGGCCCTATTTTATAACTGCGTACCCAACTGCATGCATAACTTTGGATGCCATTTATACAATTTAGGGGATAGCCCTGTCCTCAGTTAACAGACCTATGTATGTTATAATGTCAAACAAAGCAATTCTATAAAGTTGCACCTAATTTTCAGGTGCCACAAAAGGGCACACTTAGTGCCAATTCTATAACAGCTTTGGGGCACACCCAAGCCATTATATGTATTTATTCATTCAGAACTTGCTATACCGCTTGGACTAACAAGTAGGACTAAGCAGTTTACAGACTAAAAATTAAATAGGGGAAAAGACCTCTATCAATTATAGGATAGTACAGAACCAAAAGAAGAATATACACACAGTCACCAGATAATGCCCAACCTGATCCCTCTTAAGACTCATAAGCTTGTAAAAAAAAAAAAAAAGCCCTGTTTTTAATTTTTGTTTTTAAACACTTTTAAAGATAATTCACTGTGAATCTCAAGGGGAATCGAATTCCAAAGTCCTGGAGTAGTGAATTTCAGCAGTTGACTGAAATTGAGCTATACATGGCCCTGGCAGGACCATCCTTTGATCATTTAGGGACCTGATAACATGCAACGGGGATTAAGGAATAGTAAGAGATGCTAGATACGGTGGCACTCCCATCCTAAAAGCATGGAATGCCAATAATAGAATTTTAAACTTAACCTGATAGGCAACTGGGAGCCAGTGATGACTTTTAAGTAAAGAAGAAACAGGATCAGACTGACATAAATAACAGGCGAGTCAAATGGCCGAATTCTGCAAAGTTTGAAGTCTGCGAATGGAGGACTGATGTATGCCAGAATAAATGATGTTTACAGTAGTCAAGTCTGGTCATAAATAAGGCCAGCAAAGGAGATTGAAAGGCATTGTGTCTGAAAAATGAGTGACTGGAACGTAATTAATGGAATATCAGAAAGCCAGTTTTACACACAGCCGAAACTTGGACAAAGGACAAATGGGAGTCAACAAGAACACCTAGGTATTGAAAACTTTCAATAGGGGATATAATAGTGTCAAACAGAGAGAGGCACCACCAGAATAGAATAGTGGCCTGAGAGCCATCATGCCACTGTTGTTTTTTTTTTTTTTTTTTGGGGGGGGGGTTGCAGTTCAATACCAGACTGTTATTGGATAGCCATTGAGCAGTGACATCTAAACAGCGCTGTAGAGAAGAAAGATCTGGGTTGGACAGACAGGTATGTTACAGAAGTACAGTAGAGTCTCCTTTATCTGACGTAACTGGGATTGGCCCATTGTCAGATAAGTGAAAAGTTGGATAACAATGGTAACCCCTCAAACAATGCAGAAACAAAGGCAGTAAAATCAGGGTCCCGGCCCACAATAGTGGAAAAAGTAGTGTCCCGGGTTTGGAAAACGTAAAGAGAAGTCGCCTGATGTCACCGAGGATCTGTTGGATATGGCAGATGGTCGGATCAGCAAAGGTTGGATAATTAAGACTGTACTGTAATATATTATCAGCATTTATATGGAAAGAAATATTCAAACTCTGGATAACCATGGCGAATGGAGCTAAGAAAAGATTAAAAGCAGTGGTAACAGAATGGAACCTTGCGGAACACCACACAGAAGAGGTTTACTAGAAGATTCCAAAATAGCAGTAAATACCCGAAAAGAACTTTCTGTAAGAAAAGAGTGAATCCAATTAAGCATTGTACCTGATAGGCTGAAGAGTGTAATCTGGAAAGAAGACATGTATAATCAAAAGATGAAAAGCAGCGGATAAGTTGAGCGAAATTGCCAAAGCCACCTGTCCTGTATCTAAATAGGAATGGACTTCACTTAAAATTGATGTAATAATGCTACACAGAGGATGAAGCCCTGACTAATGTAAGTCCACTTTGGCACGCCTAATGGTAGTGCAGTCACTTACGCCATGTCAATGTCAGGTATAACTGAGCACGCCTAAGTGTGCCTTGCAATGCGTGCAAATGATAGTATTTTATAAGTTGCACGTGTCATCAGGTGAAACACCTATGATATGCATATGCTTCTCTCATATCAATGCCCCCTTGTAGTTACACACTACAAATTAGGCACACGTTTTATAGACTAGCACCTAACACTTACACACGTAAATGTTTGTGATGACATTCACACGCCTAAGTGCACCTATTCAATAAACTAGTGCATGCAATTGGTGTCTAAATTTAGGTGCCCTTTATAGAATTGTCCTTAAAATCATCAGATTGGTTAAATGCTTGAGCTGTAACCGTAATTCACACTATAATTTTCTAGACAATTACTACATTATTGCCACAGTGTTTATCTGAAAAATGATATAGAGGCTTATTTTCAAAGCACTTAGCCTCCCAAAGTTCCATAGAAACCTATGGAACTTAGCCTCCCAAAGTGCTTTGAAAATATGCCTCATACTGAATTGCACTGAAAAAAAGTAGTAAATTCATTCTGGCTACCACTGTAGACCAAAGAAAGGAGGAGACAGGGCAGTTAATATAGAAAGAGGAGAACTCATTTTTATGAAATAAGCCCAAGTTCAATTTCCAGAGGCCATATGTTACAATAAATTACCACCATTGTTGTCTTTCTCAGAGGAGTTCAGTAATTGAATTGGAATGGAAACTGAATGATCATCTCGCTCATTAAGAGGATTGTTTCAGGAAATTGCTCACTTGCATAAGTAGGGACTGTACTGGTAATCTTGCACTGTCAAAGGCTATACTCTGCTTGCTCATTTGATAAAAACCCAAATGCTATCAGTCTAATATCTTTAGAAAATGGAAATTCTTATCAATAAATAAAAAAGATCAATAGAACTACTTGTGGAAGCAGCAGCCATCACTGCTTGTCCTTTTGTTGGGAGGATATGAAATGAGCTAGAGTTTTGATCTGCTGAATTTCTTAAACTCAAGGTCAAATCACTTATATTATACTGTTTGCCTGTGTTTTTAAGCAAGTCACTATTAGACTTACTAAGATTGGATGTGTTAACATGAATTAAACACTAACCCCCAGATTCTACATATTGTGCCCAATTTGGGGTGTCGATTCAAGATGTGCGTCCAACTAAATGGCGCCATTTACTGATTCTAGCCCTAGGATCACAGCTCGGTTTCTTCTCCTTATTGATCTGATAGGAAATATTAGGCTCAAGTGACAAAAATTAATGAGCTGTCCTGCATTAATGTAGATCACAATAAGTACTGTGTCCTGCATTAAGCTGAAGGAATAGTTAATTATCATCAGGAATGTCGGCACACTAACCTGCCTGTTGATGCAATCAATGGTACTAAGCCATGCAGACTACTGCAATGGAATCTATGCGGGTTGCAAAGAACAAATAATAAAGAAACTTCAAACCACTCAAAACACCGCAGCCAGGCTTATATTTGGAAAAACACGTTTTGAAAGCGCCAAACCCCTCCGAGAAAAACTGCATTGGCTCCCAATCAAAGAACGTATTGCCTTCAAAATCTGCACCCTGATTCATAAAATTATCTATGGCGAAGCCCCAGGTTACATGAATGACCTCATAGACCTGCCAACCAGAAACACAACTACTAGTTCCTTATCCAGGCCTGCTTTCTGAATCCAGATGCAGGCCTGCTGTTACAGTTCACTTCCAGTCTTCTGACTTGCTAGCTGTCTCCAGTTCAAGACTTGCAGCCCCAGTCCAACTCTAGATTAGATCCAGCTCTTACTACCTGCAAGTTCCAAATCCAGGCCTCTGTCTATTGAGTATAGCTCCTGACTCCTGAGCATTTCTTAGTCCTTTCCAAGCCTTTCCTGAGCACCCATGCCTAGGGGTTAGCTACACTTCAAGTTCTGTGAAAAAAAAAAGGCAGATGTAAATGCATTCTTTAAGAAAGGTAAGTTGATAGATTTCAACTGGCAGAATGACCAAGAAGAGCCCGTTAGAGGGAAGCACAGATACTAAACCAAATGAGGATTTATATGTTATGGCTGGTATTTAATAATTTGAATTTGACAGTCAGTTAGTGTAGCTGGGTTTTAAAATGATTTGGATACATTCCTGGAGGAAAAGCCCATAAACTGTTATTAAGACAGACCCATGGAAAGCCATTGATTATCCCTGAGATTCACTAACATGTTTAATTTTATGTTTTATTAAAACTTGATATGCTACAAAATCTTTACAGTATCATGCTACTCTTCAGGATTCTGCCAGATACTTGTGACCCGGCTTGGCCACTGTTGGAAGCAGGTTACTGGGCTAGATGGACCTCTGGTCTGTCCCAATATGGCAATTCTTAACTTATGTTAAGGTATTGTAGAGACAGGTACTTCCCAGTCAGAGAGATGAGTCCAAAGTAATTGAGTTTCAAACATTTCACAAAATTGAATGGGAGGTGGGGGCTATCTCATAACACACATAACAGCACAATGTTTCATTTGCTAATTAGATATTACAATCATGTTATGACTATTTTATTATTCATATATAATAAAGTCATTACATTTTCTTTATGAATTATTTTTGTTATAAAGCAGGGGCGTAGCCAGACCTCGCTGGGAGCGGGGGCCACAGTCCTAGTTAGGGGGGCACTGTTTAGCCCCCCATCCCACCGCCGCCCCCCCAGCCGCCACTGCCGCCACATTGAACCCTCCCAATGATCCCCTTGAACCCCCCTCCCGCCACCAACCCTCCCCCGCCGTCGCCGCCCGCCCCGCCACTTCAAATACCTTGTTGTTTGCTGGCCCCGCCAAAGAGAATCTAGTTCTTCGGCGCCGGAGTAGCGCCTTCATTCAATGCAGTTTCTGGTGTGATCAGCTGTTTCTGATGCCGTACATGACGTATGGCGTCAGAAACAGCTGATCACGCCAGGAACTGCATTGAATGAAGGTGCTACTCCGGCGCCGAAGAACTAGATTCTCGGCTGGCGGGGCCAGCAAACAACAAGGTATTTGAAGCGGCGGGGTGGGCGGCGATGGCGGGGGAGGGTTGGTGGCGGGAGGGGGGTTCAAGGGGATCATCGGGAGGGGGCCAGGGCCAAATCTACGGGGGCCCAGGCCCCCTTGGGCCCCATGTAGCTATGCCACTGTTATAAAGGTAGTGTGAGGAAGGTTGCTTAATCATAAGCAGTGCACAATGAGTTACTGCTAAAATTCACTGTTCACATAGAATTCACAAATAAAATAAATGTTTAATTATAAATCCTTTTTCCACTTTCTCTGTAATTTGTCACGTTGGAATACAGTAACTATGGGAGATTTCAAATAACCCCAATATCAATTAGTTTAAGGTCTCCTCAGGAAGCATCAGAGATGTTAGGGTCGTTTCATAACATGTCATCCAACTTGTCCAGCGGGAATGTGCATAAGTTCACCATTCTTTATTTAGTCTTTATTTCTATGAATTCAAGAAGGCATTGGTCAAGTACTGAGGGAAAGAAAGGGAGTGTAGAGCTTAGTAGCTGGTGTTGATAGAAAGAGTGGATAAGCTGTATGATCTCCTTGTTTCTATATTGTAAAATAAATAATCCAGGAAATATGTGAATGCCCTATAGCTGGTGTAAATATGTACACATATTTCCATGGGGTAATATGTTCATAGTTTCTCTTTAAAATCAAAACAAAATAAGTGATATCTTTTTATTGGGGCCCTTTTACTAAGCAGCGGTAAGCCCACTGCAGGCTTACTGCGCACCAATACGGAACTACCGAAAGGCTGCCGCATGAGCCCGGCAGTATTTTCCACCCCTAGCATGGGTTTAGCGTGGAAGCCCTTACCGTCATCTCAATGGGTGGCAGTAATGGCTTCCCCACCGAATTGGCTGTGTGGTAAGTGGTTCACTTACCGCACAGCCATTTCTTTTTCACAAAAACGGACAGCCTTTTAACTGATGCGGTAAAAGGGGGCCTCTGCACACATCAAAAACGGTCCTGGCTGTGTTAGGGCAAGACAATCTGTGTTAGTCGCGTTAAGGGGCAAACAATGTGGATTATTGCCAAAATGGAGCTTAATAACTGTCCCCCTTAGTGTTTTAAAACTAAGAAAAATATATTCTAATCTTTTCCTTTTCTTTGTTCTACCATTTCATTTCCAAGCAGCTGCATCTCTTTTTTATGCACATTTAATACATCACTGCATGACTGCACTTTGACATCACACCTTAATTTAAATCTTTTCCAGCACACTTTAATGCTCTATTAAGCTTTTTTCATTGTTTCTTTTAAAGACATCCTGATCCTGTGAAACCAACTAATTTCCACATAGGGATGAATTATAATGCAGCATGCAGTTATAGCTATAAACCAGATTGCCAGTGTTCTGGCATGCTGCTATTGGGTATTTTTGTCTTGAGGCAGTTAAGTAACATCACACACAATCTCTTGGGAAGCAGATGGCCTTATAAATGTTTAAAATATGTCAGGACCAGTCTTTACTGGCTTACTCTTCCTTGTGACAAAGAATGAAATATATGAAACCACAAAATATGCAAGACACATGCAAAAGGAAGGCAAGAATTAATGAGATCTGACTCGGGGCCACTGAGCACCCCTGTTAGCAATTTAAATCAGCAATAAAGTAATGAGGTTGCTGTGCTTGCAGACCTAAGGTAGGCAGCATGGTTCTCAAAAGCTAGAGGGAGGGAGAGATACTGGATGGGAGGGCAGTTGGGAAATGAAAGGAAGAGATGATGGACTTGGGGGGGGTGAAAAGGGAGGGAGGGAAATAAATGGAATGGGAGGGCAGTTCAGAAGAAAAAGGAGAGATAGTGGATCTAGGGGTGGTGGGGAGGGAGGGAGAGATGCTGGATGGGAGGTCAGTCTGGATGAAAGTGAGAGAAGTTGGACCTGTGGATGGGAGGAAGGGAGGGAAAAGACAGGGAGAAATGTTGGGTCTGGGAGTGGAAGCGAGGGAAAGGTCCTGAACAGTGGGATGGAGGGAGGAAAGAGATGATGCATCAAGGGGGGAGTAAAAAAGAAGAACAGAGAAGAGGGAGTAATGTTGGACCATGGGGATGGGGAGAGAGAGGATGATAAACAAAACAAAATTCATTGTCAGATAATGGATGGGTCATTCAATATCAAGCATAAAAATAAGTGGATGAATCATTCACTTATCTTTAAGCAACAGCCAGGGCTCTGAACTTAACCCCAATTATATTAGATTAATCCAAAAGCATAGCCTACAACTTGTTTGTTGACCCTAATTCATTAATAAGAAATACTTTTTCAGTTTAGCACAGAAACATTGCCACCAGAAGGGGAATATATCAAAAATTTGCAAGTCCACAATATTTATAAGCAAGTGTGTATATATACCCATTTACTTTTCCAAAACCCAATGCCTAAAACATATATTCTTCTTCACTCAAGGTACGTACTAAAAACAAGTCACTCAATAAACTTTACCATGGACAGTATTTCACACAAGGACACAGCATCGTGACTTGCTGATTTAATCATTGGTCCCACTAAATCATATTTTGTCTTTTTTACATCTCATTTCATCTTTTTTTCCTAAACAATATTTTTTATCCACAATCTTAGCCTCTCATTGATAAAACTTTAGAAATTTAGGGACCCTTTTACTAAGCCACATAAGCGTCTATACGCACCTAACATGCATCAGTTTTGAACTACTGCCCGGCTACCGGAAAATATATTTTATTTTCCATCACACGGGCGATAATCGACATTGTACACCCGCTGACAATTACCACCTGGTTAATGCATGAGACCTTTCCGCTAAGTGAATGGATGGCAGTAAGGTCTGAGACCCAAAATGGACATGCACTAATTTTCATTTTGCTGTACAACCATTTTCGCCCCCCCAAGGCATTTTTTATAGGTGCACTAAAAAATGGACCTGCACACGTCCAAAACACGCACCTACAGTAGCGTAGGCCATTTTTTAGCACACCTTAGTAAAAGAACCCCTCAATGCTTATCTTTTATATGCTATGAACAACTAACAGGACCCTAGCCAACCATTAAGGAGGCTAACAAACTGAGGAACACAATAATAATGGATGATTTCAATTATCCTGATATTGACTGGGTAAATGTAACAGGGCATGCTGTGGAGGTAAAATTCCTTGCTAAAATCAAGGACTGCTTTATGGAGCAGCTGGTTCAGGAACCAACAAGAGGGGGAAGAATTCCAGACCTAGTCCTTAGTGGAGCACATGATCTGGTGCAGGAGGTAATGGTCCTGGGGCCACTTGATAACATTGATCATAATATGATCAGATTTGATATCAGCTCTAGAGTAAATAGACACAGGAAACCCAATTCATTAGCATTTAACTTTCAAAAAGGAGATTATGAGAAAACAAGGAAAATGGTTAAAAAATATATACTTAGAGGAGCAGCTGCAAAGGTCGAAAATTTACATCAGGTGTGGATGCTGTTCAAAAATACCATCCTGGAAGCGCGGGTCAGATATATAGCAAAACAACAGAGGAAAAAGATTTGCAATCTAGGCGAAATGACAAAAGACATGCAGACCAGCAGTCTGGAAAGATGTGCAGCTTTATTTTATATAATAACCCAACGTGGCCACGTTTTACCCACAGGCTGCGTCAAGGGTAGGATCTACTACTACTACTACTACTACTATTTAGCATTTCTATAGCGCTATAAGGCATACGCAGCGCTGATCTAATATTTAAATAACCAACATAATTAAAATCATATAAATAATAAAATTAAACAGCTATACAAATATTAAAATCAGATGAAATATGCATATTATCTTAAAAACTGAAAAACTAGAACTTATGCATCCAAACCAATGAAATGTATGATCATACATACAAACAAAAGTACTTTAAGGAGTATAGGTGCACGTGAAAATCATCATACAGACTGTACAATCAGTGATAATAGTCAAATAACAGCAATCCCAACTTTATATCAGTTTATGTGCATAGTATCCAAGTAAACCATGCTAGTATATAATGTTTAACATATATTTTTGTAGAAGACATCAGAAATGAAACACTGAAAGAGAATACATACTTATAGGGGAATGAAACTCACTCTCCTCAAATAGAATGTTAAGTATTATTAGGAAGGAATGGAAAGCAAAAATGAGAATGTTATAATGCCTTTGTATTGCTTCATGGTGCAACTGCACCTCAAATACTGTGTGCAATTCTGGTCACCACATCTCAAAAAAGATATAGTGGATGGGAGGTCAGTCTGGATGAAAGTGAGAGAAGTTGGACCTTAGTTCATTGTAAGCCACTTTGAGGCTGCTTTAGGTGGTATAAAGCGGGGTATAAATGTTCTGAATAAATAAATAAATGGTACCAAAGAAGGGCAACAAAAATGATAAAGGGGGAGGACAACTTCCCTATGAGGAAAGGCTAAAGCGGATAGGGTTTTTCAGCTTGGTGAAGAGACGACTGAGGGGAGATAAGATAGAGGTCTATAAAATAATGAGTGGAGTGGAACAGGTAGACTAGAATCTCTTGTTTACTGTTTCCAAAAATAATAGGAGGGGGGACTAGGGGGCCCGCAATGAAGCTATTAAGAATTAAATTTAAAACAAATCGGAGAAAATATTTCTTCACTCAGGGGTCCTTTTGCAAAGGTGCGCTAGGGATTTTAGGACACTCTATTCATTAGCGCACACTAAACGCTAGCGATGCCCATAGAAATATATGTGCATCTTTAACGTTTAGTGCATTCTTATTTTTATCACATGCTAAAAAACACTAACGCACCTTTGTAAAAGGATGCCTTAATGTATATTGAAACACTGGAATTCATTGCCAGAGAATGTGCTAAAAAAACAGTTAGCTTAGCAGGGTTTTAAAAAAGGTTTGGATAATTTCCTAAAAGAAAAGTCTATAAGCCATTATTAAAATGGACTTGGGGAAAATCCACTGCTTATTTCTAGGATATACAGAGGGGCATAATCGAACGCGAACGCCTATCTCCATGGGTGTCTATGTCCAAAAATGGGTACATGAAGAGGCGGGACAGACCGTATTTTCGAAAAAAATGGACGTTTTTCAGCTGGGTGTTTGTTTTTTTTAGTGATAATGGAAACTAAAAATGCCCAGCTCAAAAACGTCCTAATCTGAGCCATTTGGTTGTGGGAGGGGCCACGATTCATAGTACACTCGCCCCCCCCCCCCTGACATGCCAGGACACCAACTGGGCACCCTAGAAGTCAGTGCGGTGGACTTCAGATAATGCTCCCACATGCATAGCTCCCTTACCATGGGTGCTGTGCACCCAACCCCCTCCCCCAAAACCCACTACCCACAACTGTACAACACTACCATAGCTCTTAGGGGTGAGGGGGCACCTACATGTGGGTACAGTGGGTTTTGGAGACCTCCCATATACCAGCACAAGTGTTACAGGTACGGGGGGATGGGCCTGGGTCCACCTGGCTGAAGTGCACTGCGGTACCCACTAAAAGTGCTCCAGGGACCTGCATACACGCAGGCCTCTAGGACTTGTTGCTGCTATATAACATTGGCACACCAGTTGACACCTGAAGACTAATCTCTCCGAAAACGTCCTTTATTGGAATAAGCACGCTTACTCACAGTTAACTGCAGATCAGAGGTTGTGCCCCACTGGCAAAGAGTTTCCCTGGTACTGAGATGAGCAGTAGGTCAGATATGGCAGAATGCTGTACAATGCCCTCTTTCAGCCACATTCAAGGGAAGAACTAAGTTCTGTAACGTGGCTAACACGTGAAAGGGATCTAAAACTGGCTTACAAAAATGGCCACTACCTCATGGACTACCGGAAACAAAACAGGGCACACTCTGACCCAGTCAGCAGGGGGAAAAGCACCATGGGAGTAGAGCGTACCAACTACCAACATCGTGAGCATTTGCCACAAGCTAGTGGAATCACGGAGCCCAATACCCTACACCCACCACAATGCATTGCTGATGTGACTCTGCAGTGCGCATAACAGAAAAGGTGTCACACTCACCCGAGAGCCACATCAGAACCAGGGAAAGGCTGTCACAGGATAGAACACATTCTGCTATCATGGAGGTGGGTACGGCATTTGAGGCTGGCATAGAGGCTGGAAAAAAAGTTTTTAAAGTGGGGTTTTTTTGGTGGGAGGGGGTTAGTGACCACTGAGGGAGTCCGGGGAGGTCATCCCCGATTCCCTCCAGTGGTCATCTGGTCATTGGGGCACTTTTTTTGGACCTGTTCGTGAAAAAAAAGGGTCCAAAAAAAGTGACCCAAAATCACGGTAAAAACGCCTTTTTCTTTTTCGATTATCAGCTAAAGATGCCCATCTCTCCTCAGCTGATAACCACGCCCCAGTTCCGCCTTCACCACGCCTCCAACACGCCCCCATCAACTTTACCTGTTTCCGCGACGAATTGCAGTTGGAAACGCCCAAAATCGGCTTTCGATTATACCGATTTGGGTGCCCACGGGAGAAAGACGCCCATCTCCCGATTTGGATCGCAATATAGGCGTTTTTCTCTTTCGATTATAAGCAGGACAGTCTGCTAGTGATGGCACTGTTCCACTGTACCCCGATAACAATACCTCACACACTTATCAGTCGAACACAAAAAGTAATGCAGTTAGTAAAGGGTATATTTTAAAGTAGGGAAGTCTCATAAGTCGCTAGGGTTACCATTTCTGTAATACCCTTGTTTTGCGACAGTTGTAATCATCGACATACCCTACTACTACTACTACTATTTAGCATTTCTATAGCGCTACAAGGCATACGCAGCGCTGTACAAACATAGAAGAAAGACAGTCCCTGCTCAAAGAGCTTACAATCTAATAGACAAAAAATAAAGTAAGCAAATCAAATCAATTATTGTGTACAGGAAGGAGGAGGGTAGGTGGAGGCAGGTGGTTACAAGTGGTTACGAGTCAAAAGCAATGTTAAAGAGGTGGGTTTTCAGTCTAGATTTAAAGGTGGCCAAGGATGGGGCAAGACGTAGGGGCTCAGGAAGTTTATTCCAGGCGTAGGGTGCAGCGAGATAGAAGGCGCGAAGTCTGGAGTTGGCAGTAGTGGAGAAGGGAACAGATAAGAAGGATTTATCCATGGAGCGGAGTGCACGGGAAGGGGTGTAGGGAAGGACGAGTGTGGAGAGATACTGGGGAGCAGCAGAGTGAATACATTTATAGGTTAGTAGAAGAAGTTTGAACAGGATGCGAAAACGGATAGGGAGCCAGTGAAGGGTCTTGAGGAGAGGGGTAGTATGAGTAAAGCGACCCTGGCGGAAGATGAGACGGGCAGCAGAGTTTTGAACCGACTGGAGAGGGGAGAGGTGACTAAGTGGGAGGCCAGCAAGAAGCAGATTGCAGTAGTCTAAACGAGAGGTGACAAGGGTGTGGATGAGGGTTTTGGTAGAGTGCTCGGAAAGAAAGGGGCGGATTTTACGGATGTTGTAAAGAAAGAAACGACAGGTCTTGGCGGTCTGCTGGATATGAGCAGAGAAGGAGAGAGAAGAGTCAAAGATGACCCCAAGGTTTCGAGCTGAGGAGACAGGGAGAATGAGAGAGCCATCAACAGAAATAGAAAACGGGGGGAGCGGGGAGGTGGGTTTGGGGGGGAAAATGAGAAGCTCGGTTTTGGTCATATTTAATTTCAGGTGGCGTTGAGACATCCAGGCAGCAATGTCAGACAAGCACGCTGAAACTTTGGTTTGGATGCAAGGTGAGATATCAGGGGTAGAAAGGTAGATTTGGGAGTCATCAGCATAGAGATGGTAGGAAAAGCCATGGGATGAGATTAATGAACCAAGGGAAGAAGTGTAGATAGAAAAGAGGAGGGGACCAAGAACAGAACCCTGAGGTACACCGACAGGCAGAGGGATAGAAGTAGAAGAGGATCCACCAGAGTGAACACTGAAGGTGCGGAGGGAGAGGTAGGAAGAGAACCAGGAAAGGACAGAGCCCTGGAATCCAAGTGAGGACAGGGTATCGAGAAGTATGCTGTGATCGACAGTGTCAAAAGCAGCGGAAAGATCAAGAAGAATGAGGATGGAATATTGACCTCTGGATTTAGCCAGTAATAGGTCATTGGAGACTTTAGTAAGCGCAGTTTCAGTTGAGTGGAGAGGGCGAAAACCAGATTGTAATGGGTCAAGAATAGCATGTGAGGAGAGAAAATCAAGGCAGCGGCGGTGAACAGCACGCTCAAGTAATTTGGAGAGAAAAGGAAGGAGGGAGATGGGTCGGTAATTAGAGGGACAAGTAGGGTCAAGTGAAGGCTTCTTAAGGAGAGGTGTGACCACAGCATGTTTAAAGGAAGCAGGGACAGTCGCAGTGGAAAGTGAGAGGTTGAGAATGTGACAGATAAAAGGAATAAGAGTAGGAGAGATGGCATTAAGAAGGTGGGTGGGAATGGGATCAGAGGAACAGGTGGTACATTTTGAGGAAGAAAGGAGAAGTGTAGTTTCCTCAATAGTAACTTCAGGAAAGGAGGAAAGGGAATGAGGGGAAGGAGAGAGAGGGGAACGGACTAGTGGAGGGAGAGCTGGTGAGGTAGAGAAAGCAAGGTTTATCTTTTGAACCTTGTTGTGAAAGAATTCAGCAAGGGTCTGAGGAGATAATGAAGGGGGAGTTGGGGGAGGGGGCACCTTGAGGAGAGAGTTCAATGTGGTGAAGAGAAGTCGAGGATTAGAGCCAAGAGAGTTGGTCAGTTGGATATAATAATCCTGTTTGGCACGTAAAAGAGCAGATTGGAAGGAGGTCAGCATGAACTTAAAGTGTAAGAAATCAGCAAGGGCCCGAGATTTCCGCCAGAGGCGTTCGGCGGAGCGGGTACAGGAACGTAGGTAGCGGATATTAGAAGTCAGCCAAGGTTGGGGTTTTGTACGCCTTACAGGGCGGGTCATCAAAGGTGCAAGAGTGTCTAAGGCAGAGGATAGAGTATTGTTGTAAGAAGAAACAGCCTCGTTGACAGACGTGGATGGTGCCACAGTAGAGAGGAGGTTTGAAACATGGGAGGATAGAGATGAAGGGTCAATGTCGTGAAGATTCCTAGATAAATTAGATAGGATAGGACGGGACTGGGAGGGAGGAGATTTAAGTGTGAAAGTTATAAGATGGTGATCAGAGAGGGGAAGATCGGAGGCAAGGAAACTAGAGGGTGAACAGTTGGAGGAGAAGATGAGATCAAGACAGTGACCATTTTGATGAGTGGGGGAGGTGGAGCATAGTTGGAGATTAAAGGACGACGTTAAAGCGAGTAACTTGGAAATATAAGAGTTGGAAGGATCATTAGCAGGAATATTAAAGTCACCAAGGATGAGAGAGGGGGAGGAAGGATCATGGAAGAAGGCAAGCCAGGCATCAAAGTCACTGAGAAAGGATGAAAGGGACTTATCAGGGGGACGATAAATGACCGCTATTCGAAGACTTTTTTTATATTTGTACTTTTTATCTTAGTTTTACCCTTAGTAACGCTGTAAATGTATAAATAGCTCAACTTAGCTTTAAATATGCTGTGCGGGACTTTGAATAAAAGCAAGTTTAGGTTTTCAAAGTGTGCAAACAGTCACCCAAGAGCACATGGTTCGGTGTGGAGTATCCTTGAAGGATACTATTAAAATAGGATATTTAGGGGGTCTTTTACTAAAGCTTAGCTTGAGTTATCTGCAGCAAGGCCCATGGGCATAAAATAGGCCATGCTGTAGATAACTTGAGCTAAGCTTTAGTAAAAGACCCCCTTAGGAAAATAGTCTTTGGTCCTCTAAAGTCCTGTGGTAGACAGGACTTCCCCCTCCTGCCCCCTCTGCACTAATGGGAATCCTAATTGGTCAGGTCCCCCGCGACCTCCCACATAGTCTTCCCTGACTGACTGTAACCACCCACAGCAGGGTCCCAGTCTAGTCACCCTAACTGTACAGGTGGGCTATGAGACACATATTTACATACAGACACACACTCTTCTATAAATACCCACAATCTTACATTGCAAGTAGTTTGAGGGTGAGCATACATATGGGCAGATTCTGGGTGGAGCATGGGTAGGGCACAAAGTTACACATGTAACTTATGGAAAACTATGAGCTATACATGCATATCTGGATATTAGGGGGCATATATGTATGCCATAGGGTGTGTCTCACCTGTTATGATAGTATTCTGTAAAAGAAAGTAAGTACCTATATTCCTTTATAGGATAGACTGCTATCAAGCACCTTCAAGGCAGTGATATATAGGAGTCCAATTATAGGAAATCTCCTTATTTGAGCACAAGGGTGCACTATTTTGCAATAACAAGCACTCTTTCAAAATAGTATATACTATTGCAAAATAGTGTCTGATTATGTGAGACATTACCCCAAATTTAAAAAAAAAGGAAGAAAAAACAGAAATCACAAAATCAATGTGGGAAACTAAACAAAATGAAAGCTCTTGCCCATCCTGCGCAGCCCTAGTGCATATTCTCATTTACACCTGCATTGGGACTGGTAAATTTCTGTGAGAGCATTTGTGCACTACATAGAGTCATTTTATAAAGGTACACAGGCACCTATGTGGCCTTTACTACATAAGCATAACATAAAGCTATTTCATAGCTAGAGCTATTTGCCTGAGAGTCCTATTGTAAAGTTAGTTCTTGATGTGTATATCTTCTAACAATTTCCAGAGAATAACTATCCAATAGTTTACCCTTGAGAAATAGGTGCAATGTCTACATAGAAAATAAATATATATGGCTGCTATGCAGGCTATTGACAATTGCCTGATTCATAAGTAGGAATAACAGGAGAGTTATGTGGGAAAGTAGCATGCTATGTTTTGGAAACTAATTTTTAAAGATGACATTGATCATCCCTTTACTATTTTATCTCAGTAACCATAAAATATTGTCTTTCCTTCATAATGAAGGATAGGTGGAATATGTCTTTGGGTTGCCAGTATAAATTGACCTTTCCGTATTCACTGCTTCCTATAAATCACTTAAATCTACCTCCAGAAATCATGATTCATACAGCTGGAGATTGCACTTGCACACAATGTTTGCAGACGCTAGGACACTTTGTTCCAGAATTAGCAAGAACTAGGAAAAACATTACATACTAAGGTACATTGTATATTTGGTAAACCTACAAACTACAAACAAATAAATAAATAAACCTCTTAAAGAAAGCACAAGAAATAAACTATTGCTGGTACACTGAACTGCAAGAGTTTTAAAGAAGACTTTAATAAACAAATATGGCTGCTTTATTAGGTCATATAAATATGTACAGCTCAAGGTCAAATAGGGTGATGTCTTTTTGTTGAATTATCTTAATATATTTGTGACTAGCTTTTAAGAGATATGCTTTGTTCATCATGTTGGTGGAAAACAAAGTAAAGACGATGTCTGAATATAGACCTATTCATTCAATTACATTATGTTTCTATGCTCAGATCTCATTCTTAGCTCAGTTTACATTAAACTAAAGCACAAATCATGGTTAGTGAACACTATAGAGATAAACAAGAGAGAAGATCTGCGAGGCAAGAACAGCAGAACAAACGGCATGCCAGCACACATTAGAAGCAGTAGCAAGTTCTTCCAACTACTTCCAATGTGTGTTGGTCTGCTGTTTGTTCTGTTGTGAACACTATATACATATCTATTAATCGGTCCAATACAGATGTATTATTTATAACTCCTTTATCAATATATTTACACTCCTTCACGCATTCCTTAAACTGATTGATTGTGGTGGATAATACTTGATAGGATTATTTAAAATTGACCAAACATCTGACATTCTGTAAAATTCTGATGAGATTGCACTTTGGTATTATGAAATGTTGCAATCTAACAGGAAGCAACAATGCATTGGCTACTGACCTCAACGTATACCTCAATCTAAAACTGAAGGACAGTGTAGTTGGGTCAACAAGATCAGTCTGTTAGTCTTGAGGGCCAACTCCCACACCTTCAAATTGTACCTACCAACTCCATTCAAGGTGTCATCAGCAGCAGTGTTCCCTTTAAATTCTGAATTTGCTACAGTGCATAGTCACAACTGTGTATTAGTTTTGTTAGTGTTATCTGTTCATTTGCCTTTGCTTGTTAGGTCTTTTTTTCTTTGTTTTCCCTGTTGCAGTTGTGTTAGTAACCTCTGCCTGCTAGCCTTGACAGCTGCCTGCCTTCCATGACTTTAAGCTCCACTCACCTGTGCTACCCAAGGTGACATCAATAACAGTGTCTCTTTAAATGCTGAATGTACGTATTCCTCATTTCATTGGACTTTTCATGGACATTTTAGATTTGAGCCTTCTGCTGTTTTCCTTCTGTTCGTTCCATGGGCTCCACAGGATTTTAACACAGTGTATCTTTGGTGCCATTTTTAGGTAGGCTTGCTGAATTGTCATGAATTAATTTTAAAGAATAACCGCCAATTACTCTTCATTACAGAGACTTGGCTATTCCAAGACTGACGCCTCCTCCCCTCCCCCCCCCCACCTTTACCTATTTTCACAGAGAAAGAGTGAGTAGGTAAAGTAAATCACTCACCACGCAGCCATTTCGGGGAGATCCCTACCGCCACCTATTGAGGTGGTGGTAAGGGCTTCTGTGCTAATCTGGCAGTAACTAGATTACTGCTGGGCACATCTTGGCACTACAAAAATAAATATATTTTTTTAGCGCCAGATATGACAGCATGCTGGGGGTGGGAAGTACTGCCAGGCTGCTGCGGTAACCCAGTGGTATTTCCTGTTTAGCGAACAGTAAGCCCGCATTGGATTTACTGCCGCTTTGTAATAGGGGCCCTGAATTTTTTTCCCAGGTGGATTGGAATTCTCAGTCATCAGCTCACCTCACAATAGTTTGTTCTGTCTCTGGCAACTCCATTCTAGCATCCACACTCTTTACCTTTTCCTTCTCCCTGTCTTTATACTTATCCAGAGCTGTGCTATCACCAGTTTTTCATATGCAACGATAGTCAGATATTTAGTAGTGTGAATCCTTATCTCCAGATATTCATTCTCTCAGCACTTGTCTTGATACTGTTTGTTTATTTATTCCTTTGTTTATTTATTGGAATGTTATCAATCACCTTTATAAAGTGATTTACCCAAGGCGGTGTACAGCAAGTACAGCTTGACGTAAAACTTACAATTTTGTTAGCAGCATAACAATAGTAAAATGGCGAAATATAAGCATAAATACAATCAATGAGGTAAACTTGGAGATGGCAAATCAAATTCCATTAAGGACTAACATGATACAGCATGAGAAATATAAACATTTAACAGAACTGAAACATAATCCTATAACAAAAATACAGCTGTCAGCAGAATACAAATGATACTATAATAGGTAGTAAGGAAGAACATTCATATAACAGATATGATACTCCCAACGTGAGCACAATACGAATAAAGCGCCTTAATATGTACTCAGTAGAATATTCAGATAATATGAATATGATGCAAACGCTGTTTGTATAATACAATGAAACATTTAACAGTTAGCTGAGGGGGCAAGTGCAGTTGAAATATATAGACGGGACCAGATGGGTAGCACAGTCATTGAGATAAATAGATGGATGGCTAAGCTGACGGCAAAAATATACATATATTTGGAGAAGTTACATGGTGTGCAGCAAACCAGTCTAGGTGCAGAGTGAATGGATAGTCAGTCACTATTTGTATTAAAAGCTTGGGAGAAGAGCCAGGCCTTCACCTGCTTCCTGTCTGTCTCAAGAAGCACTGACAGAAGTTAAACGCTGGCAAGTAAGAAAGTAAATAAAAGGAAGAAGAAAAGGAAACCAAATAAGTGGCTGAAAAAAAAAGAAGGCAAACGAGGAAGCATTAATAAAATACAGAAGAATGCATTAAAAAAAACCACAGAAAAAATAGCTATGGGTCAGGAGGGGAGACACTATTCAAACTGTAAATCAAATTTGTAGTCTTGGAAGTATCATTATTCTGTCTTGTTATTTTAAGCCCAGACTTGTGCTGTAATTCATGACTCCTTGTTCAAATTGTGTTTCCTTAGAAAAATTAAATCCTTGATTCCACCTAAGGACTTTAGGACAGTTCTGCAAAACATGACATTATCAAGACTTGATTATTGTAATTCTGTATATCTTGAATTGATGTCAGCTAGTCTTTATTTTTACAGGCGATGTGAACCAAAATGCTGCTGTGTGGTTGCTTCTAGGGGCACCACAAACATCGTATCATCCCTATTTGGCCAGATTTGATTGGCTGCAGATCAAATATCAAATTAGGTTTCAGATTTTGCTTTTAATTCATAAAGTTGTACAAGACACTCCTTTTTACATCACAAGTGTTTTGAAAGTCTATAAACCCTCAAGGTCATTATGCACTGAAGGTATGATGCTGCTGACAAAACCTGCGTTACATAAGATACATTTTGAAGTACTGTAACTAGGGTCAGCGTGTTTTCGATTGCGGGCCCCAGGGTGTGAAACTAATTATCAATTACTATTAGAAAAATAATAGAGACTAATCGGCAGATATACAAAACCATTTAATCGTCCAGGAACAGCACTTGACTGGTTTATATAGTCTCCTGCTGAATATTGACGGTTAGCGTCTAACAGATAGCCAGTTATATCCTGCGATATAACTGGTTATCCACTTATTTCCATCACACTGCAAGCCAAGTTTGATGGCCAAATATGGCTGTGTCAATACCTGAAATATCCTGTTATCTGTTTGGCTGTCAGGGCCGGTCTTAGCAAGTGCGGGGCCCTATGCAGACCAATTTGGTGGGGCCCCATCCTAGCCCCGCCCCCACCCCCGCCCCAGCTCCACCCAATTGATTATTAAATTTTTAGAGCATTTTTTATTTATGAAATTTCAAATAAAGACAAATGAAGCTAAATTTGTACAGAAAAAATGATTGAAATAATAAGCACAATGCTATCATGAAAACCCCCCTCACCAGAAATTATTCAGTTCAAGTCCACTACAATTAGTAGTTCCAATTCTCATAACCCCGGGGGGTCAGAGGTGCAGACACACAATCTCTCCACTGCAAAACACTATACACAAACTTGTGCAAAAACACACTCATAACCTTACCAAGCCATAACAGCACTAAATCCAAGGACAGGACAAGCTACAACCTTATGCGTGGAAAGGCAGAACTGTAATTACACCAGGCTCTAAAATACCAATATACTACCTAGTGAAAAAAAGCAAAACAAAAAGGGCTGCAAATACTACACACTAGCAGGATACTGCACCTTGATCACACATGAAAAACACGTGACACAACAGATATGAAGGCAAAATACTGAACTGGAAAGTTACCTCAAGAAGTCAGACTCAGCATGCAGAAATACTAGAAAAATTGAAACTTACATGCAAAATACCACAGATGCACATTTCCAAAATCTGACATATTCCAATTAATAAATTCTGAATAAAATACTTTTTTCTACCTTTGTTGTCTGATCATTTAGTTTTTCTATTCGCTTTGGTCCCGGTGTCTTCCGTTTTATGCAGTGTCTTCTTTCCATTTGATATTTCTTCTCTCACCATGTCCACCATCCTCCTGTGTCCTTATGTGTTCTGTCTACCATCTGTAAATCCTCTCTCCCTGGGCCCTGGCCTCCCATCCATGTCCATCCTTGTTCCTCTCTCCCCTTCCCTCCTCTATCTGTCCATATCCAGCAATTCTCCTCCCTCCCCTCCATATCCAGCAATTAATCCTCTCTCCCTAGGCCCTGCCCAGTCCCATCCATATCCATCCATGCCCATCTGGCCCCGAACCCCTGCATTCATCCCTATCCAGCAATGCCCCTCTCTCCCTGAGTCCTACCCTCCCATCCATTCATGCTCATCTGTCCCCTGCCCCCTCCATTCATCCCTATCCAGCAATTTCCCTCTCTCCCTGAGCCCTGCCCAGTCCCATCCATATCCATCCATGCCCATCTGGCCCCTGCCCCCTCCATTCATCCCTATCCAGCAATGCCCCTCTCTCCCTGAGCCCTACCCTCCCATCCATCCATGCCCATCTGTCCCCTGCCCCCTCCATTCATCCCTATCCAGCAATTCCTCTCTCTCCCTTCTATGAACCCTGCCCTCCCATCCATGCTCCTCTCTCCCCTGCCCTCCCGCTCCCATGTCCCAACTGCCCACCCGCCCTCTTCTCCCCCCCTAGATCCCTTTCCTTTTTTGTTTCTTTTAAATTTACCTCCGTCCGGCAGCACAGCGTCAGTGAAGGAGGTGGTGCTTCCGAGTCCCGACGTCTCTAGCCTTCCCTTCACTCAGGGGCCCGCCTTCTTCTGACGTAATTTCCTTGACGTCAGAAGAAGGCGGAACACTGAGCGAAGGGAAGGGGGAAGGCTAGAGACGTCGGGACTCGGTAGCGCCGCCTCCTTCACTGACGCTGCGCTGCCGGACAGAGGTAAATTGAAAAGGAAGGTAAATTTAAATAGCGCTGGGAATTGGAAGCGGAGGAGGCTGACTGAGGCACACCGCGCTGGGCCCCCTTAAGCGCGGGGCCCTATGCGACCGCCTCGGTCGCCTCCCCTTAAGACCGGCCCTGTTGGCTGGTTAAGTTGGAACTGGTGAAAAATAAACCAGATGTTTATTTATTTATTTATTTATTTATTACATTTGTACCCCGCGCTTTCCCACACAATGCAGGCTCAATGCGGCTTACATAGTAATTTGAAATACAAAGTTATATAGTAGAAATTTCAAAAACAGTAGTGAAACATTGTAAAGTTGGGCTTGGTAGTGTATGATAAGTTGAGCTTGATAATGTATGATTAGGATAAGAGAGGGTAGACAGGATAGGATAGTATGAATTGGGAGAAAAGGGGTAAGGAGGGACAAAATTAAGGGGAGATGGAGAAGAGAAGGATGGGAGGTCGGTATCGAACAGAATTGGGAGTGGAGGTTGGTAAGATTAGGTTTGGACATTAGGGTAGGCTTGCTTAAAGAGATGAGCTTTCAGCATTTTTCTAAAGGGCAAGTAGTCGTTAATTAATCGTTAATTAATATTCAACTCTGGTCACTGGAAATGGCCTGACATTGAATATCCGGGCTCAGCGCTGACTGCGGGAAGCAGCTCAGCTACATTCCACAGTCTGAATATCGGCCCCTAAGACCTTTAGGGTAAAATTGAAATGTCATTTCTTTTCTGCAACATTTGGGAGCATTTGCAGGGTAGGGGACAGTGAGAGCATTTGATCAATTGATCATTCATGTCAGCTGGTAGACAATGCAGTTGCAAGCATTTATAAATAAAGGGAAGAGAATTTAGTCATAAGTGTAAGAACATTAGCTGAGCTGTGTTATTATGTTTTATCCCTTGGATTCTATATATCACGCCTAGTGTTCTATGCTGAAATCCAAACGTATTCTATAATGACACATGTAGCTTAATTGGCTTAACAAGCTAATCAGCGTTGATAACAAGTCTTAACGAGCAATAATGAGCACTAATTGGCAATAATTAAAATGTATATACACAACTCGCTAAGGGGTCCTTTTACTAAGGTGCGCAAAAAAATGGTCTTCACTGGTGTTAGACGTGTGTATTGGATGTGCACAGGTCCATTTTTCAGCGCACCTGCAAAAAAGGCCCCTTTTTTGGCTGAAAATGGACATACGGCAAAATGAAAATTGGCCGCATCCATTTTGGGCCTGAGACCTTACCGCCACCCATTGACTTAGGGGTAAGGTCTCACAAATTAACCGGGCAGTAATCATCAGCACACGTACGATGGCGATTACCGCCTGGTTAGCGCCACATGCCAGAAACATTTCTGGCGTGTGTAGCGGATGCGCATAAAAATGAAATTACCACCTGGACCACATGGTAGCCGGGCGCTAGTTCAGGACTCATGACCATAGGATGCGCGTACGCACCTACATGGCTAAGTAAAAGGGCCCCTAAGTGTATTCTGTAATGCAGAGCACCTAAATTCTAGTGCGCACAGCCAAAAAGGGGTGTGGTTGTAGGCAGGGAAATGGGCGTTTTGTGGGTGTTACAAAATTTATGCGCACTGTTATAGAATATGCCCCTGTGTGCCTAATATCTACGTGCCACATTTTTGTTGGTATAAATGGAATGCGCATAGTTTTAGGCGCTATGATATCAACTAAGCATATTCTATATACCATGCCTAAATATAGGTGCTGTTTACAGAATATGCTTAGGCAGAAATTTATTCTGCACGGAGTTTTTAGGTGTCATATATAGAATCTGTCCCTATATGTCTGTTTTATTAGTTGGGTCAATATTCAAAGCCAGGAGAGGGACTTGACTGTTTAAATCGCTTCTCTGGGGCTAACTAAGGGGCCCTTTTACTAAGCCATGGTAAAAAGTGGCCTACGGTAGTATAGGCACAAGTATTGGGTACGCATCAGGCCAGTTCTGCATCTACAAGAAATGGCTTTTTTTTAATGGGACGGGAAAAGGGCCTGTGGTAAAAATGAAACCAGCTTGTGCCCAAAACCAGCCTGAGTCCTTAACACTACCCATTGATCTAGTGGTAAAGGCTCATGCACTGCACGGGCGGTGACCAGTCGTCGCACGCCAAGTGCCGATTACCACCAGAACCAGCCTGTATAGGAGGAAATAAATACATAATTCACCCACGCTTTAAGGGCACACACCAAATCTGAAATTACCACTAGGAGGGCACGCTTGCCTGGCGGAAGTCTCATTTGGGCACACGCTGCACAGGCATAGAGCCTACCGTGGCTTAGTAAAAGGACTCCTAAGTGTATTCAGTAGCATTTAACCCAGACAGTGTCGCTGAATATGGCCGGTTAGCGCCTAAGCCAAAACTGATTATTTTGTGGGCAGTCTGGGTATGGATTTGGCACTTATGCAGTTCAGTGCCAATATTCAGTGCTTAACTGCATAAGACAATCACATAAATAAAACCACATAAAACACATTCTTATCTTTACATTGTTCACCTTATGTGGTTAAGTGCTGAATATAGCACTTAACTATATATGTGTTGGCTGGATATTCAGTGATGGTGCCCAGACATGACCCAGCATTGAATATCAGGGTATAAAGCCAGCAGTAACCAAAAAATACAATGGCTAGTGCTGGATCTATATCTACCACTGTGTTTTTAATGAGTCCAATGTTCAAAAAGAGTCAAGCTCCTAAATTTATGCTCCCAAGTTATGCTCCTAAATTTGTGCCTTATTTTCAGCCAAACTTAGGAGCAGAACTTTTCAGCTGAAAATTATTTTAATTTAAGAGCTTAAAAATTATGCTCATTGGGTCGATATTCAATGCAATTTCACCAGCCAGAAAGGTCTATAAGATAATGAGTGGAATGGAAAGGGTCGATGTGGAGCGTCTGTTTACACTTTCCAAAAATACTAGGACAAGGGGGCATACGATGAAGCTGCAGTGTAGTAAATTTAGAACGAATCGGAGGAAATTTTTCTTCACTCAACGCATAGTTAGACTCTGGAATTCGTTTCCGGAAAAAGTGGTTAAGGCAGTTGACTTAGCAGAATTTAAAAAAGGGTTTGGGCGGCTTCCTGGAGGAAAAAGCCATAGAATGTTATTGAATGGATGTGGGGAAAATCCACTATTTCTGGGATGGGCGGGACCAGCGGCGCATTAAGGGCAGGGCGGTGGGGGCGGTCCACCCTGGGTGCACGCCGCTGGAGGGGTGCAGAGAGTAGCCACGTGCCTGTCGGCTCCGCTGGTTCCCTGCTCCCTTTGCCCCAGAACAGGTTACTTCCTGTTCCGGGGCAGAGGGAGCAGGGAGCCAGAGGAGCCGAGAGCAGCATAGCTGCTCCCAGCAGCCAACAATGCACCCGGTGGGGGGGTGTTGATGCGCTGGAGGGGGGTGTTGTGCTGCACCCAGAGGTGGGGTGCGCATCGGCGATCAGCCCTGGGTGGCAGCCGACCTAGGATCGTCACTGGGCGGGACAAATTGTTTGTTCTTTTGGTCGCTGCCAAGTCCACCTTTTACTGCCACTGGTAAAAAATTTCTGCACCGCCCGATTATTGCTGGGCACCCCCCCCCCCCCCCCCCCCCCCCTCCGGCACTAGAAAATACAAAGGCTCACAATCTACGTCAAAGTGCATTCAATATTGACAACTGTAAGTTTAAACCTGTGGATCACTTTACAGATTGATACTGGGATTGATTCGGTAGATGAGTGGTTCTTTGTCTTTCAGGAAGGCATGTGTGATTGCTATATTGTTCATAGACTTGATTTCTATGGATGTATCAGATGTACATTCTTTTTATCTCAACATAAAAGCAACAGTTGGCTGGTTTTATTAAGATAGGCAAAACTGGTATGTAAAACACCTAGCCACAATGAATTCCATGCCTAGATACCAAATATGAATAGTTTCTAATTGAGATACAGCTGCTTTTTCAGTGAGAGTCACAGTTCCATCATTAGCCTATTTGTATACATGTATTAACTGAACCTTGTCTTCTAAACATCTGTTTTAAACTGTAATTCAGAGTACAACAGAGAAATTTCAGATAGAGAACATTAGAGATTTTAAGAAATATTTAACAATATTAAGAACTACAGTGGGGGAAATAAGTATTTGATCCCTTGCTGATTTTGTAAGTTTGCCCACTGACAAAGACATGAGCAGCCCATAATTGAAGGGTAGGTTATTGGTAACAGTGAGAGATAGCACATCACAAATTAAATCCGGAAAATCACATTATGGAAAGTATATGAATTTATTTGCATTCTGCAGAGGGAAATAAGTATTTGATCCCCCACCAACCAGTAAGAGATCTGGCCCCTACAGACCAGGTAGATGCTCCAAATCAACTCGTTACCTGCATGACAGACAGCTGTCGGCAATGGTCACCTGTATGAAAGACACCTGTCCACAGACTCAGTGAATCAGTCAGACTCTAACCTCTACAAAATGGCCAAGAGCAAGGAGCTGTCTAAGGATGTCAGGGACAAGATCATACACCTGCACAAGGCTGGAATGGGCTACAAAACCATCAGTAAGACGCTGGGCGAGAAGGAGACAACTGTTGGTGCCATAGTAAGAAAATGGAAGAAGTACAAAATGACTGTCAATCGACAAAGATCTGGGGCTCCACGCAAAATCTCACCTCGTGGGGTATCCTTGATCATGAGGAAGGTTAGAAATCAGCCTACAACTACAAGGGGGGAACTTGTCAATGATCTCAAGGCAGCTGGGACCACTGTCACCACGAAAACCATTGGTAACACATTACGACATAACGGATTGCAATCCTGCAGTGCCCGCAAGGTCCCCCTGCTCCGGAAGGCACATGTGACGGCCCGTCTGAAGTTTGCCAGTGAACACCTGGATGATGCCGAGAGTGATTGGGAGAAGGTGCTGTGGTCAGATGAGACAAAAATTGAGCTCTTTGGCATGAACTCAACTCGCCGTGTTTGGAGGAAGAGAAATGCTGTCTATGACCCAAAGAACACCGTCCCCACTGTCAAGCATGGAGGCGGAAATGTTATGTTTTGGGGGTGTTTCTCTGCTAAGGGCACAGGACTACTTCACCGCATCAATGGGAGAATGGATGGGGCCATGTACCGTACAATTCTGAGTGACAACCTCCTTCCCTCCGCCAGGGCCTTAAAAATGGGTCGTGGCTGGGTCTTCCAGCACGACAATGACCCAAAACATACAGCCAAGGCAACAAAGGAGTGGCTCAGGAAGAAGCACATTAGGGTCATGGAGTGGCCTAGCCAGTCACCAGACCTTAATCCCATTGAAAACTTATGGAGGGAGCTGAAGCTGCGAGTTGCCAAGCGACAGCCCAGAACTCTTAATGATTTAGAGATGATCTGCAAAGAGGAGTGGACCAAAATTCCTCCTGACATGTGTGTAAACCTCATCATCAACTACAGAAGACGTCTGACCGCTGTGCTTGCCAACAAGGGTTTTGCCACCAAGTATTAGGTCTTGTTTGCCAGAGGGATCAAATACTTATTTCCCTCTGCAGAATGCAAATAAATTCATATACTTTCCACAATGTGATTTTCCGGATTTAATTTGTGATGTGCTATCTCTCACTGTTACCAATAACCTACCCTTCAATTATGGGCTGCTCATGTCTTTGTCAGTGGGCAAACTTACAAAATCAGCAAGGGATCAAATACTTATTTCCCCCACTGTATGTACATGGCATCCAGTCAAAAACTATTTCCTATGGCTCTCACACTCCTTTCCTGATTCTAACCTCCCCAGTCATATTCTGCATTTCAAATCACTACAGACCTGAAGACCACACTACCTATTCTCTGCATTTTTCACCTCACCACCCATTTTGTCTTCTACTCTCTCCTTTGCTCATACACTTCTGTGTTCCTCTCATTTGGCCATCTCTATTCTTCTTGAGAGCATACATATCATCCTCATCACTGTCATTATAACTCTCCTTCACCATAGTCTTTTGTTCTTCCTTCTTCTTTCAGCTAGGGATATCAATTCCAGTCTTGGCCCTCCAAGACAACTCTCACACCATTTGTGCTGATCAAACTGGTACCCCTCCGATCGTATTCCTATCCCTCTTCTGCCTCCCTTTACTCTCCCTTTCCCATGCTCTCTGTGGAATGCCTGCCCTATCTTCAACAAAGTTGCTTACCTGGTTGGCCACAGCAGTGGTATTGAGCACCTACTCTCCCATCCTGTAGCTTTTAACTACTTCTACCTTACTCTTGCTCCTTTTCTTCCTCTGAAGTTCGCTTATTCTATCCACCTATTCACTCCATTTCCTTTTTGGGTAGCTGTTATTTATCAATTCCCTGATTGGTCTTTCTCTTCGTTTCTCACTGACTTTGCTGGCTTTATGTTTTTTTTTAACCATCTTCACCTTCTCTCATTTTGCGCCCTTGCTCTATGTTCCTCATTCAACTTCCAACCATGCTCTACAATGACCATTACTACTACTATTTAGCATTTCTATAGCGCTACAAGGCATACGCAGCGCTGTACAAACATATTTCTGGGATAAGCAGTATAAAATGTTTTGTACTTTTTTGGGATCTTGCCAATTTGTGACCTGGATTGGCTACTGTTGGAAACAGGATGCTGGGCTTGATAGATCTTTGGTCTTTCCCAGTACGGCAATACTTATGTACTTATGTAAAACCTGCATAGCCACTGCCTCAGTCTTGTCCTTCTCTCCAATTGCTCTCTTTCAAACTTCTCCACCTCATTTCCTCCCTTGTCTGGCAAAGTAGTCTAATAGTTAGAGCAGTAGACTGAGAACTAGGGGACCTGGGTCAAATCCTACAGCAGCTTCTTGTGATCTTATGCAAGTCACTTAACCTTTCATTGTCTCAGGTACATAAGCCCTCTGAGGACAGAAAAAATATCTAGTGTATCTGAATGTAACTCACCTTGAGCTACAATTGAAAAGGGCATGAGCTAAATCTACAATCCCTTTCCTTTCTTCACAGCCATGTTTAATCACAAATAATGCATTTATGAATCATCAGGCTAATCTTTGCACTCTCTCGACTACTGTCTCATACACATATGAGTTTATCGGTATACACATATGAGTTTATCGTGGGCAGACTAGATGGACCATGCAGGTCTTTTTCTGCCGTCATCTCTTCTCTCATCCGCTGTGTTATCAGTTTGTTGATGAGGAAGTTTTTCTATAACACAACATTCTCCTCTTCTTTGGACACTCTTGCTCCTCCCAATCCCCATCCTATAAGGTGTATCAAACCCCAGCCTTGGCTGTGATCCAAAATTTACTCCCTCTGTTCTGATGCCCTCTCTGCATGAGTACCTCTGACTAAAACTATATGCTCATTCTGAACTTCTGTTATTTCCCTCATGAAACAAAACTACTATGTCCTTTTGACAAACTCTCTTGCCCCCAACCCTCATGGTCTCTTGAATTCACTCAACTCCCTTCTTAGAATGCCTCCATAACCAGTCCCCTTTTACTCTCTGTACAGACTGTGGCTTACTACTTCCACAACAAGATTTGCAACGGTAATCTTAAGTTCTCCACCAGGTCAGCTTCATCTCTTTTCCTTCATTCTGGCACCTTTCTTTCCATCCCTTCCTCCCTTTCTTCCTTTCTAAAATCACAGAAGAGGACTCTGCACATCTTCTCTCCTCCTCCAAACATCCAATGTTGTAGCAGCATTAACAGTTAATCACATTGGGGTTAAATCTACAAGGAACCACCTAGTTTTGACTTGGAAATCTTGGCGCCTGTGTTTGTGATGTCACTTATAGTGTTTGGTACAGACTCCTGAGGCAGGCCATATGGCCGAAACATGATTTGTGTTGAGTCTTTTGTGCCAAATAATAAAGCTTTTATATCACACCACTTGATTTGGAACTTTTCTTTTTTTCCTTGACTGTCTTCGCTTTTGTTGTTGTGGTGCAAAGGCTTGTTCTGACTCAGGAAAGATGTCAGGAAGTATTTTTTCACAGAGAGGGTGGTGGACGCTTGGAATGCCCTCCCGCGGGAGGTGGTAGAGATGAAAACGGTAACGGAATTCAAACATGCGTGGGATATGCATAAAGGAATCCTGTGCAGAAGGAATGGATCCTCAGAAGCTTAGCTGAAATTGGGTGGTGGAGCAGGTGGGAGGAAGAGGGGTTGGTGGTTGGAAGGCTAGGATAGGGGAGGGCAGACTTATACGGTCTGTACCAGAGCCGGTGATGGGAGGCGGGACTGGTGGTTGGGAGGCGGGAAATACTGCTGGGCAGACTTATACGGTCTGTGCCCTGAAAAAGACAGGTACAAATTCAAGGTAAGGTATACACATATGAGTTTATCTTGGGCAGACTGGATGGACCATGCAGGTCTTTTTCTGCCGTCATCTACTATGTTACTATGTTACTATGTGTCCGTGATAGGAGAGTTTGCCATTTGAATATTTGACAGATATCTTGTCTATTAAAAACTATACCCTTGGTCTTTTCAGGATTAAGTTTCATTTATGTGTAACTAACCAGGTATCAATTATATGAAGTTTTGAGTTTAGAGATGTGTTCTAATGTATATTCTGAAAGTTGACACTAATGAGAATCTGAAAATCATCTGCATACACAAATGGCATTAGTTGCAGTGATTGAATCAATTCTAAGAGTGGGGCCATGAATATATTAAAGGAAATTGGGGTTAAAAGGGATCCCTGAGGAACCCCACAAGATAAGGAATAAGGGTCTGAATAGGAACCGTGATTGAATCAACTCTAACAGTGGGGCCATAAATATATTAAAGAAAATTGGGGCTAAAAGGGATCCCTGAGGACCCCCACAAAATAGGGAATATGGGTCTGAGTAGGAGCCATTGCAGAGTACTGAATACTGTCATTCAAGATAGGATTTTAATAATACGGTATCAGAGATACTAATAGCAGAGAAAGGCCATTTAAAAACTGCCTGAAACCATCACCAGGGAACGAAATGAGGATCAGACTGGACCTAAAAAATCAAGCACAGAGATTTTATTTAGAAATCCCACACCTGCTTTTCATGTTTTCAACTGCATATTTAGGGGGTCTTTTATAATGGTGCACTAGCATTTTTAGCATGCACTAATGATTAGTGTGCACTAGTGATGCCCATCAGAATATATAGGCATCTGTAACATTTAGTGCATGCTTATTTTTAGCGTGCACTAAAAACACTAGTGTGCCTTTGTAAAAAGGGACCCTTAATGGATTAAAAAGAAACTGGCTGGTACTGTAGGACACTGTATTTTCAAACAGAAAACAGCCTGGAGACCTATGCTGAACATTGCCCTCATTGCGGATTATTTAATAAGGAATTTCAGTATGGAAAACAGAAATTTCCAATGAGAAATGACAAATCATAAAATTGCCAGGGGTATATACTCATAAACACCCTGTATACGCGTACATTTTCCAATCTGAACAAACGCATTGCTAAGGGCAGGGTTGTGATGGATCTTGGATTTGCATACATAAGCCTAGAAATTTGAAAATATTTCATAGCAGGTATAAATGTGTTCCCTTGTGCATACTTTCCCTTTTTGAAACTGGAGTACTTTGTGCGCATCTGCCATATATATTAAACAGGCTTTTATAAAATGACTGTTCCTATGCCTATATCTTCATTTAATATCATACATTCTAACTCTTAAATCTTACTGTTAGACATCTTGCATTTCCATATGTACATCTAAATATTATTTTTATAGTTATCCATGACCTACTTATTATTGCAGTTTGAAATCGTTCATTATTTGCCTGCTCTTTATTTAAATCCAACTGAGCTAAGTCAGCTAGTTCCGTTCCCTGCCAATAAAGATATTCTAAATCCCCAGTTTTAACAGTATCTTTTAAGGAAGAGGAGAAAGGAAAGGCTTCAGATCTTCAGGTTGAATGACAGTCTAGGAGCTTAGCTTTTCTACCATTGTTTTAAGAGCTTCATTTTACACCTGTTTTCTATGAAGCTTCCTAACTCTAAAAATATTGTTGGCTTATTGGCACTAAAAGCAGCAAGTCTGAAGTGACTTTTCCCAATTTTTCTGGACATAAACAAACAAGCCGGTATCCCTGGGGGAAAAATGCCTGCTCCTTGGCGGGGATTTGACCAAACACTAACCTCTGTAATGGAAGAAGTAAAGTGCTTGATGACCATGATTCGAGCCTACAGCAATACAGCAAAGGAATTTAAACCTGATATTGCTAAGGTTGCTATGAACAGGTAGTTTAAAAATAGAGACTGATTAAACTTGAAAATTCCCTCCAGCATATAGTCACATTACAGTGATACAATGTGAGGCTGAGGGTCTCTCTAACCATACTCATAGAAATAATTTTTGTATGTTGGGAGTTCCTTAATGAGCTAGAGGCACTAATATAGCAACTCCATCAGGTAAAAGAGAGTATTCGCTATCAAGGTAGGGGTTATCTGGCAGAAGACCTACTGTATGCCTCCCCCAGTTCATTAGTCCAGGCGAAGATATGATAAAAGCAGGGGGTTCTCATCTGTAAGGGTGTCAGACAATATTTAAAATTTCTTCCAATCTAGGCCCCAGATTGCCCCAGTGTGCTTTATGTAGATTATTCCTGGGATCCAAATAGATACTGGCATCAATAAACTGCACATCAGGATAAGCGAATAGTGGCTATGGGAGGGTCAGTTGTGTGCTGTGTTTCAGAATTTGGCAGAAGCATGCCCATCTTGTGCATCAGGCTTTAGGTTTCAGCTGGCATAAGTCCTCACAACCAAAGTTGAGCATAGGAATCGGCATTCTGCACTATTCTATAAATAGCACTCATCCCAGAGTCAGGGCCGGTGTGTGGGGGGGGGGGAGGGGGCGGAGGGCAAACAGGACAGCTGCCCTGGGCTCCACAGCTCCAGGGGGCCCTCGTGGGCCAGTATGTCTTACCCTTCTCTCTACCCCCATCCGGCGTCTCTCTCACCTTCCTGGTCTAACTTTAAAAAAAAACATTTCTAAGCAGAGGGGTTTTGGCGCAGGAGCGATTGAAACAAGCTGCCTTTGGTGAAATTTGGCCTCCTTAGCACTCTTCCACTGCAGTCATGGTCTGCTCAAGTGGAAACAGGAAATTGTGTCAGAGATGGGGCATACCACGGCTGCAGAGGGAGAGTGCCGAGGAGGCCGAATTTCACCGAAGGCAAAATGTTTCAATCATTCCCGTGCTGGAAACCCTCTGCTTAGAAAAAAAACATTTTTAAGTTAGACCAGGAAGGTGAGGGAGAACGCCGGACCGAGGTGGAGAGAAGGGGAAGACATGCGGCCCACAGGGGTCACACTGGAGCAGCTGTTTTTGAACTAAACTGGGGGTGAGGTATGGTTCAAAGAGAGGGAGAGATGCCAGAATGAAGGTGGTGGGGGGAGGTGAATGGGAAGAAATAATGGGCTTAGAAACAGAAGAGAGATGGTGGACAGTAGCATGGAGGGAGGCAAGAGAAAGGGAGATACATCGGACCCGGAGTGTGGAGGGAGGGGGTCAGAGATACTGGATGGGAGGGCAGTTGAGAAGAGAAAGGAAGAGATGGTGGACCTGGGGGTAGTGCGGAGGGAGGGAGAAAGAGATACTAGATAGGAGGGCAGTTGCAAAGAGAAAGGGAGAGATGTTGGATGGGGTGCTGTGAAAGAAAGGAGAGATGCTGAATGGGAGGGCATTCTGGAAGAAAGAGAAAGAAACTGGATCTATGGATGGGAGGGAGGGAAAAGAATGGGAGAAATGTTGAGTCTGGGGGAGGAAAGGAGGGATAGGTGCTGAACAATGGGATGGAGGGAGGAAAGAGATGCTACATAAAGGGGAAGGGAAGAAGAACAGAAAAGAGAGGCAGTAATGTTGGACTATGGGGTGGGGGGAGAGAGGAGGAGAGATGACCCATGGAGGGGGACAGAAGGGAAAAGAGATGGGAGAGAAAAATGCTAGGGGGTGAAGGGAAGGGATAGGGACTGGGATGGGTTACAGGAATGGAGAGAGGGAGGGGAGATTCTGGAAATAGTGGAATTATGTGGAAGAAGTCAAAGGGGGGGGGGGGGCAAGAGAGGTGAATAGTCAGTACAGAGGTAGAAATGTGGTAATGGGGAGTAGATAGAAGGCTGGGAAAGGAGTGAGATAGGAAATGGGAGAGCTAGGGCCTGAAAGGAGATGGAAAATTGTTAGGTAGCTGAAAATTAAAAGAAGAAGGGTGAGCTAGAGATAGTGAAATTTGAGTGGTCAGAGACAGAAAAGGGAAAAAAAAGGGAAGAAATAGCAAAAAAGAGAAAAATCAATATGTTAGAGACAGGTGTAGTAAGGGAATGGAACAAGAGAGGAGAAAATAAAAATGGTCAGCAGACACTGGAAAGAGAATTAGAAGACAGACAAGAAAACAAAAAAAGAGAGACTGGGACCAAGATGAATTTATTAACTGGAATATGTTAACTTTGGGATATGTGCATCACAGATGGTTTTTGTATTGTATTCTATGGCATAGCCAGATGGCTTATCTGGGGAAAGGAGGGGGCTTGAGCCCAAAATGGATTGGCATCAAATTTTCTCCCCACCAGAATGCAAAATATAAATACTTGAGCTGGTGGGGATCCCCCAAGCTCCACCAACTGAAACCAACTCCTCCAATCTGGCAGCCAGAAATCTCTAAGCTCTGCAGTTGGTAGCAGTATCCCCAAATTGCTACTGCCCCCCACCCCACCCCACCACCACGCATGTTCAGATTTCATTAATGTGTGAAAGACGAGCAGGTGTGAGCAGGGGCGTAGCCAGACCTCACGGTGGGAGGGGGACAGGGCCCAAGGTTGAGGGCCCCGCCGCCCACCCTCACTGCCTTGCCTCCTCGCCCCTCCCCCCCCCCGCCGCTTCCCCTCACTGCTCCCCCTGCAGAAACAAATACCTTCGCTGGTGGGGGTCCCCAACCCCCCGCCAGCCGAAGCCTTCTTCAGCGCCGGTCTCCGGCATAGCCGCGTTCGCTGCCCTGCTCTTCTTTCTTCTTGCTCCTCCTGTCAGCGTCACAGGAGAAGCAAGAAGAAAGAAGAGCAGGGCAGCGAATGCGGCTGCACCAGAGACCGAAGGCTTTAGCTGGCGGGGCTTGGAGACCCCGCCAGTCAAACCAGGGGCCCGGATGAAATTTGCAGGGGCCTAGGCCCCCGTGGCCCCCCTTAGCTATGCCCCTGGGTATGAGGGAGGGGGCAGCTAGCTACGGAGCTTGGAGAGTTCTGGTCGCTGGACCTGAGGAAGGGAAGGAGGTGCTCATCAGCTGATGAGACTTGGGGAGCCCCAGCAAGGGAGACATTAATTTGGGGGAGGGTCTAAGTTCTCTCCACCCCCCCCCCCCCCCATCATGGTTATGCCACTATTGTGTTCAATAGAAAATGAAGTGCATTTCTATTTTTATTTCTCCAGTGTTGCAGTTCTTGCTGAGTTTAACTTCTCGGGGTTCCTAGTTCCATTTTGGTCTTCGTATTTCTAATTTATGATTCCATGTTCTGTATTTGGTGAAGAAGTCATTTAAGGTTGTTTTATGTGTGGTAGTAATGATGGGTAGGGAAATCGAGGGAGGAGACAGGGATGTGAGAGGATTGGGGGCCCCCTCCGTAATTTCTGCCCTGGGTCCCAGCATGTCTAACATCAGCCCTACCCAGAGCACCCTCCTTATGATCCACTGCCTTCCGCTATATTGGCCCCAGATTATGGAACGAACTGCCACTTCACACTATGAATCAACCCACTCTCTCGGGATTCAAGAAATTACTCAAATCTCATCAGTTTACTCAATCTTTTGGTCCAGATGTTAACTAGCTCTTTATTTTTCTCCTTTCATTACGGTCTCTCATTTCTCTCTCATGATCTTTTTTTTAATTAATTTAAATTATTTTATTTTTATTAATTGTAAACTGCTTTAAAGCCTAGCACAGTTTAGTTTTGTTAATTTAATCTTGATATACCGCCCTTCATGAAATCAGAGCAGTTTACAATTTAATAAAATCACCAATCAACGGAAAAGGAAAGGAACTACAACTTAAATAGGAAAGGAAAGAGGCCATGTGGTGGTATAGCAAATGGAAGTAAATAAATAAAATAACACTGAGCATTGATTTTCCCCAGCATCTAATTTTTGGCATCATTATCTGACCAAAATATTCTGCACTTAGGGACCCTTTTACTAAGCAGCGGTAAGCCAGCCAATCCGGAACTACTGCAGGAGCCCAGCAATAGTTCCCACTCCTAGCGTGTGCCATTTCCAGCACTACAAAAATATGATCTATTTTTGCAGCACCGGAACTTAACTGGCGGTAATCGGTTACCACCAGTTTCGTGTAGAAGCCCTTACCACCATCTCAGTGGGTGGTGGTAGGGTTTTCCCCCTGAAATGGCCACGTGTAAGTGTTTCACTTACCACATGGCTATTTCTTTTCCTCAAAAAGAGACAGCCTTTTACTCGCTGTGGTAAAAGGGGGCATCAGCGAGCATCCAAAACACACATTGATGCTAGCGCAGGCCCACTTTTATCGCAGCTTAGTAAAAGGGCCCCTTGGACTCATACAGCAACTGTATGGTAAATATTTAAATGATGGTGGTGGTGCCCTCAGAACATTATCTCTCCTGCTGCACAGCCTTAATATTTGCAGCCGTTTTTGGGGTGATTACGTCTGCTCGCATTCACAGGGCTATCTCAGTGTGCATAACATTAAATTAAATACTTTCTACTCAGTGTCCAGCAACTCAAACCATATGTACCTATATGTCAAATAGTGCCTTAAAATGATTTTATAAATAAAAACCAGTGGTGCCAAAGATAAACGTACTTATCTGCTTCAAAATGCCAGCAACATCCATCTAGTCAAATTGAAACAGCTCCTCTCAGTACTTGACGCCACAGTTTTCATCTTCACATCTACTTCAGGGGCTTGAGTGAGCACAGCCTCTTATATCCAAGAAATTTAAATTAGCTGGTTCCATTGCTCTTCAATATGGCATGATAGCATTCTGGCTCTTGATGAATTTTAAGATTTCCTAAAAAGTGACGTCAACAAGATTGAATAATTAAACTTTATTGAGACAAACAGTTTCCTGAACTAAAGTTGCAATTTGCAATACAAAAAAGCTAAGATTTTTTTTTACTAAGCCACGGTAATGTTTTTAGTTCGCGGTAGATATCAGCTGGCAGTAAACGCTGAAATGCCCATAGGAATGTAATGGGCGTCTCAGCGTTTATCGCCAGCTGATTTCTACCGTGACTTAGAAATGCTACTGTGGCTTAATAAAAGACCCCCTAAGAACTGAGCCGCTTGAAAAATGAAGATAACATAATTGATGATCGAAAAAGTAATGTATATTAAAATACAATAAAAAGTCATGAACAATAAAAAATTTATTGAGAATTAATTAATGAAAAAATTCTCCTGCCGTGCCTGAAACATATTGAAATAATACATTATAGGACTGACAACCCTAAATGATAGAACTCTATTCCAATCATTCATTTAAGCCCAGAGAGGTTACAGTTTGTACTTTAAAAATTCAGAACTGTTATCAGTGAGCTAATAACAAAGCTCATACTGTAAAGACTGTCCAATGTGATCATTTAAAACTGAGAGTACCTGCTGGTCGCGTAAATTGCAACCCTGGTTATAATCTATTCAAGAACGTTTTTGGAATACTTCATGAAAAGTTTAAACTTCCAGTGTTTGAAAATAATTTTTGCTATTTGAGGAGCCAAATCAGAATAATTTAAAGTGTACACAAATTTATTCTAAGATTCACATGGTTTATCCAGCAGCAAAAGAGATCTTTGCATGAACCTGGTGTGTTTATAAGCCTGACAAATGAGTCTGTGTGGGTATTCCCAATCCTACAACCTGGAGAACATAAAAAATGCATGGACACTGTGGCAAGCTTATCTTTCTATATATGGGGATAATATGTCCTACCTATAAAGAGGAGATGAGGAAAATAAGTTCCTGGAGTACATGACACCATTTGTGCCACATCCAAAAAAAATATGAAGACCAGGATCAGAAAATGAACACTGCACATCAGCATGCCACAGCCCCATCCTATCAAGTTTGCCAATGCCTGGCTTGTGAGATTCCTTATTTTGGCAGGTAATATCCTATACCTAGTTTGAGGCTGGCAAAGAACCCAGATGGTGAGGTGGGACAAGTGACAATATCCGATTAATAAGCATGTTCTCTCCTCCTCCAAGCAATTCTGAATTCAGGGGGGACCTTTAAGCTCTAAAATCATGCTTCAGGGCCCTCCAAACTACCCAGTCCAAAATGCTGCAGTGGCTAAGAGAACAACTGGCAGAGGAAGAGTGTAAGTAGGAGCCCTACAAGCATCCATACCAGAACCTGGTTGACCCTCATTCACTGATGCCAGACAAGTATGAACACATTTAAGAGACCAGTGCATCGTCATACTAAGCAGCTAGTGTACATACCCTACAGAGGATGTGCACATAGCCACAATCTTGGCAAACACTCATTTGAGGGAGATGCTAAACAATGGGACGGAGGAGAGGAAAGATATGCTGTTTCAAAGGGAAGAACAGAATAGAGAGGGTGTAATGTTGGACCATAGCGGGTGGGGAGAAAGAGAGGAGGAAAGATGGACCATGGGGGAGGGAAAAGAGGTGGTATAGAAAGATGCTAGGGGATGGAGGGAAAGGACAGGAAGATGTCAGGCAATAAGAGTGGGTGGGCTATAAGAGTGGAGACATGGAGAGGGGCTTCTGGAAATTGTGGATCCATGTGGGAGAGGTCAAAAGGGGGGTGGCAAGAAGATGATTAAGAGGAAAATAGTGAATACAAGGTAGAAATGTGGTAATGGGGAGCAGATGGAAGAAAATAGGTTAAAAATAAGATTTGGACAAGTTCCTGGAGGAAAAGTCCATAGTCTGTTATTGAGATGGACATGGGGGAATCCACTGCTTGCCCTGGGATTGGTAACATAGAATAGTGATACTAATTGGGTTTCTTCCAGGTACTTGTAACCTGGATTGGCCACTGCTGGAAGCAGATTACTGGGCTAGATGGTCCATTGGTCTGACCCAGTATGGCTATTCTTATGTTCTTATATAAAAGGAGGCTGGGAAAGGAGTTAAATGGGAAATGGGAGAGCTAGGGACTGAGAAGAGATGGAAAACTGATAGGTAGCTAAACAAATGTTAAAGGAAGAAGGGTGAGAAAGAGGGTGAAATTTGCTTGGACAGAGGCAGAAAAGAAAAATAAAGGGAGTAAAGTGCTGAAAAGGAAAAAAATCTATACATTAGAGACAGACATAGTGAGGGAATTGAACAAGAGAGGAGAAAAAGAAAAATGGACCAGAGACACTGGAAAGAGAATTAGCAGGGAAGAGACAAAAAAGCAGAAAAGAGAAACTAGGACCAAGATGATGCAAAAACAAAATGTTCAGTCAACAAAGGTAGAAAAAAGTGTTTTATTTTGAATTTATTAACTGGAATATGTTAGCTTTGGGATATGTTCATCACAGATGTTTTTGTATTGTATTCACTGGCACAGATAGACAGATGTTTATTGGATGGGAGTGGAGGTTGAGCCCAAAATGGGTGGGCATCAAATTTTCTCCCTGCCCGCATGCAAAATTTAAATACCTGAGCTGGCAGGAATCCCCAAAGTCCTGCCAACTGAAGATCTCCTCCTCTGATCTGGCAGCCAGAAATCTCTAAGCTCTAAATGCATGATGCAAGGTTCCACATTAGGAGTCACAGCCCAGGTAGAAGGATCCATGTGTCACTGTTGATCATATGTTGAAACCCTTTGCTTAGTGTGCAGCAGCAGCTAAGAAAGCAAATAGAATGTTAGGAATTATTAAGAAAGGAATGGAAAACAAAACTGAGAATATTATAATGCCTTTGTATCGCTCCATGGTGCAACTGCATCTCGAATATTGTGTGCAGTTCTGGTCACCAAATTTCAAAAAAATGGAGCAGAATTAGAAAAGGTACAGCGAAGCATGATGAAAATCATAAAGGGGATGAGATGACTTCCTATGAAGAAAGGCTAAAGAAACAAGGACTCTTCAGCATGGCAAAGAGATGGCTGAGGGGGGATATGATAGAGGTCTATAAAACACTGAGTGGAGTGGAACAAGTAGATGTGAATCACTTGTTTACTGTTTCCAAAAATACAAAGAGTAGGGGGCATGCAGTGAAACTACTAAGCAGTAAATGTAAAATAAATTGGAGAAAATATTTCTTCATTCAACATATAATTAAACTCTGGAATTCATTGCCACAGAATGTGGTAAAAGCAGTTTGCATAGCAGGGTTTAAAAGTTCCTAAAAGAAAAGTCTATGAGCCATTATTAATTTTTAATATTTTGGGATCTTGCCAGGTACTTGTGACCTGGATTGCCACAGTTAGAAACAGGATACTGGGCTTGATGCACTGTTGATTTGTCCCAGTATAGCAATGCTTATGTTCTTATGATGTTCAGTCATAGGGTAGCCTTTTAAAGATAAACAAATTTAAAAATGTAGGGTCTTTTTTACTAATGTTAATGCATGCTAATATATGAAAAAAGGTCTACTACAAGAGGCTTTAAAAGTGTTTTTCAGTAGTTTGTATATTAACACACGCTAATCCCACACTATTTGTTTTTTAAAAATATTTTTTGGGTGGGGGCATGACCTGAAAGCACTAATACTTTGTAATCCCAATTACTATGTAAGCTGCATTGAACCTGCTTTGAGTGGGAAAGCGTGGGGTACAAATGTAATAAATAAATAAATAAATAACCAGCTAGCATACTCAGGTTAGTGTACACTAACTAGCTAAAGTGGAGTTAACCTGGGAGCACTAAGTAGGAAGTGGTAAGCACTCCCGGATTATTTTTTTTTCAGATACCACATGCCAATACAAGCACAGTACACAACCTGCAAAATAAAAAATAGAAAAAGCTGTAAAATAAAAAATGTCAAAAGCTTTAAAAATAGGTCCCACTCGCACAGTTCACAGGCATTGGCTAAGCTCTATGGGTTGGACAGCCCCAGGACCAAGATGTAGAAAAACAAAGTTCAAGATGTCAAGGTGGGCACAGGCTGGGGCCAGGCTAAATTCTAGTAGGCCGAAGGGTACTGTTTTCTGGACATTGTATTTCATTCACAGCCAAAATGGGCAGCAGTCTCTGTGTTTCTGTTGGATTATTTGTAGTAAATAATTAGCAGATTTTATACACACAGCTTCAGCTTTAGAAATGTTAATTTCTTTTCTTCATCTCTCTCACATACACCCCAGAATAATTCACTGCTGAGTCACTTTAAAGTTGAAGTAACAAAACATCTGTTTACTCACAGTTTGTAGTTAGATTTATATTCAGACAGGCTTATATATACATAATACTATACTGTATTATTTGGATTATCAGCTCTTTCCATGTGCTTAGATGGTAATGGATGCTCACACCATAGATCCTCAGCTAGGAGAGACCCTTTGAGCTCCATGTGCTGTGCCTAACCCCCACAGGAAGTTGCATAGGTGTGACCTCTCTAGGCAATTCACATCAGAGGTCACAGAGTAATCACAGAGAAAAAATTGGTGACAGGCAATGCATGTAAAATACAATACATTATTCCAACAAACCCCTTCTCATGCATAACTGTCATGCAATTATTAATTCACACAAAGTCCAAGCTTTATTCGCAGATTCTCAAAACGTTCTCTGGGTAACGGTTTGGTCATGATGTCAGCTGTCATCTCACTGGTGTGACAATAGTCTAGACTGATGACCCCTTCTTTCGCCAGTGCTCGCACGTTGTGATATTTCGTTGCGATGTGCTTGGTGCGTGACTGAACCTTGTCATTCTGTGACAGTCTGATGCAGCTCTGATTATCTTCCATTATCTGGATTGGTCTCTGTTCAGCTATTCCAAAATCCAGCAAAAGTTTTTCAATCCACATCAGTTCTCTGCATGCTTCTGATACAGCCACATATTCAGCTTCTGTAGAAGACAGACTCACAATACTTTGTTTATGACTGGCCCAAGAAATTTGTACATTTCCATACATAAACACATATCCACTTGTGGATTTATAATCAGAATGATCCCCTGCCCAATCTGAATCACAGTAACATATTAGTTTTGGATTACTATTGGCTGAAATCTTTAATTTACAATCAATGGTACCTTTTAAATACCTTACCATCCTTTTAACTGCAGTCCAATCTGATTTGGTAGGTGAGCTGACCCTTCTGCTCAAAATTCCTACTGCATTTGCTATATCAGCCCTGTATGTAGTAGTCAGATATAAAAGCTTACCTATGGCTGATCTATATTGGATGTTATCTGGTAAAGGTTCTCTTACTGTTTCATCCTTCAGAAAATCAGTGATCATGGGAGTGCTTACAACTTGGGCATCTTGCATACCTAAACTTTCAATAAGCTCATTTATTTTCTGCTTCTGGCTTAGAAGATAAGAACCATCATTTTGTTTCTCAATTTCTATACCAAGATAGTATGACACATTACCAAGTTCTTTTATCTCAACATTCAGGTTTAAATATTTTACAATGTCCTTGTACTCTTGCTCACTTTCGCTTGCAATGAGCAGATCATCAACAAAAGCTAAAATGTATGCATATTGTCCATTTCTGCACCTAGTGTACAAGCATTTATCTGCTTCACCTTGCTTAAATCCTAAATTTGTCAATATTTCATGCAATTTGTCATTCCAACATTTTGCACTTTGCTTTAATCCATAAAGACCTTTGTTTAATTTACACACTAGCTGTCTTTGTTTTGTATTTATGAAACCTGTTGGCTGTTCCATGTACAAGTCTTCAGTTATATCTCCATGAAAAAATGCTGTTTTCACATCAATGTGGTTGACTTGCATGCCTTTTGAGACTGCAATGCTCAGAAGTGTTCTAATTGTTGTGTGTTTCACTACAGGTGCAAACACTTCATCAAAATCTTCTCCATATTTTTGAAGATATCCCTTTGCGACTAATCTGGCTTTATACCTTTCCACTTTTCCTTGTGCATTCCTTTTTAACTTGAATACCCATTTGCATCCTATAGCTTTCTTGCCAGGAGGTAATTTTGTAAGAATCCAAGTATTATTTTTATGCAATGCATCAATTTCTTCTTGTGCAGCTTTACGCCATTCAGCAGCTTCTTCTGCTGGCATTTTCTCAATCTGATCCCATGTTAAGGGCTCTTGAGCTTCTGCTGACTTTGTTAGGTAAGACAGTCTTGGGGGTGGAACACCTTTGTTTTCCCTGGATGAGCGTCTGACAACAGGTTGGTCTGACCTTTCCGCATCCTCTAAATCTGAAAGTCCTTCTCCAATTGATTCCCCTTCTCCAACTGTACTGTCTTCTGCAATGATCCTTTCTGTGTCTGCTTCCTCTGCCTGTTCCTCGTTAGATACAGATGAGTTGCTTTCAGACATCTGCCTTGGTATGGCATTTATATACACTGGCATGTCTATTATGGTTCTAGTTTCATATTCTGGATGATAAGGCTCATCTGGGATAATCCAGCCTTTATCAACCCTTTTGTTTTCATCAAAATATGTAACATGTCTTATTCCAACAATGCCAGTTTTCAGATTCAAAATTCTATATCCTTTGTGTCCTGGAGCATAGCCAACTAAAATGCCCCTTTCTGTTGTGGAATCCAGCTTATGCCTTCTTTGCTTTGGTACATGAGCATATGCTGTACTTCCAAATGTTCTTATGTGTGACAGGTTTGGCTTCCTACCATGCCATGTCTCATGTGGTGTGCGCTCAGCGCCTTTAGTTGGCATTCTGTTTTGTAGGTACACTGCTGTGAGAATGGCTTCCCCCCATAGTCTTTTAGGGAGATTGCTATCTGACAGCATACATCTGGTCATTTCCACAAGTGACCTAAATTTTCTCTCTGCAACAGAATTTTGCTCTGGTGTATAAGCTACTGTTGTGATATGCTGAATGCCTTCTTGTTCTAGAAATGTGCACATGCTTTGTGAAGTGAACTCACCACCATTGTCGGTCTGAAGAACCTTTGGTTTTCTTTCAAATTTATTGCTCACCATGGCTACGTATTTCTTCAGCATGTCTGTGACTTGACTTTTTTCTTTCAGCAAATAGGCCACACAGTATCTAGAGAAATCATCCAAGAATATTAGCACAAATCTGTTATTTCCCAATGATGGGATATTAAACGGTCCACATAAGTCACTGTGTATTAAGTCCAGTACTTTATTACTCCTATTTCCTGTGTATGCAGGAAATGAGGGTCTCACACCTTTTTGAGTAACACAGTCTATGCATTTCTCCATTTTACCAGTATCTGCATTTATTTCAATGCCTGTAGCAAGTTGCTTACTGTAAAGATCCTGGATCACCTTAAAATCACGATGTCCCAGGCGGCGGTGCCAGATTTCCAGACTACATTTACCATCATTCTTCCTTACTTGCGCCATATGTGAGGCTTCACCTGAAATGCTCAGTTTATAAATATCATTATGCATAAAAGCTTCAGCATACACTTCATCATTTTTAGAGATTGTGCACTTACTGTTTTCAAAATGAATCACAAATCCCTTCTTATCTAATGTAGATACACTAAGCATATTGCAAACTACTTGGGGAATATACAAGACATCACTTACAGGAATTTCTTTAACTTCATTAGACACTTTGCATTTTAAGAATCCAATGCCTTTTGCTTGGATCTGAGTAGTCCCTGCGTTTGCAGTTTGAAGAATACCTTCTTCTGGACACATTTCCTGAAAGAAATCCTTACAATTGGTTAAATGGCATGTGCTCCCCGAATCCAAAATCCAAGTACTTTCATTTGAATTATTATTTACCATAGTCAAAGATTTTTCTACCATTAGAAAACTCTTATGTTTATCATTGCTTGGAAAATTCTTTTGTTCCATTGGCTTAGGTGAGCTAGAGGGGGTGTTTTGTGTTTCCTTACACCATTTAGATACATGTCCCTCCTTTCCACATGAATAGCAAATCAGCTTGCCCTTAGGTGGAGTTTTCCCATAGCTCCGCCTTCCTCTGTTCTTTGCCAAGAGATTTGTTTCATTTCTCTCTGACTGTCTTTGAGAACACATCTCCTCAGAATCATTTATTATGCATTCCTGCCTCAGCTCTGATGCTGCCTGTTCAAAAGATTGCCCTTCAATGGCTTCATTTATAGACCTAAAAACATCAAACTTCTTTGATAGTGAGGTAAAAAGAAATGCTCTTTTCAATGCATCACACATGGGAATTCCAGAAAGTTCTAACTTTTGAAATGAAGACATAAGATGCATAATGTGATCATTACATTTACTTTTATCCCTTAATTTGGTTTCATTCAACTCTGCTAACCAAATTGGTTGCTGTTTTGCATATGTAGTTGCATACATAGTTCTCAGTTTATCTAAAATGTCGTTTGCTGTATCTTTTGCCTCCACCAATATGGCTTGTTTCTCTGAGAGAGCTTCCAAAAACATGCACTTCACATAATAGTTTGCATTGTCCCATTCAGCCATATTTTCAGCTGTTCTGTTTTGGTCTAAACATATACTTAATTTCTTTGCTTGAAGGAGACATCTGAATCTTAGTTCCCACTGCTGATAATTAAATTCAGTTAATTTAGGCACCTTGAGAGAGTAGAAAAATGGTGAATTTCCTCCCTCAGCCATTTCTTAGCCTTGCCTTCTGTTTAGTGTGTGTGGGGGAGAGAGAGACAGACTGAATCTTTCTTTTAAAACTTAAGAGAAAAATTTGGCTTTTTCACTGCCTGGTAATATTTCTCCCTTTTCAATTCCTGGGCTGGGCCCATAACCCTTTTGTTGGATTATTTGTAGTAAATAATTAGCAGATTTTATACACACAGCTTCAGCTTTAGAAATGTTAATTTCTTTTCTTCATCTCTCTCACATACACCCCAGAATAATTCACTGCTGAGTCACTTTAAAGTTGAAGTAACAAAACATCTGTTTACTCACAGTTTGTAGTTAGATTTATATTCAGACAGGCTTATATATACATAATACTATACATTTGGATTATCAGCTCTTTCCATGTGCTTAGATGGTAATGGATGCTCACACCATAGATCCTCAGCTAGGAGAGACCCTTTGAGCTCCATGTGCTGTGCCTAACCCCCACAGGAAGTTGCATAGGTGTGACCTCTCTAGGCAATTCACATCAGAGGTCACAGAGTAATCACAGAGAAAAAATTGGTGACAGGCAATGCATGTAAAATACAATACATTATTCCAACAGTTTCAACTTCAACTTGCTTTACTAAAAATAACTTAAAAAACAGTTTAGAAATTTGTTAACTTGGTCTGTACATTTCAGGTTCTTTCAGATGGGTCACCACAACTTCAGACTTAATCTCCAAATAATATCAGGGCATTCAAAATCACTGTTCAGTTCTATGTCAAATCTCCTCTATTTGCAAACCAGAACAAAGTTCTTGATAATCTCCTCTTGGCTTTCTTACAGTCCACGGTCATCTCCACATGATTATCTCAGTTCTTTCTCTCCCAACCCAGAATAGGGATCATTCACATGTGCAATAAAAGATCTGCCAGAGTGAGGCGCTCCCACTCCCACTCCTTCTATCTGGGGTGGCTTTTTTCCCCAAGCAATCCCAATCATTCCCAAATTGGGAACACTCCACAAACACTCTCTGCTCTATAGCAGGGGCTTCAATCACCACCCACAGTAAATTCCTCCTGCTTTGTTTCCCAGGGGACTTCCCCTCAGTGCTTAGTCTCAGTGTGGATGGGCTACCAAAGACCAGAATTTTCTCCATGCAGTGCCCTTCATTGGCCCTTCACAAAACCTCCCACCAGGCTGGCAGTCCCAGTCCCTGTTGTCTTAGTGACCTCCCTAAAAATCCTCCCACCTTCTGCCTGCAGCAGAGGCAATTTTCAGGGGGAGGGGGTCACATAGGCCACAGTAAATGTTTATGTCTATGTTTATTAAAAGACTTGATATCCCTCCATTTCTGAGCACAGGTCATGACAGCTCACAATAAAATACAAACTACATGAAATAGGAAAAAAATATTCCATTGGGTACATGAAAAGGAAAGAACAATCACAGAAACTAAGATAGGGAAAGTCCTGCATTAGGATGCGCTAAGCCCAGATTTTGCTGTGGTATAGTTAAAGAGGCTGTTATCCAGTTTAGTCTTCAGTCTAACTTAGAGGGGTAGTTACTAAGATACACTAAAATGCAGAATAAATTTAGCTATGGTGAAATACAATTAAGTCACTAACCTACAGTACTTCAGTATCACAATTTTGTGACTTGTGTGTTAAATATAACTTTGTGTTGCCACAGTTAGGAACATCATGCATTATGATGAGGACCTTCTATCTCTTAAAGAGGCCAATGTGAGATAAAACCCACCCAATCCCTGATATTCAAGATTACCTTCCCCACTCCCGATACGCCATGCATGTCAAGGCCCCAACCTACATCCCCCGATACCCATAACATTCTGAAGAGTCAAGGCCCCACCTCCCAACACCCCTACATGAGACTTATATTAAGGGTTGACCATTTCCATTTTGAACCCAGGCACTTGACAGGGCTGAATGACTGTGGATTGAAACTGACTGTCCACTAGAGACCCTTGAAACCCCCAGTAGATGCCAAAAAGAAGGGGGGAGGTGGAAGCTCAATTCTGTGGGGCAATAGCCCCTTTCGGAGGCTTCCTGGGAGCATCAAGCCACATATTTGCGGTTTAATGCTCCCATGCCCCGATGCTCAGAAGCAAATCTGGTCACTAAAGGCCATTAGCACTGGACTGGCACCCGCATTTACAAGCACATAGCTCAGAGCTGGCATTAGGGTGTCTGAAATGCATTCAGTTGGTCCCTTTTAATCAGATGTAGCCTGACCCCCTTGATGCACCAAAACAAGAAGTTCCTTGGCTGTTTCCAGCAGTGGTGTAGCCACAGGTGGGCTTGGGTGGGCCAGGGCCCACCCAACAGTAGCACATGTTTAGTGGTAACTGGTGGGAATCCCAAGCTCCGCCAGCTGAAGATTTCCCCCTGATGGTAACGAAAACACTACTCTCCACAACACTGGCACCTGCGCATGCTCAGTTTTCAGTGCATTCCTGCTGCCAAGGTGGAAAGAAGCGTTTTCCCCACCAGCTGAGATTTATTTTTTTTTGGGGGGGGGGGAACACTTGGTGCCCACCCAATTCTTGCCTAGGCCCACCCAAAATCTGTTGTCTGGCCAGTGGTGATCCTACCCTGCATGACACCTGGGGCGGATCGCCGATGTGCCCCCCCGGGTGCAGCGCGGCCCCCCCGCCCCGGTGAAATGACACCTCCCCCCCCCCGGCGAAATGACACCCCCCCGGGTGCACGCCGCTGGGGGGGGGGGGTGCAGCGGCACGTGCCTGTCAGCTGAGTTCGCTGACTTCGCTGCAGCTCCCTCTGCCCCAGCCGGAACAGGAAGTAACCTGTTCCGGGGCAGAGGGAGCTGCAGCGAAGTTAGCGAAGTCAGCTAACTCAGCTGACAGGCGTGCGCCGCGGCACCCCCCAGCGGCGTGCACCCGGGGCGTACCGCCCCCACCGTCCCGTCCCCCCCTTGGTACGCCACTGTGTCTGGCTATGCCCCTGGTTTCCAGGGGTATGACACTCTGGAAGAAGTAGGACTTTCTGTTGTCTCTGCAGGAAGATCAGACAGTGTTGTCAGTTGCACTCCTCCATTGAAAGCCTCCGTCTCTCCACCACCCAATTCCACCTTCCCCCTTTCCCTGCCGCCTAGGTGAAAGTTATGGGAAAAATCCCAATGTGAGCATCTTTCTTATTAGCTGTCACTATCATCTTGTAATACCACACAATATAAATCCCATCCCACTCGTCCAGACACAATCCTCCCCCTTAGGTTCCTAATGCTCAACACTAACAGCGCACAGATGATTTGCATATTATTAGCGTTTAGCATCAGGAACTTTTTTTCTGCGCTGTTCAGACGCTATTTTCCGGTGCTGTTTTGTACAGTGCTGGACTTTTGAGCATCAGGGCCCCAGAGAGGTAGGGTAATGCTAACTCAAAGCTAGCATTATCTATCCACTAATAGCACAGCTTATGAGGTTAAATACAAGCTCCTTTATTTAGTTTACATATTAATGAAGCATTTATATGCTTTGCACCTCATTATTATTTAGCTCACATTGCACTACAAAATGTGCATTAAGGGCACAATTTTGCCATATATTTATATTTGATCTCTTTATACCTGATTGCTTAATTCTACTATGTTACTCATGTTCTTTATGTAATACCACTTGTATCTCTCACTTTGGAATGGCGATCGCCATGATGGAACAGTGTAAGCCACATTGAGCCTTCAAATAGGTGGGAAAATGTGGGATACAAATGCAACAAATAAATAATAAATAAATAAATAAATAAATAAATAAATAAATATAACATTTGATATTTAGCTAAAACTGTGTGTTATTCTATAGGAGTGCCTTCTTCTCTGGGTCAAACCGTGAATTCATTTTTCAAGCCAATAGGAAACCATTAAAAACAGTGAACCAGAGAAGCGTCAATTTAAGCACAGCAGGAGGGACTATTATTTCCATGCTGTATTTTTCCACATTGATGCTGTAAATAAACCTCCTAGTACTGTAGAGTTGGGGTCGTCATGTAGGGGCATAAATAGATCTGAGTATGAAGATATCTGCAATGACTTTGTATCAAATGTAGTCACATGCATGTGGCCTAAAATGAAGGCTGATTTGCAGTTTGAAAACTATACTGCATAGTCCTCAGGATCTGATTAGGGAACTCCTGCAGCCAGCATTAAAAAGAGCATCATGGTTTTAAGTTGTAAATGCTTTTGTTTTGTTTTACTTTTTCATTCATCCAGGGCATGATAATTTCCAATAGCCTTATCATTTGTGCTTATACAACTCTTGTCAGGAGAAATCATAAATTGATCATCTCACACCTTTGTAATGAGGTGATCAATTTATGATGATCTTAATTGAAATGCAGTTCTAGATTAATATCTCTTGCTTTCATTCCACTTATGAAGTTATCATGAGGTTGTCTATGACAATAGTTTTCAACCAGTTCCTCAGAACACACCCAGCCAAGCAGGCTTTTAGGACACTCACTAGGACACAGTGCATGCAAATCTACCTCGTGCATATTTATTTATTTATTTGTTGCATTTGTACCCCACATTTTCCCACCTATTTGCAGGCTCAATGTGACTTACATAGTACCGTCAAAGGCGTTTGCCCAGTCAGTGGTTAACAAATACAAAGTTGTATAGTGATCGTATAAGGTATAAGTGGAGGGTCGGAATGGATGAAGATTGTGTGTTGTCCTGTTCAATCATAGTCATGCTATGTTGGTAGGTGAAGAGGGTTACGTGGGGTCGTTGGGGTAGGCCTTTTTGAAGAGGTTAGTTTTTAGTGATTTCCTGAAGTTCAAGTGGTAGTAGACTGTTTTCACAGCTTGTTTCCCCCATATTCATTGGGGATAGCCTGAAAACTTGATTTGTTGGATTTGCCCTGAGAACTGTGTTGAGAATCACTGATCCATAGGACAAGCATATTAAATTATGCTGATTATATTTGCCATTATTCATTTTAAATACAGTACCAGAACAAGGGCTCAAGATCCACTTCTATTCTAGCGGATTTCATTTCAGTTTGGGTACTGAGAATAGAAACTGGTCTGAAAATTAATCAGATCAGCAAAACTAGAATTAAAACATAATAAAATATGCCATGATATGAGCTACCATGTTGAAAAAGTAGACCTAAGAGATGTTCAGGCAGAACACTTTTATCTCCCTTAGAGTATTATATTTTTTCAGCTTTAATATATAAACCATTATAGTGATGCGGTTCAAGCTGAACTAGTACAGTCTATTTCAAGCAGCTTCAGGGGATTGCTTCACACCATCACTAGTTTCCCATTGCAAAATGTATCAAATCGTAAGCAATAATGCCCACAGATAAGATGCAGAAAAGTCAATCCTGAAAGCAAAATCAAAAAGCTAAAAATTCCACAATTTGGCAGAAAATGATGCTGCTTTAATCAATGAAAATGAAGGAAATTATTGATAACATCTTTTTTTGACCAAGATGAAGAAAAGTTTTAAGTAGTATCCATCTTTGAGCATCTATATGGGAAACCAAGATACAGAGACTTGTAGGGTATCTCGCTGCACATTTATTCATTAGTTGTCATGTCTGCTATGAAAAGTTTCTCTCCCTTATGTTTGAAAAAGAGAACTAAAACTGTTGTGATTTGAAGCACTTTGAACTATAACGGTCCACTTTAAACTGCAGCAAACAATCAAAAGTCAAACCCAACAAAGCCGTGACAGGCAATTTTATAAGCTGGAGCCTAAACTTAAGCATCAATAGTAAGCCCAGTTTATGGAATAGTAGCACCAATGGAATTTACATTTGCAAGTGCTAGGCACTATTCTATAAACCAGGGGTGTCCAACCTCAACCCTCACTGGGTCGGGCTTTCAGAATTTCCACAATGTATATTCATGAGATCTATTTGCGTACATTGGAGATAGTGCATGCAAATAGATTTCATGCATATTCTTTGTCTTTCAAACAACCGTTAATTTGTTTATTATCAATCTTTATTATTCTTTATATTAATCATTATATCTGTAAACATCTTTCCATTTAATGCTGTTTTCATCAAATAAGAGCAGAGGTTGATTTTCCAGTGGAATATGGTTATCCCTTATGGCCTCAATAAGGAGATCGAGTGGTTGAACCTGTGAGAGTGGGTATTTAAAGCACCAAATCCATGACGCACTATGCGTAAGCGTGGGCATTGTTTTGATGTCCCACGACGTTATGATGTGGTGTGAGTACCCAGCGGCTTTCTGGCAGCCAGTAAGCATTGCATTGTGTGGTAAAAGTTATTTTAATGTGTGGTAAGAAAGGAATAGTTGAATTGGAATATACTTTCTGCTGTTTCATTTAGAAATACTGACCCCTGAAGACGCTAATTAAGCGAAACACGTGCGTGTAGGGTCACAGCACGAAAAGGGTTACAGCAGGAAAACCCAGTATGGGTAAATTGGTGGTATCAACACATATAAAGAAGTCAACAAGAAAATGAAGACACAGTAGCATGGTTCTTGTTTTGAATGTGATTGAAAACTTGACATAAATAGTTGTCCATGGTAGTGTCATTTGGTTGAAGAACAGAGCAATTAATGCAATTTAAATATGGAGGATGGACTGTGAAAGTAAAACGGGACATTGAAACTGAACATTGAACTTTGTCAGCTTCAACTGGATGAAGTAAAGATCTATGGACTAACTTATGAAGTCAACCTCTATAGGTGGTGGATAGAAATGACAGTGAAGAATGTTTGCAAGACTGTATTAGGAATGTGGACTGTTATCTTCATTAGAGACCTGTAAAAGAGAATTGTATTAATGTGGGTATAAATGAGGTGGAATGAGTGAGATATGAATGTGGATAGTATGAATGGTTTTATTTGATGAAAACAGCATTAAATGGAAAGATATTTACAGATATAATGATTAATATAAAGAATAATAAAGATTGATAATAAACAAATTAACGGTTGTTTGAAAGATGAATGTATTACATTAAATACAATTAATTACTAAAAAATGTGTCCATGTTAGAATAGTGGTTAGATGCATATTCTTTGGGGAAATTCTGAAAAACTGACTGGACTGTGGCCCTCAAGGATCGAGGTTGGACACCCCTGCTATAAACAGTCCAGCCAATATTCAAAGCAATTTAACCAGCTATTGAGCGGTTACATCGCTTGGTTGGGGCTAGCTGCTAATTTTCAGTGGCACTTGCCGCTGAAATTCCCAGTTAGCACCTAACTCAAAGCCGGCTATGTTAGGGGTATTCTAGGGGTGGAGTCAGCACTTAGCCACTTAAGTTCTGATATTCAGCCCTTAAGAAGCCAGCACATAAATGGGACCGTGCAAATGTTCATCCTATTTTTATGTGCCACTCCATGGCCACTTAAGTGCTTAATATCGACTTAAGCAGCTATATGTTAGCTGGCTCAAAAATAACCTGGCATTCAGATACAAATTCGGGACAGTGCCCAGCTTTGAACATTCAGGAATAACTCCATTTGTGCTCAGCAAAACTCCACCAGCTGAATATCAGGCCCAGTGCACCTAGATTGCTTAGTGCACATCAGTCAGGGGGTGTACACATGAGCATTTCATGGGCATTTTGTTAAATAACACACGGAACCTTTAGAATGCTAACAGTTAGTGCTTTGCATGGCGTACTTAGGCATGCACTCTTACACTGCATGCAAATTTCTCTCATGCATATTCAGTGCTGATATCTAGAAATCCGGACTGGCTGGGGTTCCCCCAGGACAGAAGTTCTGGTTTAGACATTTACGATTCCAAAATGGGTGCTCCTGTCACACATAACCGGCACATAAACGCCCATTCCTCGATGTATTTTTCTACTCCATGTAATCACTGTTTAAGTGCTATGAAGGTGGTGATTTGATTCTTCTGATGCCTTTGTAGCAAGCTGCCACAATGAGCTTTCCTATGTAGTTCCAGGAAGAACATTCTGGGCCACTGCTTCAGAAAGGTGCCAATCAAACCTGAATAGTGGGGGAGAGAGGGAGGGAGAGAGGGGGGAGAGGGAAGAGAAGTGTGATTGCGGCACAAAAGATCTGTTTGTTCTTATGGACTATTTGCTTGCTTAATTATTTTTCTATCAGTTTTTATATTTATTTGTACATTTTGGATAGTCCAATAAATGGGATTTTTTAAATGTAATTTTTATTTTGTTTTTCCAGTTGTCTACACTCCATAAATATGTACAAAAGTTATATAGATTGATGGGGAAATTCTCTAGAAAATGATGACACAAAGGACATCAAACCCTCACATAAAGCAAAAACAAGATTGACAAATATTGTTTGTTTAAAGTGCTAACAGAATGATGCAGACACAATTTATCGTTTGACGCTGGTATGTTTTATTGAGTAAATGGTAATTTCCTTATGTTCAGAACAGCCTCCCTGCTACTTCCTTTCTAGTACTTTGCAGTGCCTATCTGATATTATCTTTACTTTTAAAGCCTTTGACAGTCTGTGTGTGTTTGGAGGACAGTTATGAGGAGATGGGTATATTTTAGCCATAGACCTCACTGAAATTGTTTATGTACCTGCCTCTGGGGTCAGCCCCATTATATGAGAGGTCTGCTACACTTAAAAGCATTTTATTTTGCCTCAGGAATGTCTTTGATTTAAAGTACAATATCACACCACTCCTGAACGTTGAATTAAAAGCATCATTTATTGTACTGGACTACAGTGCTGCTCATAGTTTCCTAATCACTACAACAGTAGGAACATGTTGGGGTTCATTAATGGGGATATTTGTTGGTTTGTTACTGGTGAACTTTTCAATCTCAAAAATCAATATCATGAAGATATAAAGGCTGGAAATTAATGTGATAGTCAAAGACTTGGATATACAGTGGTGGAAATAAGTATTTGATCCCTTGCTGATTTTGTAAGTTTGCCCACTGACAAAGACATGAGCAGCCCATAATTGAAGGGTAGGTTATTGGTAACAGTGAGAGATAGCACATCACAAATTAAATCCGGAAAATCACATTGTGGAAAGTATATGAATTTATTTGCATTCTGCAGAGGGAAATAAGTATTTGATCCCCCACCAACCAGTAAGAGATCTGGCCCCTACAGACCAGGTAGATGCTCCAAATCAACTCGTTACCTGCATGACAGACAGCTGTCGGCAATGGTCACCTGTATGAAAGACACCTGTCCACAGACTCAGTGAATCAGTCAGACTCTAACCTCTACAAAATGGCCAAGAGCAAGGAGCTGTCTAAGGATGTCAGGGACAAGATCATACACCTGCACAAGGCTGGAATGGGCTACAAAACCATCAGTAAGACGCTGGGCGAGAAGGAGACAACTGTTGGTGCCATAGTAAGAAAATGGAAGAAGTACAAAATGACTGTCAATCGACAAAGATCTGGGGCTCCACGCAAAATCTCACCTCGTGGGGTATCTTTGATCATGAGGAAGGTTAGAAATCAGCCTACAACTACAAGGGGGGAACTTGTCAATGATCTCAAGGCAGCTGGGACCACTGTCACCACGAAAACCATTGGTAACACATTACGACATAACGGATTGCAATCCTGCAGTGCCCGCAAGGTCCCCCTGCTCCGGAAGGCACATGTGACGGCCCGTCTGAAGTTTGCCAGTGAACACCTGGATGATGCCGAGAGTGATTGGGAGAAGGTGCTGTGGTCAGATGAGACAAAAATTGAGCTCTTTGGCATGAACTCAACTCGCCGTGTTTGGAGGAAGAGAAATGCTGCCTATGACCCAAAGAACACCGTCCCCACTGTCAAGCATGGAGGTGGAAATGTTATGTTTTGGGGGTGTTTCTCTGCTAAGGGCACAGGACTACTTCACCGCATCAATGGGAGAATGGATGGGGCCATGTACCGTACAATTCTGAGTGACAACCTCCTTCCCTCCGCCAGGGCCTTAAAAATGGGTCGTGGCTGGGTCTTCCAGCACGACAATGACCCAAAACATACAGCCAAGGCAACAAAGGAGTGGCTCAGGAAGAAGCACATTAGGGTCATGGAGTGGCCTAGCCAGTCACCAGACCTTAATCCCATTGAAAACTTATGGAGGGAGCTGAAGCTGCGAGTTGCCAAGCGACAGCCCAGAACTCTTAATGATTTAGAAATGATCTGCAAAGAGGAGTGGACCAAAATTCCTCCTGACATGTGTGCAAACCTCATCATCAACTACAGAAGACGTCTGACCGCTGTGCTTGCCAACAAGGGTTTTGCCACCAAGTATTAGGTCTTGTTTGCCAGAGGGATTAAATACTTATTTCCCTCTGCAGAATGCAAATAAATTCATATACTTTCCACAATGTGATTTTCCGGATTTAATTTGTGATGTGCTATCTCTCACTGTTACCAATAACCTACCCTTCAATTATGGGCTGCTCATGTCTTTGTCAGTGGGCAAACTTACAAAATCAGCAAGGGATCAAATACTTATTTCCACCACTGTAGTTCCTGACTCAGACTTGTTTTCTTCTGGGGCTAATGGAGTTGGTAATTCTGCTGATGTGGAGAAGATTGAGCCAGAAAATAGATAGTGGCTGCCAAAGAGCAGCAGTGGAAGTGTCTGCTCTCTCAAACACAGGATGTCGCACCTAGAATTTGTTTACAAATGACATGGAAAGCAGGAAGACAAATAGGAATGTAGGACACCTCTGTATAGCAGTACCCTAATGAGAACCAAACAGAATTTGCAACAGAAAAGGCCCTTGAAGACCAAAATAGTTTGAGACTAAACATGAAAAGCAGTATACAAGATTAAATCCTAACAGAAATAAATCAGCTATTAGAGTTGATTTTATCACCATTCACTTTGAAATGTTTATAGGATGTAGAATATCAAGTACTGGGGGGGGGGGGGGGGGGGGGGAGAATGGAAATTACATCTCTGAGTATGTCAAAAAAACAGGATTTGGCTAAATGCTTCAGTTGCTTAGTTCCATCTTAATGAACTGATTATTAATAATGTTCCTGAACACTAATTTGCATAATCATGCATTAAGTGGAAGTGCTCAAGTTAACCAGATGGCCCGTAAAGTACTTAAGTTACATGTATTGTCTATGAATTAGAAAAATTTCACTAGTTATAAGGAAGGATGTGCGTGGGATAAATATAAAGGAATCCTGTTCAGAAGGAAAGGATCCTCAGGAGCTTAACCGAGATTGGATAGCAGAGCCGGTAGTGGGAGGCGGGGCTGGAGGTTGGGAGGCGGGGATAGTGCGGGGCAGACTTATACGGTCTGTGCCAGAGCCAGTGGTGGGAGGCGGGACTGGAGGTTGGGAGGCAGGGATAGCGCTGGGCAGACTTATACGGTCTGTGCCAGAGCCGGTGGTGGGAGGCGGGGATAGTGCTGGGCAGACTTCTACGGTCTATGCCAGAGCCGGTGGTTGGGAGGCGGGGCTAGTGCTGGGCAGACTTATACGGTCTGTGCCCTGAAGAGCACAGGTACAAATCAAAGTAGGGTATACACAAAAGTAGCACACATGAGTTGTCTTGTTGGGCAGACTGGATGGACCGTGCAGGTCTTTTTCTGCCGTCATCTACTATGTTACTATGTTACTATATAAGAAAACAATTGATAACTATTAGGGAGACTATGGGATGGCATGGGAATTTGTTATCAATTTCCCCACTTTATTATGGGACTCTATTTTTAAAACTTCTAACATGCTTACAACCTAAGCGGCCACCATAAAAACATACATATTAAGGACCAATACACAGACATCAGTCAAAAAGAACTGCCATATACTTTTCCATCACAGTGCTGCCATATACTCTCTCCGTTAATACAGTCCCTCTTAAGCAAAAAAGGCCTGAACACAAAAAACTTTGGGGCCCTTTTACTAAGGCACACCTAAAAGTGGCCTGCACTGGTGTAGGCGCATGTTTTGGACGCTCGCAGGTCAATTTTTCAGCCTGCCTGGAAAAAAAGGCATTTTTTTGTGACCGAAACATTGACTTAGCAGTAAGGTCTCATGCACTAACCGGGCAGTAAGCAGCCAGCATGCGTTAACTGCCGATTACCACCGGGTAAGCACCATGCAGCAGAAAATTGAAAATATTTTCTACCATGTGTTTTGGGCACGCGTCAAAAATGAAATTACTGCCCGGGGCACGCGGTAGCCAGGTGGTAGTTCCATTTTGGCACTTGTTGGAAGTGCATAGGTGACTACATGCCTTAGTAAAAGGGCCCCCCTGTGTTTTTAACATTTTCTTAAAATGTGAGATACTAGCTGTCAAGCGCAGCTGACCAGGTAATGCATTCCACATAAGTGGTCCAGCAATTGAAAAAGCTGAAAATCTTGTCACAGAATATGCATAGTGGTAACTAAATCCAAGGCTAATTGTTTAGTGAAGTCAGATTTTTAACACTCTACCAAAAAAGGACAAAGTGATAACAGTCTTAAAATACTTTGGCATCTTAGAGGTACAAAACTTGATGGATAAGAGTCAACACTTTCTACTGCACCCTGTATTTTACTGGCAGCCAATGGAGTTCTCTCAGCACTGGTGTAATGTGGTCAAATTTTGAAACACCAACAACTAACCTTGCAGCAGCATTCTGTACAATTTGTAATAGTTTAGTCCTATATTCTGGGATACTCAAATAAAGGGCATTACAGTAAAATCCATAGCTTTTACCACACTCCTAAAATCAGCTAAACTTATAGGCTTCAATCAAAGCAACAGGCACAATTGATAAAAAGCTGAGGCCCCCTTTTACTAAGGCGCGCTTACGTTTTTAGCATGCATTAAAATTGTGGGTACACTAAACGTTAGAGACGCCAATGCATTCCAATGGGTGTCTCTAATGTTTAGCGTACCTACAATTTTAGCGCACGCTAAAAACGTGAGCGCGCCTTAGTAAAAGGGGGCCTGACCGAACTGCATGCACAATCTGTGCTTTCATAAGTTGAGCATCCAAGATCACACCTAGCAACTTTTATTTCCTTTTTCACAAGTATATCAATTTCACTGACATGGATAGACTAACATAGTAAATGATGGCAGATAAAGACCTGAACGGTCCATCCAGTCTGCCCAACAATCTGAGGCCAACAATCATCTAGTACTCTCCCCACAAGCAGAATCTCTGTCTTCTCAACATTCAAAGCAAGTTTATTAGAGGTTATCCATTAACCAATCTCATTCATATATGTTGTAATTTGCACAGACAATTCCTTTCCCCATGATGTTATCAGGAAAAAAAGAATTGAACATCGTCTGCATACAGACTGTACTCGGCTCCCAACAAACCAAGAATCTTACACAAAGGAGCCATATAGATATTAAACAGGAGCACCAATGGGGCAGAACTTTGTGGTACCCCTCTTAACAAGGAAATGGATTTTGACACCCCACCTCCACTCTGAACACACATTACACATCCTGAGAGGTAAGAGGCAAACCAATCATATACCTTGCCCCCTATACCTAGGTACAAAAATGACCACATCAACAGACTCAAAGGCAGATGAAACATCTAATGAAATCAAACAAAATCACCAATTCTTATCCATTCCCCTTCTTAAAGTGTCAAGAGTAGAAACCAACAAAGTCTCCACACTATCCCCTGTATTCTATATAGTGCAACTGAAACTGTGTGCACAAATCCAGTCATATTCTGGATTTGTGTATGCAATTTAATTACTTTAACAAGCCAATCAGCATCAATAATTATCAACACTAATTGGCATTAATTAGAATTTACTCACACAACTCGCTAAATGTATTCTGTAAAGTGGTGCGTGTAAATTCTAATGCACGCTGCCAAAAAGGGGGCATGGCCATGGGCATTCTGAAAAATTACATGCAGGGTTATAGAATACACCTGCTCCATGCCTAACCTAGGCACCAGTATTGTCAGACTTGTGAGTTCTTGTACCAAGTAGAGCATTGCTGAGCCTGGTACTCGGACCAGGTTCTGCTTGGCGGCCGGACAACCCCGGGTTTCACCTGCGATGACTCAATCAAAGCCACAGTGTTAATACAGAGTTCCTTCCAGCGCAGGGAAATAGGGACGGAGACAAGATTATCCGGAAGAGGTGAAAAACAACCCAGGGCCACCCCCTTCAGTGACCCTGGGTCATGGCATTTCCCGGTTTATTCAGACAATGTCTTAGGAAGTGGCCGGCCTGCCCACAGTAGAGGCAAAGTTGACTGTCCCGACAATGAGCCCTCTTCTTCTCAGAGAGGCGATGCCGTCCGATAACCATTGGCTCTTCAGGGACTCCAGAAGTAGAGCTTACCACACCTTTGGGAGAAGAAGGGCGCGGTGTCCGAGGAGATGATCTCTGAGAGCGGCGCTGAGTAGAGCATTCCAGTGACCTTTCTTGAAACCGTACGTCGTTACAGATGCAGAGGATGATCAGAGCATCCAAAGCATTCAGAAGTTCCCGGCTGGCTAGTTCATCTTTAATTCGGTCGTTGAGACCTTGCTAGAAAATGGCCGTAAGGGCATCTTGGTTCCATCTTACCTCTGAAGCTAGGGTTTGAAAGCGAACGGCATAAGCACCAACAGAACAATTGCCTTGTTGAATTCATAGAAGTTCTGCGGCTGCAGAGGAGAGCCGTCCCGGCACATCAAAAACTAACTGGAAGCGGTAAAGAAATTCTCCAAGATCAGTGAGTAAAGGGTCCTGTTGCTCCCAAAGAGGAGAGGCCCAAGCCAAGGTGGATCCAGAGAGTATAGCTGATATAGGTTATCTTGAGTCTATCCATAGAAAAGACTGCTGGTTGCATTTCAAATAGCATAAGACATTGGTTGAGGAACCCTCGGCAAGCAGAAGGGGTGCGGTCGAATCGGGGAGGCTCAGGAAGCCGCAACCCTGGATGAAGGGTTGACATCTGGGAACACACATCCTGTAGAACTCTGGACAGACGGTTTAGCTGGGTCTGTTGCTGCTGAAGAACCTGGGCCAACTCAGACAGGTTGGTTTTGTCCGGCGAACTCATGGCTTCGGCTTACTGTCAGACTTGTGAGTTCTTGTACCAAGTAGAGTGCTGCTGAGCCCGGTACTTGGACCAGGTTCTGCTTGGCTGCTGGACAACCCCGGGTTTCACCTGCGCTGACCGCCGTTCCCCAGAGGTTGAGCCCCTAGGTGCGGGCAGCCTGCAGGCCTTACGAGACGGAGCTGGAAGCGGGGTGCTGAACGTATTGGCCAAGCAGGCAGCAGGTCAAGAGAGTAATCCAGGTACAGGCAAAGTTGGTAGGCAGGCAGCAGGTCAAGAGAGTAATCCAGGTACAGGCAAGTCAGTAGGCAGGCAGCAGGCAAGAGAGTAATCCAGGCACAGGCAAAGTCAGCAACGAGGGATAAGTAGAGAAGAAGCAAACTACTGAGCTAGTAACATCTACAAAAGTAGAAGCCAAAGCATGGAGTCCAGGAAGAGCTCAGCTGATAAAGTGTTGGCGTCTGACATCAGCAGGGACCAGCAGGGAGAAGGAGCACAGCCATAGGACAAGAGCAAGGGAAGGAGGAACCGGAAGACCAATAGGAGAGAAGCAAGGGAAGCCAGGCAGAGAGAGAGCAGAGTCAGGTGTGTGGAAGCAAAGCAATCAAGGAGCCTGGAAGCCAGGCAGAGAGAGAGCAGACCCAGATTCATGGAAGCAAAGCAATCAAGAAGCCTGCAGCCAGAGAAGAACTACACACACATGACTCAGGGCTGTGCCAGTCAAGTGTGCATGTTGACGGGACCCCACGCAGCCCAAGGATGCCGCTTGCGTTGGGGTAGGGAACATGACAGGTATTTACACATAGCTTTACTTGGAGAAAATGGATGCACCTAGATTTAGGTGCAGGCATGGTCGCAAGGTGTATTCTATAAACCTGCTAGGTGAATTCTATAAACTGCACCTAGATTTAGGCACGGTTTAAAAAATACATCTAGTTGTAAAATTATTTTGTGCTGATTCTTTAGGCACCATATATAGAATCTTGTCCTATGCGCTTTTCTAAAGCCATACTGGAAATCATCCAAATATTTTCCTCCATAAACACTTCTAGTTGTTTTAAAACAGTCTGTTCAATCACTTTTCCCACAAATGGAACAACAGATATAGGTCTGTAACTTCCCATATTGGGATCCAATTTCTCATTCTTTATCAATGGTTTCACAGTTGCTTGTTTACAAATGGCCAGAAGCTCACCTTCTGTATGAGACTTATTAACAATACAAGTCAATGGTAGTGCAATCTTATCAGAAAAGTGCTGAATGACCCCAAAGGATCAAGGGTCAGATAAAGATTGAGTAATAGCAAAAACTATCCTTTCAATCTCTTGCACACCAACCTCCTCAAAATCAACCCACTCCAACTGCAATTCCTGCATATTCTGCTCCTCCTCCCTAAACTCATAAACTCTCACCTTCTTCTCCAAACTAACCATCTTAGCCATCAAAAAGATCAGCATAAGCCAATGCATCAGAACCTCCCAAATTCTTTTTCTATAATATTCATTTTTTTTCAGCTCACAAGGATTAAGATACTCAACCAAACACAGTTAATAGCTATCATGAATCATCCTGATCACATGATTTTCTTCACTTTCTTTCAGCTTGTCTTAACTCCCTCCTTACTTGTGACATTGGTTCTGTCCTCCAAGGACAGGGTCTATGTCTAATACTTCCAACCACTGTCCTCATAGGAGCTACTTTATCTAAAGCATCACCTAAAGTCCTATTCCACTTCTCCACCACTTCACCAACTCTCATCATCAATATATAAATTAAGCAAACATTAGTTATCCAGTTCCATAATCTCAAACTGGGAACGAACATGTAACACAACAAAACAAAACTTAGTATTTCCACCTGTCTTAAGACATTAAAAAGCAAATGATATTAAGAAACGATCTGACCAAGCAACAACTCTCACAGCTGGCGACTGACAAAGAGCCTGCATCAAACCTGGGCATAAAAAAAAGAAGATCCAATACACGAGCTGCCCTATGAGTGTCTTCATTAACAACCTGCTTCAAAGACAAAGCTGATAATGTACAAAAAAAGAATATGATTCCTTCTCATAAACGACTCCTCTAACGGATCAAATGAATTATTAAAATCCCCCAATTACTACTACTACTACTACTTAACATTTCTAGAGCACTACTAGGGTTGCGCAGCACTGTACAGATTAATAAAAGGACAGTCCCTGCTCCAAGAAGCTTACAATCTAATGGGAGAAATGTCAAATAGGGGCAGTCTAGATTTCCTGCATAGAGGTCTGGTGGTTAGGTGCCGAAGGCGACATTGAAGAGGTGGACTCTTTGAAGATGGGCAGGGAGGGAGTCTGGCGTATGGGCTCAGGGAGTTTATTCCAGGCATGGGGTGAGGCAAGGCAGAAAGGGCGGAGCCTGGAGTTGGCGGTGCTGGAGAAGGGTATTGAAAGGAGGGATTTGTCTTGAGAACGGAGGTTACGGGTAGGAATGTAAGGGGAGATGAGGGTAGAGAGGTAGGGAGGGGCTGTAAATCATCACACCAACACAACAAAAATTCCAACAAAAAAGAACAATCCACATTCATCACTCCCAGAGGACAATACGAAACACATATCATCACTCATTCTTTAAAACCAAAAACTCTTCAAAACTATCCACTTCCACACATACAACTTGAACATGCAGACACTCTTTAAAACAATAACCACACCCCCCTCCTGATATCTACAAGCCCATTCCCATTTATTTATTTATAACATTTGTATCCCACATTTTCCCACCTATTTGCAGGCTCAATATGGCTTACATAGCTCCGTAAGTGGTGATTACCAGTTCCGGATAGGAGAAATACATAGTTGAGGTAGAGGCACAGATTAAGTTAGGTTACAGGAGGAAAGTTCGTCCTATGATAAGAACTAAAGGTAATAGGTTAAACTTCATTCATGACAAAAATAGCTTGAACAATTAGGATCATTAGACTGGAAATCAAGATAATTAGCAAAAACAATTGAGATATAGAAAATACAAGTTGTGTAGTTGCGTTTTGTTAATCTGCATTTAGGATAAGTTGTTATTGTATGCTTTCTTAAATAAATAAGTTTTCAAAAGTTTACGGAAGGTCACTGTGTCGTGTGTTATTTTTATGGATTTTGGTAATGTATTCCAAATTTGCGTGCATATGTAGGAGAACCCAAAAGGACAGCACTGCCTTACTGTAACTAAGTCAGATTTCAACAACCAAGACTCAGTTACACATAATATATCATAATTATCCTCCTGCAGCAGATCGTAAATTAATGCAACCTTATCCTTAACAGATCTAGCATTTATTTATTTTTTTTTTGTTACATTCATACCCCATGCTTTCCCACTCATGGCAGGCTCTATGCAGTAGGCAATGGAGGGTTAAGTGACTTGCCCAGAGTCACAAGGAGCTGCCTGTGCTGGGGATCGAACTCAGTTCCTCAGGACCAAAGTCCACCACCCTAACCACTAGGCCACTCCTCCACTCATTAAACCAACCTTCTGAATATCCATACTCCCAGCACCAGCCCCACTTATTACATTTTTCAAACAGCTAGTCACACCCGGGCAGTCCAGCTTACAATTCCTAACCGAATGTTCATTATGATTCTACAGAGATCCCAAGAGAAGTACGTACCTCTTCTTCTTCCTCACTATGGGGTTAGTCCACTGTGTTAGATTTGCAGCTACCACATGTTAATTGTGTGTTTTAATCTGTAGAAACTGCAGCATCTAATGCATTTTATTAAAAGGCTTCCTATATGTAGATGACAGCTTTATCTTTCTAACATTTATCATATGACCAAAACCGAGCTTCTCATTTTCCCCCCCAAACCCACCTCCCCGCTCCCCCCGTTTTCTATTTCTGTTGATGGCTCTCTCATTCTCCCTGTCTCCTCAGCTCGAAACCTTGGGGTCATCTTTGACTCTTCTCTCTCCTTCTCTGCTCATATCCAGCAGACCGCCAAGACCTGTCGTTTCTTTCTTTACAACATCCGTAAAATCCGCCCCTTTCTTTCCGAGCACTCTACCAAAACCTTCATCCACACCCTTGTCACCTCTCGTTTAGACTACTGCAATCTGCTTCTTGCTGGCCTCCCACTTAGTCACCTCTCCCCTCTCCAGTCGGTTCAAAACTCTGCTGCCCGTCTCATCTTCCGCCAGGGTCGCTTTACTCATACTACCCCTCTCCTCAAGACCCTTCACTGGCTCCCTATCCGTTTTCGCATCCTGTTCAAACTTCTTCTACTAACCTATAAATGTATTCACTCTGCTGCTCCCCAGTATCTCTCCACACTCGTCCTTCCCTACACCCCTTCCCGTGCACTCCGCTCCATGGATAAATCCTTCTTATCTGTTCCCTTCTCCACTACTGCCAACTCCAGACTTCGCGCCTTCTATCTCGCTGCACCCTACGCCTGGAATAAACTTCCTGAGCCCCTACGTCTTGCCCCATCCTTGGCCACCTTTAAATCTAGACTGAAAACCCACCTCTTTAACATTGCTTTTGACTCGTAACCACTTGTAACCACTCGCCTCCACCTACCCTCCTCTCTTCCTTCCCGTTCACATTAATTTGATTTGATTTGCTTACTTTATTTATTTTTTGTCTATTAGATTGTAAGCTCTTTGAGCAGGGACTGTCTTTCTTCTATGTTTGTACAGCGCTGCGTATGCCTTGTAGCGCTATAGAAATGCTAAATAGTAGTAGTAGTAGTAGTAGTAGTGCTAATGCTAACCTTGCAAATATGGTACTTAACCTGGACTATTTTAAGTTGGTTACAGTGAGGGGTACAGTGAGGGAGGTACAAGACAAGTTGATTGGGATTAAAGCTATATCATGCTAGTTCATGAAGGTAGGGCATGCAAATCTCTCTCTTGCATATTCATTGTGGGTATCCTAAAAACCTAACTGGTTAGGTGTGTCCCGAGGACAGGATTGAGAACCCGTGTGCTAGTCTGCTCCAGTTCCCATGAGCTTCTTGAAAGAATGTTAATTTGAATAGCTCCCTTCTTGACTTGCTTGGTTAATTGCTGTTTGTCACAGGGTATGCTGTCTAAGGGGCCCTTTTATTAAAGGGTTGGCACTTGGCAGTGGGCTTGCCATGTGCCAATCCGGAACTACCGCCGGGCTACAGCAGGAGCCCGGTGGTAGTTCCCACCCCAGCGTGCACCATTTCTGGTGCTACAAAAACATTTTCTATTTTTATAGTGCTGGTGCTTACCTAGTGGTAATTGCTGCCCAGTTACCACCAGGTTAGTGCGGGAGCCCTTATCGCCACCTCAATGGGTGGCAGTAAGTGCTCCCCCTCGAAATGACCATACCATCCAGAAATTTCTTTTTTTTTTTTTTTAAAGAGGCAGCCTTTTACCTGCTGTGGTAAATGGTGGCCTCAGCGTGTGCTGATGTTGGCACAGGCCTCCTTTTGCCACAGCTTAGTGAAAGGACTCCTAAGTTTTTGAAACATGCTGCTGTTCAGCCTATTTTTACAGGGAGTAATCCTCTCAACTGCCATTTCTTAGTAATTTTATTGAATACTGTGTTTATCAATAACTGCTAGATTATGTGAAGTTAACTGGAGCCTTGAACAGTAGACAATAGGGATGGGCTATCATTAGAAATGAATGTCATTTGCCGATAATAATGTACACTACCCCCCAGATTCTATATAGGGTGCCCATCCAAGAGGAGCAGCCAACTAAGTTGGATAATGAGCCAATTAGTGCCAATAATTGGGTGCAAATTGGCAGTAATTGGCACCAATTTGGATTTGCACTCACATTTTGCTGTGCGCTATTCTATAACGATGTGCATCTAAATCTCATAGCGTGCAACCCAAAATGGGATGTGGCCATGGGAGGTCCATGGGCGGGTCAGGAATGTTCATAAAATGTGCGCACAGTGTTCTAGAATACTGGGGATGTGTGCCCACATTGGTTGCTGGGAATTACACCTAATTTCAGCAGGTGTAAGTCCTGGTGCCCAAATTTGGATGCCGAGATTGGCACTCAATGCTATTCTATAATGGCTGCTCATTGGGCACCAATTTTTGAGCATCATTTACTGAATCTAGCCCTTTGTGCACGTAGGGCCAAATTCTATATAGTTGCATGCCCAAATTTCCAACTAGAACGTAAATACAAGTTTTAGAATAGTGCCAGTTGTGTGCCTCACTTAATTGTTAAATTACACACCACTTGACTTTAAATACCAATAATAACCTTGTGTTAATTGGCACTAATTTGTAGTCATGCTCCTAACTGCACCTAAATGTTATTGCATGCTACTACAAAGGGTGTGTGCAGATGGGCAGATCAGGGGTGTGCCTTGCAGATGCGCATTTCAGGATACTATCTTTTAATGCGTGCAACTGCCAACCTTAAGCACAATTATTTACACCATCCTTTGACAAGGCACAAGTGCCTGCACCTAAAGTTTGGCGTGTGCATGGCAATTTTGCAAACAATTGCCACTATAGAATTGGGGTTTAGTGCCCATATTTGTGAGTCTAATTTTTGGCACACTTTCTTGAATTTACTCCATACTGTGCACTATTTCTTGATTGTGCATGTTTGCATGATGGTTCACATATGCACCCACTATCAAGAAAGTGCGCACACTATGGGCCCAATTCTATATAAGGTGCCTAAAAAATCTGCGTGTAAACATTTGCGCCTAAGCGTATTCTATAAGCAACACCTAGATTTAGGTGCAGTATATGGAATAAGCTTAGTTGATATCCCAGCTCCTAAAACTACACACCTCCATTTACACCAACAAAAACATGGTGTAAATCCCTACATGTAGACTTAAATGCACAGGTCAATATTATATAACTACGCACGTAAATTTGGGAATGCCCATGAAACGCCCATTTCCCCACCTATAACCACGCCCCTTTTGAACTATACACAACTGACAGTATTCTATATGTTGCACTTAACCACATAAGAGATAGCTGGCTGCATAAACCCAGATACACAATGCAGGTGCCTGGACATGTCCTGACATTAAATATCAGGGCATAAAGCTAATGACAGCTAAGAAAAAGCTCACCATCACCAGCTGACTATCAGCCCCTAAGAATTTGAATATTGGATTGGTACAGCTTTCTGGTATTAGGACAGAAAAATGGTTATTCTGTACATTTGCCCTCTACTGAGGTGGTTTATAATAATGACCATTGAACCAAAGATTCCTAAATATGCAAAACAGTTCTTTTTGAATACATTTGATACGTTACATTTTATATTCAAGTTCACTCAATGATATATATACATTTTTCTTTTTGACTTATAGACCAACAAGGCAGTAGCCAAAGGAGACTTTCACCAAGCAAGCTCAAGTTCCAGACGAGCACTCTTCCTGGCTGTGCTATCCATCACCATTGGAACTGGGATATACGTAGGGGTTGCTGTGGCCCTCATTGCGTACCTTTCAAAAAACAATCACTTATGAACTTTAATAGAAAAGAAAACACACTTCAGTGAGAAAGAAAAGAAAACTATGCAGAACTGAGCCTGCAGTACCAGAACTAAGAATGAGATCTTCTGGGAAAAAGGCCGACGTTACAAGGAATATTATCAATGTGACATTGCTCAAATTGTGACAACACTTCTACTAAGACAAGGTGACCATATAGCTCCATATCAGAAGGTACAGATTGAATCAGTCCTGCATTTGCCCTCAAGTATTTATTTATTGAAGCTTGATTGTACACTCCACCACTGAGCATGGATAAATATAATTTTGATCTCTCTAAGAAAAACAAGACAACGTCTCCATGCATATGATTGGGTAAACCCAGAGCTCGCTCGACCTGCGTCTTCTGATATAGAGCTATTTCACTGAATTAATGAAGCTCTGATGTTTTCTAAGCACCCAAGGTCTGTTCTTTTCAACGTGCTTGAGCACTTTATTTATCCAAAATCTGTAATCTTTCATACATTTTTAAAGATTCTGCAACAGCCGTGGGTTGTTACAACAGGCTTGCTAATGAATACTTCAGTTTGTAGTACACTCTAGAGGACTGTTTATAAGTACCAGATCTGACTTATATAGAAATGCATAAACAAGGGAATACATTTATTTTTACTGAATGGGGAATTAAGTCAACAGAGCTGAAATTAATGGGATTGCATATGTCCGTTTCTGTATTCGTAGACTAACAAAAGAACAAGTGTGTGTGTGTTTTTTTTATATAATTATTATTTAATGGTTTTTCTTTTATTATGGATTTAGCATCTCCTGCCTTCACTTTATAGGTCTTTGGTGAAAAGAAAAGAAAAAGGGAACAACAAATGGTGAATGAACATTCACAATTAAGATGGAATAATTAAGGAGTTTTGTACTCTTGGATTTGTTATGGGAGAGAGAACATGGGACCCTAATGGATATTCTGCAATTGCTATATCAGCTGTGTATCAACCAACCTGAAATAAACATCATGAGGGATACAACTTACTCAAACTTCCTCTTCTACGCTAAGAAACATCAACTACTGACTGCAACAAAAGAAATCTCACTAAATTATAACTGAGTGCAGCTGCCGGGTTGCAGGTGCAGTGTAAAGAAATGGAATGCTTCATGCCATGCTGGGTTACAAGTGCATGTACAGTACTGTAAATACTTGTTCAAGAAGCAAATGTGAACATTTGCACTGTTACTTTTTAGACACACCATTGTTCATCCTCAGGATCTAAATAACAGCTGTTGATAGAACAAAAAAAATTCAATAAAGCTTGACATTTTCTCTCACTATCATGCTCCGTGAGTATACCAACACATTGTGTACGGAATGAAGTATCCTCATACCACATTACAAAATAGATTTTTTTAAACTTACGGTTTTGGTTATTTTTGTTTTATTTCTTCTCTTTGTCATCAATTGTAAAGATGGGTATAAAAAAAATTGGTTAGTAGAAAGTTAAATAGTTGCATACATTCTTTGAATATTGAGGCCACTATTCAAGGATTGTATGCAACTAACCTTAGGCTCCTTTTACTAAGGTACACTAATGTAATTAGCACGTTAATGATTAATGTGCACTAAGAGCCTTATTCTATAAAGGTTATGTTCCTAAATTTATGCTCCTAATTTACGCTCCTAAATTAGGAGCATAATCTATTTTGGAGCATAGAGTATGTTCATAGTTTAGGAGCATAACTTTTATTGAATAAGGCTTCTTAGCATTTAGTGTGCGCTAATCATTAGTGCACACTAAATCCATTAGTGCACCTTAGTAAAAGGAGCCCTTTGAGAGTTAATCTTCACAATTGTGCTCTTTGAAAATTTACTATTGCTGAGTTCCTAAATTTATGCTCAAAATTCACTAAACTCTAAAACTTTAGGAGCCTAAAAAGTGAGTGGCATCAAGGGTGGGTTTAAGGCAGGGAAAAATGGACCTTAGCCGCGATTTTCAGCACTAGGCACTGAAATGAAGCGCCTAAATCTAGGCAAATGAATAGCCATCCTAATTATAGGAATAGAGAGCACAATTCTATAGAGGGCACTGACAGACACCAAAAATCTAAGCGATAAGGTAGTATTCTATAATGGCAAACTTATGTGCCAAATCTGTAATTGAGTAATAGCATAAGCTGGCAATTACATACTTACGCCATGTTAATAATAGGCAGAAATGCATGCCCCTAAATGTGACATCCTCATAAGGTCATAAGTGGTAGTATTGTCATACTGGGAAAGACCAAAGGTCCATTAAGCCCAGCATCCTGTTTCCAGCAGTGGCCAATCCAGGTCACAAATACCTGGCAATATCCCAAAAAAGTGCAAAACATTTTATACTGCTTATCCCAGAAATAGTGGATTTTCCCAAAGTCCATTTAATAACGGTCTATGGACTTTTCCTTTAGGAAGCAGTCCAAACCTTTTTTAAACTCCGCTAAGATAACTGCCTTTACCCCATTCTCTGGCAACAAATTCCAGAGTTTAATTACTGACAGTATTCTATATGTTGCATGCATTACTTCACAACACATCTTTGGGCTACCTATGCTCCTCCCATGTGAACACCCTCCTTGCAGTTACACACTAGAACACCCAGGTGCCAAGTCACAGAATAGCACCTAAATGCATTTATGCGCATACCTCGCAAACAAAGGAAGAAGAAAGTCCAGCAAGAGAGTCAGCCAAAGCAGGGTAGTGAAATGGACCTTCCAAATAAAACCACAAAGAGAGGGATCCAAAGAGAGCCATCTTTTTTATGCATCAATTCAATCAAGGACTCAACATGGATCCATGTTTCAGGATGGAACGTCTACTTCAGGAGTCACGTTAACTATATAGAAACATAGCAGAATACAATCCAAGTAGTTTTTTAAAAAGCAATAAATGCATAAACTAACCTGTATAGGTCACCTTTATATATTTATTTATTTATTTATTTTTATATCTGCATTTATCATTGGTGATTATTTTATTGCCATTATTCACATTTTAATTTTCCATAAATATATTTAGCGCTGGCTGTTTGTTCTTTTTATTGGTATCATCTGCTTTGTTTTTAGATGCTTATTGTAATCTATTTATTTATCAAGTCTTGTATTTGTACGTAGTTAATGTTACTCCTGAAGCAGGTGTTCCATGCCGAAACATGAATCCATTTTGAGTCCTTGACTGAATTGATGCCTAATAAAGACGATTTTCTTTGAATCCCTCTCTTTGTGATTCTATTTGGAAGATCCATTGTACCACCCTACTTTGACTGACCTTCTTATGCACAAACCTGCCATCTCACCCCATTTTGGCATGCAACTGCCACTGCAGAGAGCAAGTTATAAGCCAAATTAGCACCTAGCTTGTGGTGCACTATATGGAATGATTAAGTTCCTAAATTTAATAAGAATAATAAACAAGTCCTTCCTTCATGTGGAAGCCACATCAAAGTCAATAACCCCCAATCTGGAAATTGCTGCCTTCAAACTCCACAATGGTATCCTGCAAGGCCAACTCTGCTGTATCCTCCTCTATAGACCGCCAGGAAATTGGACAGAAGCCCAGACCGAATGTATGGATTTCATTTCTACCCTATGCGTATGTTCTGCTCATCAGAAATATCAATCTTCACTTAGAAAACAAAGAGACAATCCCTACACCAGATACTTCAAAGAATTCCTCCAACTCTGTGATCTCCAATCACTACCACCTACCTCAACTCAAACAAAAGGCCATGCCCTAGACCTAGTAGCATTCAGATTCCTCCCAAACCAAGATTTCAAATTAGGAAATCACAAATGGGAAGAGTCCCCCTGGTCTGACCATTCTAAACTGCATCTAACTCTCTATTGGAAAGAAAGCAAAGGGCCAGAGAAAAAAGCACACCCCACTTGTGTATCCCATGGAAGGATAGAACGAGAAACATTTTGGGATATACTATACAGCAATTATTGGACTTCAACTCCGGAATCCACCAACTTTCTTATAGAATGGGATGAAAGATGTAGAACCACATCAGATGCAATAGCCCTAATGAAAATGAGGAAAAGTCCTAGACAAAAAATAGCCCCCAGTTCTACAAAGAATTATGCGAACTGAAAAACAAATGTAGAAGGAAAGAAAGAATATGGACAAAACAAAACAGACAACACCAGAAAAGAATGGTAAAAAGTTATAAAGCATTACAAACAAAAAATAAGGCAGGACAAGTTGAAGTTCTACAAAGAACTAGGTCCAGATCATCCAAATATTAAAAAGTTATATAGACTGGTCAACAATATGTTAAACATATACTCCATTACATCAACAAATGACCCACACCTGACAGCAAGAAAACTGGCCAAATACTTCAAAACCATGATAATTGAGATAAAAAAGGATCTCAAGAACTCGAACACCACACTCAAGGCTTTTATTGAAGATCTCAATAACTCTCATGAACATATCATGGCAGATAGACTATGGTCAACATTTCACCCACCAACAAACCATAGGCTAAATAAGGCTATCAAAGAATCATCCAACATACACTGTATGCTAGACGCCTGTCCAATCTACCTACTGGAAGTCACTCTGACCATATTCCTGGAACAAGTCACACACCACATGAAAAACATAGTAACATAATGTTAACACCCATACCCAAAAATGAGAACCTAAGCGCAAACGTAATCACGAACTACAGGCCATGGCCTTCATATTCCATATGATCAAAATCATGGAGGATATAGTTGCCAAACAATTAATGTGTTACCTCCTGTTTTAATTCTAGTCTTTTTACCACCACCCCAAAACAATTACCGTATTTTTCGGACTATAAGACGCACTTTTTTCCCCCAAAATTTGGGAGGAAAATGGGGGGTGCGTCTTATAGTCCGAAGGTAGCGTTTTTTGACCTCCGTTCCATACTTACAGGATTCCATGTTCCCTGGTGGTCTAGTGACGTCGGGGCAGGAAAGAGCCCCCTCTTTCCTGCCCATCGCGCTGCTCTCCGTGCTTCTCAATGCTTTCCGACGGTCTCGGCGAGATTCAAAATGGCCGCCGAGATTCTCGGCGGCCATTTTGAATCTCGCCGAGACCGTCGGAAAGCATTGAGAAGCACGGAGAGCAGCGCGATGGGCAGGAAAGAGGGGGCTCTTTCCTGCCCCGACGTCACTAGACCACCAGGGAACACGGAATCCTGTAAGTACGGGACGGAGGTCCAAACCCGGACAAGACGCACCGGAGCACCTAGGTTTTAGAGGAGGGAAAGAGGAAAAAATTTTTTTTCCTCTTTCCCTCCTCTAAAACCTAGGTGCGTCTTATGGTCCGGTGCGTCTTATAGTCCGAAAAATACGGTATGTACCAGCCACAATATTTTGAAGTGATAAAAGACTAGGAAGGCTATGTATGAGAAAAGCAATTTTTATTACTTACCAAAATACAAAATTAATAGTTTCTCATGGGAAAACTGCAGCTGCTACACATAAGTGTTCTCTGCCACTGTCTCTCCGAAGTAATACAGTGCGTCAACTGTTTATATATCCTTTATTTTAAACAATGCTTCACATAGGTTTAACAACTTATCTTTCTCAAAGATCATTCTGTTTTCTTTCAGTACCATCTGTTTCCCTTCAAGTTGCTAAACCACATTTTCTTGTTTATTGTGATTGCTCTTTTCCCATGCCTGCTTGCACGCAGGAATGTCTTATCAGATCATGAGTCTCCAGCTCACATGCTTATCAGCTTTTGCCTTTTTGCCTTGTTTCAAGGTGCCTTTTCGCTCTGTTTCAAGGTGCACACCCATGCTCATTATCTACACTCCAAAACTTCTTAATCCTTCACAAATCCCAATCAGGATTCAGGCCAGGCTACAGCACTGAAACAATACTCATGGTACTAATTGTGAACTTCAGATGAGAAATTAAAGGCAAAAATATTCTCCTACTTCAATTCGACATATCGAGCACCTTTGACATGGTAGTTCACACGATACTACTCTGACTGCTAGACAAATTTGGCATCAGAGGCATCATACTAAACTGGCTAAAAGGCTTCATAACATCTCAATTATACCATTTAAAAATGGGAGCCACAACATCCCCTCCCTGGAAAGCTGAATATGGAGTACCACAAGGCTCTATTATTCAACATAATGATGGCACCTCTCGCCAACACACTAGTAAAAATGGATACAACCCATTCATCTATGCAAACGATGTTTCAATCTACGTCCCATTTGAAAAGGATTTATCTGAAATTAAACCCAAAATCCAATCAGGAATGAGGATGGAATTATGGGCAACAACTTTAAAGCTCAACTTCAATAAAGACAAAACGCAATGCCTTGTACTTACATCACCTCACTGCAAGGACAACATAACATCATTAGTTCTAGATGGAGTGAAATTACCAATAGCAGATCACTCGCAAATCCTAGGAGTCATCCTAGATCGTAATCTGAGTCTCGAAAAACAGGCCACGAAAGTCACAAAATGCATGTTCCACACAATGTGGAAATTGAAATGGATAAGAAACTGTTTTCCCACAACATCTTCCGCATGTTGGTCCAGACCATGGTATTAACCTACATAGATTATTGCAATGAAGTATACACAGGTTGCAAGGACTCAACCCTCAAAAAACTACAAACAGTTCAAAACACTGCCACTAGACTCATTTACGGCAAACCCACATTTGTCAGAGCACACCTGCTGATGAAAAAACTCCATTGGCAACCAAAGCATGGCTGGCCTTCAAACTATGTACCCTAGTTCACAAAATAGTCTACAGATTGGCACCTGACTACATGACATATTTAATTGACCTCCTGACACAAAACTCAGATCAAAAGTCTCGCATCTACCTGACTCTCCACCTCTCACAGTGCCAGGGCATCAAATACAAAACCACACATGTAGCAAACTTCACCTACATAGGCACACAACTCTGGAACTCATTACCAAAAGACATAAGGTCAGATTCCGGAAACACCTAAAAAAAACCTTCTTCAAGAAACATTTCCCCAAGGAATCTACTTAAATGAAAGAGACAACACCAAAACCAATCTACTGATGCCATACCCAAACCCCTCGCTCCAAACAGAAACTCATCCTTCTAAGGAAACTTATCCTACTAAAGGAGCAACTTATCGATCTTAATATCAATTCATCTCCACAACTAAATTTTTTCCATCATTTAATTTCACATAGTGTCTGAAGTCCTCAATTAGTAACTCAGACAAAATGCGCTCGCTCTGTAATCGATCGACACTCAAGACACATCTATCAGTTCAACTATTTCTTATTTGTAACCACACACCATGATTGTAAGTCACATTGAAACACTTGTTTATTGTATAATGTGGGATATAAATGACACTAAATAAATAAAATAAAATAAATAAAGATGTTTGTATACCATTGAATCCCTATAGCACAGTACAGTTTACAGTCAAAAAAGAGAAAGAATGGGCAGGATTACGATCCTGAAACATAACCAAATAATTATACATAATAATTTAACATAAATTTCTAGCAGAAGAGAACATCTCTTGACTTATAAAGGTAAAGAGTTCCATAAGCCAGGAAGAGTAGTTTCATATAAGATGAGACAAGGTGGGTATAAGATACAGTAGGAAGTTCACACATATAAATGCATTAAGCACTGAGAGACTAGATTTAGTCTGACCCTTCGTAACAGTAGAAGATATGATGCACTGCCTCCAGGCAATATCTTGAAAGCAAAAATTCAATATGAACAACCAGTGGTACCCAACGTAAGCTGCCATATTCATCAAGAGTTGTAGCCTTGATAATAAAGTTTTAGAAAGACTCAAATTAAAAGAATTACAGTAATCTAGTCATGAAAAAATAAAAGCATGCACCAGGTTCTGTAAATCATCCATAGAGAAAAATTGCCCTAATTTGATGTCAAATACGTAGCTTATAAAATCTGGCAGACACCAAATGCCAGACTTGAGTTTTTCCATTTAACGCAGAATCTTTCCAAATTCCTAAACTTTGAACCTGATGTACCATCTAATCTGGGACCAAACAATGGGCAAGGTATGCTTTTACTTCCTACCCAAAGGACTGTTGTATTTTCTCAATTTAACTTAGGGCCTCTTTTATCAAGCTGTGCTAGCAGCTTCCAGTGCGGTAATGCCGACAAAACCCATTTACTTTGAATGGGCTCCATCAGCATTGCCAAATGGGAACTACTAGCACAGCTTGATAAAAGAGTTCCTTGAGCAAATCATTTGTCATCCATTTAGAAATGCATTGGAAGCAGTGAGCCATGAACTGGTAGGTTTCATCGAGTGATGTAACCACAGGAAAGATAATTTGCACATCATCAGCATAAATGTAGTAATGCAAACCCACAGATTCCTGTTCATTTCACAAAGAACTGAAAAAAACATGGAGTTGGGACCCAAGTAGGAGAAATATCATTGTGTCCTTTTATTGCATAACTGCCATTCTTCAAAAATGCAGAAATTCATGATAAGACTGAGACAACAATACTAATCATATCTAGTTTTTTCAACAGTAAATTGTGATTGACTTTTCACTAAAAAACTTGGGCTCCTATGTCTGACTGAAAATAAGGGACAAATTTAGGAACCTAACTTAGTTGTCTAAATTTAGGCATGTGCCAATCAATATTCAGCAGGTGGCGGTCAGTGTTTTTTTAAAATGCTGACCGTCGCCGGCTAAATTAGCTCCAGATACTCAATGTGAGGCCATGTGCGGGGCACCAGCATTGACTATCCAGGCCTGACCAGACTGCTACTGGCCACTAAAACTTAAGCGGGTCCTAGCTGAATATTGGCTGAGACCTTCATTGGTGGAGTTCACATATCCCAAAGCAGCTCTAACCCCCACCCCCACCCAAAGCACCTCCAACACCCTTCTGCCCCCCCTCTCGAATCAGATCAAATCCCCCCACACCCGAAGCAGTACTGATCCTCCCCTGTTCTCTTAAGCAGCTCTGACACCCTGCCTACCGGCAATCATGTTCAATTAGGCACTATGAGGGGCAGGAGTGAGTGGAGTTCTCTCCTGCCTCAAGGACCACTGGACCAACACGGCCAGTATGTAGGCTCGAGAGAGCCTTCCGGGGCTCGGGGGGATGGGGCTGCTTCAGAGGGGCAGGAGAGGGATCAGAAGTGCTTGGTGTAAAAGGAGGGGGAAATATAAGCTACAGTCCAACTGACAGCTGTGTAGTGCTAGCCGATATTCAGTGCTGGCACCTGCATACCTAAGGGGCCCTTTTACTAAGCTGCGTAAGCATCTATGCACGCCCAACACGCACCAAAATGGAGTTACCACCCGGTTACCGCATGGCTCTTGCGGTAATTTCATTTTGGCATGTGTCAATGGCTGGCAGTAAAGTCTCAGACCCAAAAGGGACGTGTACCAATTTTGATTTTGCTGCATGTCCATTTTCGGCAAAAATTTGAAAAGGCATTTTTTGCAGGCGCGCTGAAAAATGGATCTGCGTACACCCAAAACACACGTCTACACTATCGCAGGCCATTTTTCAGCACACCTTAGTAAAAGGACCCCTAAAGGAACAAAGTTAGAACTAGTATTTATGTAGACCTATTTGGTCTCCTATGCAGGCACTAGTACTGAATAGTGCTTACACTTGTATAACTGCCAGCTGACCTCTGACTCCACCCTTGGAACAGCCCACTTCAAAAACGGCTGGTTAGAGCTGATATTCAGGTGTTTTTTTTAAAACATCAGGCTCTTTATTAGGTCTGGTGTAAGGGTATTAGGCACCCTAGGTAACCCTTCAGCCTAATGCCTCCTCACAATTATCTTCTAGGCCACCAGCGCCCCCCCCCCCCAAAAAAAAAAAAAAGATTTTCATAATTAAAGTCAATAAATCATTATCATCTCAATCCCATCTCTTCTAGAACAATTCTATAAAAAAAAAGCTTATTTGGACATCATATTTTTAAATATTAAACTGTGTTTTGTAAATATATACATAATGAGGAGAATTTTTAAAACCCATTAACAAGAGTAAATGAACTATTTGAAAATTGCCCATGCTTCCTGCAAGTAAAAGTAGGTGCTGTTAGTGTGGTGTCAGGGACACATTGTTTTTCTTTGACTGCAGCTGCTATTTACTGCCCTCCAGAAGTTGCTTCCTAGGCATCCGCCTTGCATGCATAACGCCTGGGCTACCACTTCCATTGTGTTCTCTGACTGCCTGTCATCTATGGGTGCCTTTGATTGGTTTTCAAAGCAAATTTTTCATTTGCTAGAGAAGGCAAACTAGGCATCTCTGAAAGTTCTAGAGTGCACTGTCCCCCTGATTCTATAAAGGTCGTCAAAAGTTGAGTGTGAAAATTTAGGTGCACTCCCAATTTGCATGTAACTTAAATTAATGTGTGTTGTCGTAATGCTATTGACTTGTAACACATATTAAGGGGCAATAACATGCTTTATGGCTATAAGACTTCTTAATAAGTACCCCTCATAATTTTAAGGTTCATTTGAACCACATACTGAACACATCCCTTTCAAATCTGTGTGCTGACGTTTCATAAATCACTATTTACACATGAATGCCCATTTACTCATGTACATCACCACTACATACACATGTAGATTGTTCATAACCCTTCTAAGATCACCTCCTACCTTTGTGAAGAATAAGGACAGAAGTAGAAAAAAAGTAGATGCATGAAATGAGGAAGGGTCCAGCTGCTGTCTGGCTTCCCTTCACTTCTTTGTATGAATGAATCCTCTGTGCCCCTCTCCAGTTTTCATGAACTCTGCTACCATTACTATCTATATCATTTCCTATAATAGGCCAACTATCCTTTCCATGAACATAGTAACACAGAAAATATTGTTTATAAAAGGTCATCCAGATTGCCCAGTTGTTGGCCACTTAATTCCCTCCAGCATCCACCTTTCTCTTTCCTATATATAGCTGCTTCCGAGTCTGCCACCTTGAAAACTCTTCCCTCTCAGAGATAGGGATCAAAATGGTTATAGTACTGGAGAAGGGCCTGCCAGACCTGGGACATCTGGCTCTGCTTCCACCTGATGATGGTAGGTGGAAAGAGGTGATCTTTCTCTACCATAATTTACTGTGGAGGTAAAATTGAGTTTCCTCACTCAGTGAGCTATGTTGCTCAAGTGGAAGTGTATGCATTTAACTTATGGGCATATACATTATGTGCATAATATACATAATGGTGCTATTATGGGAGTAATTTCATAAAGTATTTTCCATTGGTAAAGTCTATTTTATATATTTTAAAATTGCACATCTGTACACGTGCATAAAATGTACCTTTACCTTTATGCAATCTGCATATCGGTGTTTCCAAGGACACAGTTGGGATGGAGAGGAGGTAGAATGGCGAGGTAAAATACATAGGTACATGCACAGAGTACATGCACACATTTACACCTTTTACAGAATGTGCAGGCAAAATATTTCATTATTTTTAGTTTCCTGTGTTGTTTGCAATTTTATTTATTTTTTTCTATAAATTTTAATTTTGTTTTTATATATGTTTGTTTCATGGCAATTTTGTTAATTAAGAGGTAGCCACTGCTACCTTAAGCAAACAAGCAAAAAGACAGCTTATGACAAACCACCCCAACCCCCCTGCTCGAACTCCCAATAACATCCCCCCCACCACCACCACCAAAGGATCCCATCGAACCCCCCTGGTACCAACATTAGGCAAAGTATCATCGCTCACCAAGGAGGCAGCTGATCACCCCTACCTCTTACCAGATATATCGATGGTACAGTGTCAGGACAAGAGCAATCCCCCTTCACTCCAAGCCCCAGTGCACTGGAGCAAAAATAGCTGTGGCCTCTCAACAGGAATATTGGGAGCTGGAGTCCTGGAAGCAGGAAACACTTAAGCAAAGGTAGGTGTAACCTGGGGTGGAATACCAGGAGTTGGAGTTTAAAGTAGGTGGCTTAGAAACACAGCTTAAAGCCAGATATTTAGGAATCTTCAGAGCTGGTGAAAGCATCCAAACTATCATGACAGCAATGATGAATTTCATACAAGGATTCAGAATTATAAATCAAAGAATTCAAGGAGGAAAACATTTTATCAGAGGATCCAGAATATTTTCCTCAGAATTTACAGTGCTAGAAACTGTAGTACAAGGAAAGTCTTTGAAGAAAATCTCTAGAGCAGTACCAGGAGGGAGACTGTAGGTCAATCCCGGATTTCTGACAAACTCATTCTGGTACATTATGGAACCAGCTGTACTGGTTTCAGTGGGTAGAATTAAGAACTAAAAATCCCACAGTGCTTTGGAATGTAAGTTTAAATGTTTAAAACCAGAACTGGCCAAAAAGTCTCCTTCCAGGGACACAGCAACTTGGCAGTTCTGCTTAAGCTGCTGTGGGCACTCAAATTTAGTAGCTTCTATCGGGTTTTTTATTTTGCTGACTGACCTGCTTAGAATCGAAAGAGAAAAACGCCTATATTGCGACCCAAATCGGGAGATTGGCGTCTTTCTCCCGTGGGCGCCCAAATCGGTATAATCGAAAGCCGATTTTGGGCGTTTCCAACTTCAATCCGTCTCGGAAATGGGTAAAATTGACGGGGCGTATCGGAGGTGTGGTGAAGGCGGAACGGGGGCATGGTTATCAGCCGAGGAGAGATGGGCGTCTTTAGCTGATAATCGAAAAAAAAAGGTGTTTTTACCGCGATTTTGGGTCACTTTTTGTGGACCCATTTTTTCACGAACAAGTCCCAAAAAAGTGCCGCAACTGACCAGATGACCACCGGAGGGAATCGGGGATAACCTCCCCGGACTCCCCCAGTGGTCACTAACCCCCTCCCACCAAAAAAACCCCACTTAAAAAAAATTTTTTCCAGCCTGTATGCCAGCCTCAAATGCCGTACCCACCTCCATGACAGCAGAATGTGTTCTATCCTGTGACAGCCTTTCCCTGGTTCTGATGTGGCTCTCGGGTGAGTGTGACACCTTTTCTGTTATGCGCACTGCAGAGTCACATCAGCAATGCATTGTGGTGGGTGTAGGGTATTGGGCTCCGTGATTCCACTAGCTTGTGTTAAATGCTCACGATGTTGGTAGTTGGTAGGCTCTACTCCCATGGTGCTCTTCCCCCTGCTTACTGGGTCAGAGTGTGCCCTGTTTTGTTTCTGGTAGTCCATGAGGTAGTGGCCATTTTTGTAAGCCAGTTTTAGATCCCTTTCACGTGTTAGCCACGTTACAGAACTTAGTTCTTACCTTGAATGTGGCTGAAAGAGGGCATTCTACACCATTCTGCCAGCTCTGACCTACTGCTAATCTCAGTACCAGGGAGACTCGTTGCCAGTGGGGCACAACCTCTGATCTGCAGTTAACTGTGAGTAAGCGTGCTTCTTCCAATAAAGGACGTTTTCGGAGTGATTAGTCTTCAGGTGTCAACTGGTGTGCCAATGTTATATAGCAGCAACAAGTCCTAGAGGCCTGCGTGTATGCAGGTCCCTGGAGCACTTTTAGTGGGTACCGCAGTGCACTTCAGCCAAGTGGACCCAGGCCCATCCCCCCTACCTGTAACACTTGTGCTGGTAAATGGGAGCCCTCCAAAACCCACTGTACCCACATGTAGGTGCCCCCTTCACCCCTAAGAGCTATGGTAGTGTTGTACATTTGTGGGTAGTGGGTTTTGGGGGAGGGGGGTTGGGTGCTCAGCACCCGTGGTAAGGGAGCTATGCATGTGGGAGCGTTGTCTGAAGTCCACCGCACTGACCTCTACGGTGTCCAGTTGGTGTCCTGGCATGTCAGGGGGCGAGTGTACTACGAATTGTGGCCCCTCCCACGACCAAATGGCTCGGATTAGGACGTTTTTGAGCTGGGCGTGTTTAGTTTCCATTATCGCTAAAAATAACAAACGCCCAGCTGAAAAACGTCCATTTTTTTGAAAATACGGTCTGTCCCGCCTCTTCACGTACCTGTTTTCGGACATAGAGGCCCATGGAGATAGGCGTTCGCGTTCGATTAAGCCCCTCCACATCAACAAATTGCACTTCTGGACAAGAAAACAAATGGAAGCAGCAGGGACCACCGCCAGAGGTGAGGCAAAAATATCCAAGAAACAGGAATAACTAAAATTACCAGAAACACGACACAGGAATTCAGGGAATGTTTCCTGTCATTTTGGATTAGAAATGACATGAGACAAAATATTGTTGACATTTTCCCATGTTTATTTCAAAGAGTACACGTCCCTAATGTAAATGTGTGTATTGTTATTTGCATGCTATTAGAGCTGGTAATGTGAGTCTATATTGAATCTGTGAAACAAATTGGAATCAGAAGACCCTTTTATGTTTTTTTTTTAAAATTAGATATTCTGTAGATCAAGTTCAGGGAAGAGATATCCAATCCTTCTCCACAGCGAACCGTATCCAGCTAGTCTTCGCTTCCTTGCAACATTGGTAATTGCAGTATCTAAAGGGCAAGTCTGAAACACCATAGGAGTATTGCCCTGCACTCTAGAACTGATTATTCATTCCATTTAGAATTGCAAAAAAAAAAAAGAAAATGCCTGAAATAGTACTACTTGTTTCATAAACCTCCCCTCTCCCCAGTACCTCAAGGAATGAAATTATCAGTAATTCTATTGCTGCCGCGCTAAAGTGTTTCACCTCCACACAACAGTCAGACATTAATATGGATGCACTGTCAGTACTGTCTGTCAGCCAGCCAGGAGTCTAACAAGCTTTATAATCAGAGTATCACAGAAACATACGGTATGTGTCATTACTTCTCTGCGGGATAGCTTTCCAAAACGATTCTGACGTGTGGATTGAAGCTAAGAAAAAAAAATGGTCTACACTTTTTCTGAATTTAGAAAGGAGAAAATAAACTATGGTAGTTGAAAGAACACTGCACTGCAGTCATTTTCAAAGAATGTTTAAGTGTATATCCTTTCATGATAAAGAGGCATTCATTTCAAAGTTGCAAATATGGGACTGGCTAGCTACCTCAATACAACATTACAATGTAGAAAAGATACAGGGAAAGGGGGTGGGGTTTGATATACTGCCTTTCTGTGGTTACAATCACTGCGGTTTATATATTATATACAGGCACTTATTTTGTACCTGAGGCAATGGAGGAGTTGCAGTGGGAATCAAACCCAGTTCTGCAGGTTCTCAGGCCATGGCACTAACTGCTAGGCTACGAAAATGATAAAGGGGATGGGGCGACTTCCTTGTGAGGAAAGGGTAAAGCAGCTAGGTCTCTTAATCTTGAAAAAGAGATTGCTGAGGAGAGCTATGATAGAGGTCTATAAAATAGTGAGTGGAGTGGAATGGGTAGACGTGAATCACTTGTTTACTCTTACCAAAATACTAGGACTAGAGGGCACACAATGAAGCTACTAAGTAGTAAATTAAAAACAAACTGGAGAAAATATTTCTTCACTGACGGGGTCTTTTACTAAGCAATGGTAGCATTTTTAGTTTGCAGTACAAATCAGCTGGTGGTGTCTCAGCGTTTATCTCCAGCTGATTTCAACCACAAGCTAAAAACACTACCGCAGCTTAGTAAAAGACCCCCTCAATGTGTAATTAAACTCTGGAATTCATTTCCAGAGAATGTGATAAAAGCAGTTAACTTAGCAGGGTTTAAAAAAGGTTTGGATAGTTTCCTAAAAGAAAAGTCCACAAGCCATTATTAAGATGGACTTGGAGAAATCCACTTCATATTTCTAGGACAAGCAGCATAAAATCAGTTTTACTCTTTGGGATCTTGTCGGGTACTTGTGACCTTGACTGCCACTGTTGGAAACAGGATATACTGGGCTTCATGGACCTTCAGTCTGTTCCAGTATAGCAATACTTCTGTTCTTATATTCTTCAATTTAATATATACCATCTAAACTTAAGGTGATTATTTTAGAAATGCTATTCGACTTTTAGACATGCATAAACTGGCAACAGCACATTTATATTGCATAAACAATTAAATCCTGATTTTATAAAACTGGAATATACATGTCTAAAACTGGAAAATGTACATATTGCAAGAGGATATAGTCTGGGTGTGTTTGGGGCGAGATTAGGGCAGGCCAAAAAAAATAAACATGTATTCCACTTTTCAGCAGGGGAATCCATGTCTATGTCCAAAAAGATCAACGTTGGAATTTATATCTGCTACCCAAGATGTTCACTGGATGGGTTAGGGGGAGGTCACCATCTTAATCCCTCTTTGGTTGCTGTTCCACCTTAAAGTGAAACTTGCAAGGGATATTGGAATCTGACAGTTAAGGTACACTGAATGTTTACAGTATGTTTCTAAAATGGTTAGCATCAAGGTTTAAGTTCCATCACAGAAAGCATATGGGTTGGCATTTCAGAACATAAGCATTTATGTGCCCATTTTAGCCCTGTTGATATTTGGACATTTATGGAGCTTGGACAAAAGACGGCTGAGGGGAGATATGATAGAGGTCTATAAAATACCGAGTGGAGCGGCATGGCTAGACATGAATCACTTGTTTACTCTTTCCAAAAAAACTAGGACTAGGGGCCATGCAATGAAGCTACAAAGTAAAATTTTGACACCCCTATGCCCCGCCCATGGCCATCCCTGTGAATGTCCCCCTTGTATTTGCTCCCTATGAGACTTGCATGCTCGCATCATAGAATACCGCTGAGCATGCGTGTAGCATGCATGTGAATGTTACATTAACCCATATAAGTGCTGTTATTCTATTAATCAGTGCACAAATGGCACATCCATTTGGGGTCTAAGATTCTAGAACTGGGGATTAATGTCTAGGTAGGCCACACAAATAGCAGATATAACTTGAACATTCTAGTTTGGATGTTTCAGTTTATTGTGAGTATTCAGCAGTGCTAACTAAATAGATGGAGAAGCACTTTCAAAAGAGTGTCCTAGTCAGAATTGTGAATGAATGCCATGGTGTCACTGAACATATGATTTGAAACTGTCTAAATTTGGCATGTATCCCTGAATATTGACCCCTACCTGGATACATTTAGACCAGAGGCATAGCCAGACTTAGTATTTTGGATGGGCCCAGAGATATATTGGATGGGCTCTTCCACGTGTATATGCCTCCCCCCCCCCAACCACACACCAAAAATATCTTCCCGGATATGTTATATAAGAACGTAAGAGGGGGGTTTTCACCTAACCCACATCTTCTCCCTCTTCTCTGTGGCGTCCTGGCATCTGCACTCCTGTCTCTGAACTCCATCCCTCCCCGATGTCGGTACAGGTACCATCGGCACCTGCAGTAATTCATTCTGGCTGCTTGCGCTGGCCCCACAGGCTTCCATCTGCTATGTCAACCCTCGCTGACATCATTGCCTGTTTCCTGTCTGGTGAAATGTGACCGGCACAAGCAGCAAGAATGAATCGCTGCAGGCACCGAGGATACCTGTACTGGGAGGGAAGGGGTTCAGAGTCCAGACTGCAGATGCCAGGATGCCACGGAGGAGAGGGGGGAAGAGAGCAGTGTGGCGCTGCAGTTGGGTGGGCCTGAGCCAAGATTAGGTGGGCCTGTGCCCACCCATGCCCACCCATAGCTATGTCACTGATTTAGACAGTCAAATTCTTACAGGTCTGGAATTGCATTGGGGGTTGGGTGAGAAAGTTAGGAAACCAGCACTAATTTGGCATTTGGTTTGAATGTGGAATACTGTATGCAGCTGACTGAATGTTTTTATTGAAACACTTTACAGTGATGGACATTTTTACTTGCATTATAAAATCAATTAAGAAATAGAAGCACAGCAACTAAGAACTGCTAATAAAAA